>NC_091469.1:23007645-23343667 GCF_036971445.1 Narcine bancroftii
CAGGTTGTAGCAAAGTTTTACCAAACTGATTCCATCTATCTGCTGGAACTGTGATAGGAGAAGAGATTTGATCTACCAGCCCTATATTTATTTGAGTTTCAATGAATGAGGGGGAACTCACTGTAACAGCTGGATATAGGAGGATATTTTCCCATTGTTAGTTGGGTCAGATACACGGGGTTCACAGTGACAGGCTATGTGATAAAAACATGTAGGACTGAGCTGAGGAGAAATTTCTTCATTCAAGAGGGTTGGGAACCAATTAAATTATTGGTTAAAAAAGACAATTGAGTGTAAGTTGATATAAATATTCAAGAAGAAGATAGATAGAGCTAACACAATAGATAGCAAGGGTTATGGGAAGAGAGCAGGAATATGATACTGACATAGAGGAACAACCATGATCATGCTGAAAACCCAAGCTTAATGGGAAGAATGGCCCACTCATGCTCTTATTTTCAATTTTTTATGTCAAAATCAAGGAGGGCTTGTTAGGTTAGTCAATTCAATGTCAAATCAAGTGTGGAAAGGAACATAAAAAGACGGAAAGGAAGAAAAATCAAGAGAAGAAGAAATTGAGGCCAACATTAAAATAAATTATTTTAATTTGTGATAGTCATGAAAAAATCTTCAACAATAAATTTATGAAGAATTGAACCTCCATAGACGTTCATATTAGTCTTCAGTGACAGTGGTTGCGTGGAAATAATTAGACATGCCACCATCTTAAAAATATATTGACACCATGATGGACAAGGTCCAACTCTTAAGTGTGTTTATTGTATGACTATCACATTCTACAAACTGACACAGTTCAATATATTTTAAGGTAACTCTTTCTGTGAAATAACGCTGTAATGTTGTCTGGAGAGTAGCAGAGAAACTCAACCAACAACTGGCTGAATTCGATCTCTCACATGCTGTTGGTGACAGAAATGCACTGTCTAAGTCACACCATGGTTATTGTGAATAACCTCACCATTATTCTCAATACTAAGTTGTTTCAGTAATGCAAGATCCCACCCCAACAGCCCTATTTGTTGTGATCAATTAAGCCAGTTACCCACTATTCCCAATGAGCAGGATGCTGTTTCCTGGTCAGTAACAGTTTACAAGTAAGGTCAGATATTATACTTGCTAGTTTTGTTTTCTAAGTTAAACAGAGAAGGATGCCCAACATTTTGTCTGGTGAAAGGAGAATACAAGGTCATTCAGTCAGTGGCAACTGTGGGGAAAGAGTATGGTGAACCAGCATTCCAACTTTCACTAGGCTTACTGGACAGATTGAGGTTGCAAGACTTTATGTCCCAGCTCACCTGGTCCCTCAACCCAGGCTCTCCGATAACTCTCTGCAATGATAACTCCAGCCCTGACCCATTTCTCCTGACTGACAGGTTTCCCAACCATCAGTAGGGATTCTGATTTTAATGAAATTTTCCTTGACCTTGAGATCTTCAGAGACTCAAGAATCAAATGATGGTATTTGTATATTTACATATTTTACATCTATTACAAATTGCCCATAAGGAGAAGATTTTCAGTCCTTGAACTCTGTTTGTCAGATTGGTCCAACTGGCTCAGCTATGGTGAGCCTTGAAGAAATGGGAAAGAAAGAGCAAGTGAAATAGAGAGAGGAAGGCAGATAAGAAGTGAGGAAGAGATGGAAAGAGAAAGAGAGATAGGGATAGCAAAGAGCCATAGGAGACAGCAGATGCTGGAATCTGGAGGTAAAAGCAGACTGCTGGAGGAGCTCATCAGGTCAGGCAGTGTCTGTGGTATGGATGCCATTTCAGGTCAAGATCCTGCATCAGCATTAAGAGTTTAGAGAGGAGATAATGAGTATAAAAATGTGAGGTGGAGGAATGAGGCCGGAGTTGGCAGGCAATCAGGGGAGGAGGGCAATGGCGGGCAGGTGGATCCAGGTGGGTTAGTGGAGAGGGAGATTCAGACAGAGGCTAAGACAACAAAGGACTGCAGATTCCGGAATCTGATGTCAGGAAGGTGATGAAGAATACAATACAATGGGCAGGTAGAACCAGTGGGAGGGAGAGAAAAGTGTGCGAGAGACAGATGGGCAGATGCACATGGAGGAGAGAGAGAGAGAAAGAGTCATTAAAATAGACAGACAGTAGCAGAGAGAATAATAGGATAGAAAAGGACAGAGAGAGAGAAAGAAAAATAGGAAAATAGAGAAAACCAAATTACAGGGGAATGAGAGAAAGAAAGAGAGAGAGAGAGAGAGAGAGGAAGGAAGACCGACAGGCAGAGACCTCTAGTCTTTTTATTCTCTCACGTGATATGTTGCTACTCTCTCAATGTGATTAAAGTAAAGATGTCTAATGGATTTGGAAGATGGTTAGTGCTTTGTGCCCAATATAAGTGAGGATGGTGCAGACAGTGGAGGGTACATTTAGAAATGAAATTATTTGGTAATGTAATCCCTCGCTAGTCCGCACAGCCCTTTGACTTGGCTGGCTATCTTCCAGAATATTATATATTTGAACTTATTCCAACCTGACTTTTTAATGTCTCTGGAAACTTGGTTTCTTAGAAATCCACATATTATTAAACAAGTGCTGAGGCATGGAGCAAGCTGACCGGGATTGCTCTGAATAAGGACAGATCATTTCCAAGTGATGAAGGTTGAATGGTCAGAAGTAGGTTTCAAATGAAGTATCATTGGTGACGTGTAAATGCAGTTTCTCTGCCACATGCTTTCTATCCTGTCACAGAAAAGCGATTTCAAACCACTTTCCACGGTCAGGATATCCCAAAGCAATAAAATATATTGAAGGGCCATCACTGTGGTAATGCTGGAAAAACAGAAATGTATTTGCATGTGGCAAGATCCTACAGACATGACATTAAAGGTAACATTAACAAGGATTGTTGGTATCCCTTTAAGAATTCTATCCTGTTGCTGAATCATTTCAGGATGTGAAACTTGCTAGACGTCTGACAGTCTCTGGAGAAAGACACAGAAGAATGCCATCTCTCACTCTAAACTTTCATTTTAATAAAGAACCCTTGTTGTAACGTGAATTACTACTTTACAGCATGAGGGAGCAGGTAATCTGATCATATTTATGATGCTGATTGAAAGATAAATATTGGCACCTGTTTCGCCAGGAAGAACCGCCCTGCTTTCATTGAACATTGTTTAAGGGATCATTTGCTTCAGAGACCAGACAGAAGTTCAGTGTGCCTTGCAGGAATAGTACCTGCCAACTCAATACCCTCCCTCTGGAGCACTGGGTTACCAGCCAACAACTTGTTCTTAAGGCTTTGATGTGGATCAGCCCCACAGTTTCTTAACTGAGGCAAGACTGTGACCCATTGATCAACGGCTGAAGTGAATGCAGAACGACTCAAAAACAACATTGTTTAGCAGTCAATTTTCTCTGAAGAAATGTTTGGTACTTTGAAATTTATTGAGAGCCATATTCTGATGACTAAAGCAGAAACAAGTAAACACTCCTAAATGCCATGCAATGGTCCAACTTAGAAGCACTGTGGGAAAATCAGAAAAAAGTTTGTAAAATTCTCTCAGACAAACCAAGTAGAACTACTCCTCCCAAGACTGGAAAAATCTGTAGAGAAATATGAACCAAGGACAGACCATCACACCAACTCCCTTCCTCGCCATCAACTCCACCTCCACTTCCCACTGCCTCAGAAAAGCAGCCAACATATTAAAACATGCATCCCACCCCGACCACACTCTCTTTCCCCTTCTTCCACTTGGAAGAACATTCACGAGGGTGCAATCACAAGATTCAAGGACATTACATACAAGGACAGTTTCTTTCCCAACTGCGGTGATACACCACTAGCCTACTGCAGGGGGCGATCTCTGTTCCTGCAGGAGGAGCACCGAAGAACCGACCACACCTGGCCGCTGTCAATCAGCCGACCTGAATAGACCAAACTCCACCCAGCCGGCTGTCAATCAACCACCCGGGATATAATCCTGAGCCGGCCCCTTCCAAGGCAGTCACTCAGGAATCACCAGTACAGCTACCACTGTAGCAGAGACCTTTAACTGAATAAAGCCTGTTGTACAGTCTTTTCTCGAGACTTGTGTCTGCTTCCTGCTGCAGCAGAGCATCACACCAACTTAATCAGACAACTGAACGAAACTCACACCGGTAAAATAACGTTGCCTTTTCTCAGTTCTAACTGATCTCTTGCTGTGACTCTGAACTCTGTTTTTAATCATTGTACTATATATACAGGTGTGTTGTCTCGCTGGATTGTATGCCAAATGAACTTTCCCACTGTATCTTGGTAGACATGATAATAAACTTGAACAGGTATGTTACCAATCAAAAATCATCCAAAGATAATTTGGCTTTGTGAATTTCTGACCTTATTTGTAATGAGGCTGAGATGTAACGATAACCTGCATTTGTTTTATGTAGAAAAAGTAATTAAAAACTTGCAAGATGTTTTAACAATGTTCATATGATACCTATGGTTAGGAAGCAGGGTTTGCAGGGTTCTGTAACTGAAGTTTATATCCACATCTGTTTTGGACTTGCAGCTAAAGCAGCTATTCATAAATTTTTTGGGATGTCGCAAATGCACTTAATAGCCATTGGGTGCTTAGGAGATGTTGCCATTCCTGTACGAACTGGGATAACCAATTCGTCTTCTTGTCCCCGTAACCAGATATTTTAGACAACCAAAATCTATTCTTTCAGGCTTGAAAATATTTCAGGACATCATGAATTCCACTGTGCCATTTTACAGGATCTTTTACCTCCTAAGAAGCATCAGTTTTAATATTTCATCTGAAAGTCAGCATTACTGACAGTAAGGCATTGCCTCAATATTTCACTGGATCATCAACTTTCTTTTTGCTCAGTGATGATTCACTTTCAGAAATAACCTTTGAACTCAAAGCTGGAAGACGACAGGTAGAGGCACAGTTCTGAGTGATTGTACCAGAAAGTAATCAGGAAGCCTGTAAAGTGAGACCCTCACCCCTCTCTCCATTAACATTGCTGTCCCACTATTTTCTACTGAATCACATCTAGTTGTCTGCTAGGTTTTCACTTACCCTTTCACCAGGGAAGGCTATTTCTGGATCAGAAATGGCAGTGATCTTAGCAAGAGCATGGGATGCCTTGACCCTGCCCATGTCAGTGCCGTGGAGGGCGAGTGGTAACAAAGACTGCATAAGAAAGTGAAGAAATAAGAGGAAGAGATATAGAGAGAATAATGGCCTTAACATAACACTACTAAACCCTATATAGGAACATGCTACCTGATCCTAAAACCTCCCTTCCCACAAATTATTTTAAAAATGTATTTCACTAATCTCCCGACAGGGGCTGCAAGAACAGGACTTTGATCGAGAGCAGAATAATTTTAAAAAGTACCAGGAAAGGTAGGTGCTTGTTAATTTCCTGACAGGAGCTGCGGGAGCGGGACTTTGAACGAGAAAAGTAGCATTTAAAAAACACTGGGAAAGATGGGTGCTTGTTCATTTCTTGCATTTAGCTAATTAGCTGAAGCCAATATAGGAAGGGGAACTTATGTGATGTGACCACTGTGGGGGTGACCGGTGTAAAAGTAGGAGTTTGAAGTTTGAGCAGCTGACATGAGAGTGGCCGAGGCTTGACAGGCTGAGGAGCAGGTGTTGAGGTAAGACAGGCCTCTTGAGGAACAAAAGGATTCAGCAACAAAGGACGAGGGCAGATGTTTTCTTTTTTGTATTGCTTAAGACAGCAGGAATGAGAGCCAGGGCAGGGATTTGTTCTTCTTGCTATATGTGGATAATCAGGGAACCCAACAGTATCCCTGGCAACTTCATCTATGAAAGTGAATCCAACTACAACTCCTTACAAACTGTGTTAGTATACTGGTGCTGGTTGAAGTCGGGAACATTTGGGAAGCTGAAGGGGTGACAGACAGGAGTTACCGAGAAGCAATCACACCTAGGAGGCAAGAGTTAACTATCTGGGTGACAGTCAGGAGAGGAAAAGGAACAGGCAGTCAGTGTAGGGTATCCCTGTGGCTGTTCCCCTCAAAAATACATATGACATTTTGGATAAAACCTAAAAGGACAAGCCATGGTGATCAAGTCTCTGGCATGGAGTAAGAAGGGAAGGGAGAAAAAGAGGTGAGCTGTAGTGGTAGGGTTTTGATAGTTAGGGGAGCAGATAAGAGGTTCTGTGGAGGAGACTGGGAATCCTAGATGGAGGTGCCAAGGTCTGGGATATCTCAGATCGAGTTCATTGCATTTCAAGAGGGAGGGTGAACAGGTAGGAAGGGTGATGAGGTCTTGCAAAATGTGTACAGGTGCTGTGTTGAAGGACAGGACTTCCAGAGCTGTGATCTCAAGATAGCTACCCGTGCCTCGTGCAAGTCAGGTTAGAAATAGGAAGAGCATGCAGCTTAATACATGCAGCTAAAGAGATGGTGCAGGAGGAAAGGGTTCAGATTTCTGGATCATTGAGTTCTCTCCTGGGAAGTTGGGACCTGAACCAGCAGAAGATCAAATTTAGTTTTAAGTTCAATCCATTTTTTTTGTAAACATCTGAGTTTTTAGTTTGTGTATTGTTGATCTGTTTAATTAACTCAGATCTTTCTTTCGTTTTTCCTCTTTTTAATTAACAGTACACAAAATGATTTGTCCCCTAAGAATCGGAGCAGACTAGAGGGGCCGAGATGGCCTGTTTCCGTACTGTAATTGTTATATGATTATATGAACAGTTTACACCTGAACTGGAGAGGATCTCATTTCTAGCACTGCTCTGAGATTGTGGGGGGGGAGGGAAGAATGGATGTTTAAACAAAATTTGCAGAGGAATGGAAACCCAAATATACCAGTGCGGGGAGTGGGGATGGAAAAAGATTATGTTAAGACTGCTTATAAAAACAATTATTGATGGTGGGAAGAGTTCTGAGATGTCTCTATTTCTATGAAAGGCAGATAAGTTTAGAGCATGGATTGGCACATGGAATTTTCCCATTGTGGACATTAGAGAAACCTGGTTGTAGGAGGGGCAGGGCTGCTAGCTCAATGTTCTGGGATACTGTTGTCTCAGATGTAATAGTGGGGGAGGGATAAAAATGCGAAGGGTGGCATTACTACTCAGGGAAAATGAGGAACAGGAAAGGTACAATCATATTAAGGTATTGTATTATAGACACCCAATAGTCAGCGAGAATTGAAGGAACAAATCTGCAGTGAGATAGAACATTGTGATAGTTGGTGATTTTAGCCTTCCTCATGTGAACTAGGAGTCCCATTCTGTAAAAGGACTGCACAGCTTAGAGTTTGTCAAATATGTTCAGGAATGTTTTTTTAAAATCAATATTTTGAGGTACCGACTCAAGCGAGTGCAATATTAGATCTCCTATTGGGGAATGAGACAGAGCAAGTGACTAAAGTGTGTGTAGGGGAAAACTTTAGGTCCAGTGATCATAATGCCCTTTGTTTCAAGATAATTATGGATAAGGATAGGTCTGGGCCTCAGATTGTGATTCTAAATTGGAGAAAGGCCAATTCTGAGGAAATTAGAAAGTTTCTGGAAAACGTGGATTGGGATAGGTTGTTTTTGGGCAAATATGTGCTCTGTAAGTCAGAGGATTTAAAAGATAAAGTTTTGAGAGTACAGAATTAGTATGGTTCTGTCAGGATTAAATGCAAAGTTAACAGGCTTAGGGAACCTTGGTTTTCAATGGATATTAGGGATCTGGCTAAGAAGAAGAGAGAAATGTATGGCATGTATAGGCAACATGGAGCAAATGAGGTACTTGAGTATAAAAAATGAAATAGAAAAGAAAGAAATCAAGAGGGCTAAAAGAAAACATGAGGTTGGTTTGACAGACAAGGTGAGGGTAAAATCCTCTGGAATATTACAGGTATATTAAGAGCAAAAGGATAATGAGAGACAAAATTGGTCCCCTTAAAGATCAGAGTGCTTGGCTATGTATGGAGCAAAAAGGCTGTGAGCCTGATGTCAGTAGTGGGTAAGTTATTAGAAGTTTTCTAAAAGATCAGATATTCAAGTATTTTACATAGTCAGGAACTGATGAGGGTTCGTCAACATGGCTTTGTGCAAGGAGGCCTGTGTTAACCAATTGAGTAGGTTACTTGGAAAGGTGATGAGGGATCCCATTTTTGCATCTGCATTTGTTTATGAAACTGGCAGTCTCAGGAAGTGAGGCAAACAAGCAGAGAGATCCTAGAATCCATATGGATTAAAAAGGAGGAGATGCTTGCTGTCTTATGGCAAATAAGAAGGAATAAATCCCCAGTGCCTGAAAAGATATTCCCTGGGACCTTGATGGAGGTTAGTTTAGAAATTGCAGAGGCACTGGCAATTTCCTTAGCTACAGATGAGGTGCTGGTGGATTGGAGAGTAGCTCATGTTGTTATATTGTTTAAAAAAGGCTAAAAATAATCTGGGAAATTATAGGGCTGTAAACCTAATGGGTAGGTCATTGGAAGGTTTTTTAAAAGATCAGATATATTTGGATAATCAGGAACTGATTAGGAATAGTCAACATGGCTTTGTGCATGGTAGGTCATGTTTAACAAATCAAAGATGTTACCAGGAAAGTTTAAGAATACAGGGTAGGCCCTTTAGGACGGAGATGAGAAAACATTTTTTTACCCAGAGAAGTGTGAATCTGTGGAATGCTCTGCCACAGAGGGTGGTAGAGGCAGATTCGCTGATTATGTTCAAAAGAGAGTTAGATAAGACTCTAGTGGGCAAAGGAGTTAAGGGTTATGGGGATAAGGCTGGAAAGGGGTACTGATGGTAGTGATCAGCCATGATCTGTAAAATGGCGGTGCTGGCTCGATGGGCCGAAGGGCCTACTCCAGCTCCTATTGTCCATTGTCTATTGTCTAATGAAGGAAAGCCCATGGATGTTGTCTACATGCACTTTTGTAAGGTCTTTGGCAAGGTCCTGCATGGGAGGTTATTCAGGAAGGTTCAGTCACTCGATATTCATGGTGAGGTAGTAAACTGGATTCAACATTGGCTTTACGGGAGAAGCCAGAGAATGGGAGTGGACTGTTTCTCTGAATGGGGTGGCCTCTGATGAGTGGTGTGCCATAGGGATCAATGCTGGGTCCATTGTTGTTCATCATCTATATCAATGATCTCAGTTTGCAGATGATACAAAGATGAACTTCAGTGAACAATTAGGACAGCTTTCAAAGCCTGCAGAGGGATCTGGATCAGCTGGAAAGTGGCCTGCAAATGATAGAAATTAATGCAGACAAGTGTGGTGTTGCACATTGGAAGGATAAACCAAGGTAAACAGTAGGGCACTGTGGTACAACAAAGGGATCTGGGAATAAAGATACATACTTCACTGAAAGTGGCATCATCGGTGATAGGGTTATAAAGACAGTTTTTCGGACATTAGCCTTTATAAATCCAAGTACTGAGTATAGGAGTTGGAATGTTGTGGTGAAGTTGTACAAGTTTCAGTCTCCTGACTACAGGAAGAATATCAATAAATTGAAAAAGTGCAGAGGAGATTTACAAGGATGTTGCCGGGACTTGAACATCTGAGTTACAGGGGAAGGTTAAATGGATTAGAACTATTCCCTGGAACATAGAAGAATTAGCGGGGATTTGATGGAGGTGTACATAATTATGATGGGCATCGATAGAATAAAAGCAAGTAGACTTTTTTTCTATTGAAATTGGGAGACATAAAAACTAAAGGTCATGGGATAAGGATAAAAGGAAAAAGTTTAACGGGAACATAAGGGGAACCTTCATGTGTAGTTGTGAGAGTGTGAAATGAGCTGCCAGGTGCATTGGTGAATACAAGCTTGATTTTTACATTTAAGAAAAATTTGGACAGTTTCATGGATGGGACAGGTATGGAGGGATATGGTCTGGTTGCATGTCAGTGCGATGAGGCAAGAACCTTGGCTGTGTGGATACAAAATTGGCTTGCCTACAGAGAGTGGTAGTGGATGGAAAGTATTCTGCCTAGATCAATGACAAGTGAAGTTCCAGAGGAATTTGATCTGGGACCCCTGCTCTTTGTGATTTTTATAAGTGACCTGAATGAAGAAGTAGAGGGATGTGCCAATAAGTTTGCAGATGATGCAGAGGTTGGAGGGGTTATGGATAGTGTTGAAGGCTGTCGTAGGATACTGAAAGATATAGACAGGATGCAAAGTTGAGCGGAAAATTGGCAGATGGAGTTCAATCCAGTAATGTTGCGGCTCTATAAATCTCTGGTGAGACCACACTTAGAATGCTGAACGGCCTGTTTCTGACCTATAGTGTTCTATGGTTTGATGGCTGTATTCTCAATCTAAAATTACCATTTTCTACTTAATTGTTACCATAAGTATTTGAGACCCTGCACAACAACTTGATCATGGACAGTTTCTTTAGATGTCAAAGACAACCATCATAGGAGCATTTAATTCTGTGCCACTAATGGTGATGGTGAGAAGAGAGGTCAAATCTTGAATCATCAAGAAGTGCTTTAAGCTCATCAAGGAGGAATAAGGGTTAGAAAAGATTAATGAAGGGGTTTCAGAGAATAGATGCCTGACATGGGGTTATTGGAACAGGAAGTGGTCACGACACCAGAAATGGAAGAGATCAAAGTTGTAGGGCTGGAGGAGGTTACAGAGATAGGAAGAGTAAGACAATGTAGAGAAATGGCGACATGAATAGCACAGCAGTTAGCACAATGCTATTGTAGTGCCAGTGACCTGGGTTGGAATCTGGAGCTGTCTGTAAAGAGTTTCTACATTCTCCATGTATCCATGTGGGTTTTCTCTGAGCGCCTCAGTTTTCCTCCCACCCTCCAAAAAATGCACAGGTTTGGTAGGCTGATTGGGTGTCATTGGGTGACACAGGTTTCATGGGCCAGAAAGGACTTCTACCGTGCTGTATTGGTAAAATCATTAAAATTTAAATTTTGAAAATGTACAAATTCACAAGGCTGAGAATCTTTAAACCACTGAACAAAGACATATATTTGGACATTTACAGATACTCCAAATAAGATGCAAATATTTGAACAAATCCATATCCATTCAGGAAAAGAAAACAATCTTGTGATTGCTTTAAAATTCTTTTCATTCATTGGATGTCTGCTTGTGATACTTTGGCTAAAAAGTTGGGACAATTTGAAGGAAGGTTTGAAGGAGATATAATTGAGATGTATAAAATCATAAAAGCCCTGGAGTGTGTAGAGAGCATGGGTCTTTTGCCCAGAGTGGTCAATAACCAGATCATTTAAGTTTGAGTTAATTGGTGGAAGGATTAGAGAAGAGCTGAAGGATGGGTATGGGGTGAAGATTCTGATGAGGCTGAATCTTAATAGCCAAGGGCTGAGGTGGCAATAATCTTCACTCTTCACATTTACAATTTACTTCAGTGTGCAATGATGTGCTCTGACATATAACCTGAGAAATGGCATGAGGCCAGATCGTTCTTCTGCAGCCAGGCCACGATAGGCTATATGGCCTCATCCTGTTCCATAGATATCTTCTATGTCAACTGAAATATTGTAAACTTGGTTTTTTTTTGGAAATTTTCTGTTGAAATGTTCTTTTTCTATGTGAACTGAAATATCAGAAATTGTTTATTACTTATTAAAACTCTCAGGATGAAAATATCCATTCAGTTTATGGATCAATAGAAGACTCCACTAAAAATGTTCAAGTATGTGGTACAACAATGTTGTGGCCATTACAGAGACTTGATTGGCTAACGCAGGTACTGGGGTTGAAGTGTTTTAAAAGGAATTGGATGGGTGGTAAGTGGGGGGAGGGGGGGAAGTAGCATTACTAGTTAGGGATATTATCACAGCTACAGAAAGGGAGGACACTGCTGAGGGAGTGTCTACTGAGCTGGTGTGGGTGGAAGACACAAAAAGGAAGGGAGCTATCACTGTATTAGGGGTAATCTATAGGCTCCCAATTACCCCTTGAGACACCAAGGAGCAGGTAAGCAGGTAGATTTTGGATAGTGCAGGAAATACAGGGTTGTTGTTATGGGAGACTTCAACTTCCCAAACATTGACCGGCACTTCCTCACTGCAAGAAAGATAGATGGGACTGAATTTGTTGGATGTTTTCAAGATTCCTGATGCAGAATGCAAACCAGCCAACTAGAGGAGAGGCCATACTCAATCTAATTCTGGGTGATGAACCTGGTCAGGTGGTGGACTTCTCTGTGGCTGAGCATTTTGTTGAAATTGACCACAACTCCCTGAGCTTTAGCATAGCTATGGATAAGGGTAAAAGCAAACAAAATGGGAAAGTGTTTAATTGGGGAAGGGCTAATTAGGAAGATACGAGGCAGGAACTTGCGAGAGTAAATTGGAAACAGGAGTGTTCAAATGTGAATGTACAGAACTAATGTGAAGGAAGTTTAGGGACCACGTGCTGGGTTCAGGATAGGTTTGTCCCAGTGGAGCAGGGAAAAGTTGGTAGGAAAAGGGAACTGTGGTTGATGAAACAGGTGAGGCACAGCCAGTTAAGAGGAAGAAGGAAGCAGAAAACAGGAAGGGCTCATAAGAAATATATGGTGTCATGTAGGATGAAGGAGAACCCCAAGGTGTACTATGCACATGTAAAGAACAGAAGGATGACGAGAATGAAGCTGGGCTGCTTAAGGTTAAAGGAAGCAGCATGTGCCTGGAGGCGGAAGAGGTTGGTGAGGTCATTAACAAATACTTTGTTTCAGTATTCACAAGAGAAAAGGATTTGGATACGCATGAGGTCGGAATAGAACAGGCATGTGTGTTGGACAATGTTGACATTGACAAAGAGTAAGTGATGGACTTTCTTAAAAACATTAAGATTGATTAAGTCCCTGGGGGCCAGATGCAATTACCCCAGGGGTCTGTGGGAAGTGAGGGAAGAGATAGCTGAGACAGTGGCTACAATCTTTGAATCCGCATTGACAGTAGGGGAGGTGCCAGAGGATTGGAGAGTGGCAAATGTGGTCCCCTTGTTGAAAAAATGTAATAGGAGAATCCTGAGAATTATAGACTGATGAGTCCCAAACGAGTGGGCAAACGATTGGAGAGTATTTCTAAGGAATGGATCTATGAGTATTTGGAGAAATTCAGTCTACTCAAGAATAGTCAGCCTGGCTTTGTGAAGGTAAGGTCGTGCCACATAAGATTAACTGAGTTTTTAAGGAGGTAACAAAGGAAGTTGATGTGGGTAAGGTGGTAGATGTGGTTTATATGGATTTTAATAAGGGACTTGACAAGGTCCCCCATTAGAGACTCATTCAGAAAGTCATGAGGCATGGAACCTTTGCTGTGTGGATAAAAAAAAAAATTGGCTTGCAAGTAGAAAGCAGAGTAGCAGTGGAAGGAAAGTATTCTGCCTTGAGGTCAGTGACTAGTGGAGTTCCGCAAGGATCTGCTCTGGGATCCCTGCTCTTTGTGATTTTTATAAATGACCTAGATGAAGAGGGAGAAGGATGGGTCCATATGTTTGCAGATAATACAAAGGTTGGAGGAGTTCTGGGTGGTATTGAAGGTTGTCATAGGTTGCAAGATATAGGCAGGATGCAGAGTTAGGTGGAAAAATGGCAGATGAATTTCAATCCAGATAATCATGAGATGATGCATTTGGAAGGACAAACCAGAAGGCTGAGTACAGGATTAATGGTCGGTTACTTAAGAGTGTGGATGTACAGCGGGATCTTGGGGGTCCAAATCCATATATCCCTCAAGGTTGCCCCGCAGATTGATAGGAGAGTTAAGAAGGCCTTGTAGTGGGCCTATGGGATATTGGGCTTCATTAATAAGGAGATTGAGTTCATGAGTCAAAGACTCTACAAATCTCTAGTGACACCACTCGAGTGAGTATTAAATTCAGTTTTGGTCACATTATAGGAAGGATGTGGAAGCTATGGGGAGGGTGCAAAGGAGATTTACCAGGATGCTGCCTGGATTGGAAATTAAGTCTGATAAGGCAAGGTTAGCAGAGCTGGGACTCTTTCTCTTTGAGGCGTAGAAGGATGAGAGGATATTTAACAGAGGTCTACAAGATTGAGAGGCTTAGATAGGATGGAGAGCCAGGGCCTTTTTCCCAGGGCAGGAATAACAAACACCAGTGGACATGTGAACAAAGTGAAAGGAGAGAAGTTTAGGGGAGACATCAGAGGTAAGTTTTTTACTCAGAGAGTTGTGGGTGCCTGTAATGCCTTGCCAGGGGTGGTGGTGGAGGCTGAAACATTAGGGCCATTTAAAAGACACTTAGACAGGCACATGGATGGAACAAAACTGAGGGTTAAAGAGTAGGGAGGGTTCAGCTTTTTAAAGAATATATGGGTAAGCTCAATATTGAGGGCTGAAGGGCCTGTTCTATGCTGTAGTGTTCTTTGTTCTATGCTATATTCTCACTATGATTGAATTAATTAGTCAAGGTAATTTATTTATTGTGGATATACACCTGCAGTCCAATCTGTTGATCCCCTCACTATGATGGCATTTATTGCTCTCATGATCTCTCCATTGTCAATATCCATCCATTATAACTCCAGCAACTTGGACAACAACCAGGCAGCACCACAGATAAATGTCACATTAACCAATGAGCCAAGAAGATATTACTAACAGTAGAGGAGGAACAGGCTGGAACATCTTCAACACAACTTGCTGAGGTGCCACCTTTATAAGATTGGAAAGATGATGAAAGGGTTCATGGGGAAGTTGCCAAGAATCAGTATCTGTTTGGGAGGGAGACAAAACCAGGGCCCTCAAGCAGGAGCTAATAAATGTTACAGGGAAGTCAGTAGAAACATATTTACAAAGAGCAGGAGGAATTTGGAACTCGTTCCTACACAGAGTGTCTGAAGTGGTTAGAAGGATGCCTTGAAGTAAAAGTTGGATAAACACCAGGGAATCAAGGAGTAAATAGACTGGGTAATAGGGTGGGATGAAGAGTGATGGGGGGAGGTTTGTGTGGAGCACAAACGCTGGTACAAATCTGAAACCCCTTTTTCTGTGCTGTCTGCTCTGTACAATTCTTTGTAAATACCTTTCCACCACCTTGTGCCACAATTTTGCCACGATCTCTGACATCCTCAACCAAAGCAAGGAACACTCTAAGGTTAAAAGGAAAATGAGATTTAATTGCATATTAAAGAAATTATATATGCTTTTTAAGAACTGAAAATGGTTTTCCCAGGGTGCATTTCATTGAACTTGGCCAAGCCAATCTCACAGGTCCTTGGGATGTTGACCATGTGGAGTTTGCGCATGCTCCCTGTGACCACATGGCTTTTCCCCAGGGGCTCCAGTTTCCTCTGATGACCTGAACATATGCAAGTTGCCAGATTAATTGGCCGCAGTGTGTGGGTGAGTGCTGGAATCTAGGACAGGATGATACGAATGTGGGGAGATTTAAAAAAAATAGAAATAATGTAGGACTGGTGTGAATGAAGATGGTGATAATATGGCTGGCACAGACTGAGTGAGTTAGAGGACCTGATTACCTCTATGATTCCATAATAATCCCATGCTTTGCTGATGTTGAGTTTTTACAAAATGTGTTGTGGTCAATCAGGGGAATAGCCCTGTCATTATCCAGGCAACACAACAATGCGGCAGTGTTAGAGGTACTATTTGCCCTGTTTTTTTTTGGAGAATTTGAGCATCACTGGCAAAGCCTTTCCCAAACTTTATTGCCTATCTCTAATTGCCCTTGATCTGGAGTCACATTTGGGCCAGACTGGCAAAAGATTGCAGATTTCCTTCCTTGAAGGAGGTTAGCGAACCAAATAGTTTTACAACAATCTCATATTCTGAGATCTTTATTATTAAGTTCAACATTGTTTTTTTTAATTTCAGAATATTTTTGAAAATTTCATTTTTCATTTGCATCAATATGTACATATAAATTCTTCATAACAATACAATGAAAATTATATATAATTTTTTTCTTTTTATCCCCCTCCCCCCACAAAGAAAAAGAAGAGAGAGAAAAAAGAGAAAACACCTGAATTTATTTATCATTCACTAACATATTATTCTATCCTGTACATATTAATTGGGAGGAATGGGTGTTATGGACGACATGGATGGACTCTTCCTGATGAAATCCATATATGGTAATTTCAGATTTTTAATTGAATATAAGCTGCATGGTTGCTGCAGTGAGATCGTAAGCCCAGGCATCTGGGTTACCAGCCAGTAATACATCCAGTTCAGACAGGCAAAATGGAATTCTCCCACAGTGTCTTGATAAATACTTTTCACAAGCAAGTGATTAATGTAACCTAATGTTGCAAGAGGAATTTTAAAATGACAAGTCTTGGTTAAGACAATATTGTGGCTTGCTTTGGGAATATGACTTGGACTTGGTGCAGAGTTCATCTCAGCATATTTTGCAGTCTGGGCCATGTACACACCCCTCAATGTCACATCCCACATACACACATTGACACCTGCACAACTGAACAAAAACACACACACATTAACACAGAAACAGACACTGACACACACACACACACACACACACACACACACACACACACACACACACACACACACACACACACACATCCATGCAAAGGACACACAAACAAAGATAAATACACTCACAGACACACACACAAATGTGGACAGACACATACACTTAAGACACTGAAACACGCACAGACACACAGACCACATATACGCAGACAGACACTCAGACAGATTCACTCACACACAGATTCACTCACACCACGTCCTGTACATTAAATGAAGATGTGTCCCAGAAGAGTTGATTGGGCAGCCTATTACACATTGAAAACTAGTGCTTTACAGCATTTGTATTATGTTTTAGTTCAGATAGCACTCTCTGTGTCTGAATGTTATGCTTCACTCCACTTTTATGGGACATAATTTAGCCTGACACTATGAAATCGTAGAAAATAGGTGCAAGAGCAGACAATTTGACCCTTCAAGCCTGCTCCACCATTGAGTATGATCATGGCTGATTACATGACTTCCATGTGTGCTGCCTGACCAGTGAGAGGTCAAATTGAACACCATTTAGCTCCTTGAGGGGTCATTTTATATGTAATTCTCCTAAAACATACTGAAGAGTACATCTCACCTAGCCATCAGCTCCTTGGTTTGGTCTGTCAAGATGGCACTGTCTGCCTTCAGCATGATAGCAAGAGCAGAGACAACACCTGCCTTGATCAAACGCTTCACCCGCTGCATCACAAAGTCCTTTTTATCCTGGAACAGCAAGAGCTGTCATCAGTTTCCAGCTGCAATCATCAATCATTCTCTTCTTCAGAGACAATGGGCTGCATTCTCCTCACACCCTCCCACACTCATCTCTCCCCACGCGCGCCCTCCCTGCATGCTCCCCTCCTCGCATGCAGCCCTCCCTGCACACACCGCTCCCCACATCCTTCCCTGCACACAGCTTCCCCACACTCATCCTTCCACTGCACTCACCCCTCCCCTCACTCACCCTCACCCCTCCTTGAACTCACCCCCCTATCACGTACCCCTCTCTGACTCATCGCCCCATTCACACACCCCATCCTAGATGGAACCTTCTCCAAATTCACCACACACCCCACCCCGCCCGCTCATACCCCTCCCCCTCCCTGAATGCACACACTTCCCCCACACAAACATGCATTTGCACATGCAGAATTCCAATTAATTTTCTTGGTCTCTAAACTATTTCTGGGAGGTGATCAGGCCTCAGAGGTTAGATCCTATGAATCAGGCTGGTACAGCATAGGAGGAAGTCAGCTGAATTTGCATCAGCCTTCAGTGCACACTATGCTTCCAGCTACAGGAGCTGTAGCAATCTGACTCATGAGGAGCATCTTATCGGCTAATCTCTTACTAAAGTTCTGTGTGTGTGTGTGTGTGTGTGTGTGTGTGTGTGTGTGTGTGTGTGTGTGTGTGTGTGTGTGTGTGTGTGTGTGTGTGTGTGTGTGTGTGTGTGTGTGTGTGTGTGTGTTTGTGTGTGTGTGTGTGCGCGCGCGCGCGCGGACTTTTGTATATTTGATTTTTTTCAAAAATATACATAATAAAATCTCAATATCACAATATATTAAACTTTTTCTTACAAACAACAACAAAAACAAAACAGTTCCTCCTCTGCTTCCTCCTTCCCTCCTCCTTTCAATACATACAGATCAGGACACCATTAGAATTTGCATATCGTTTAAATATATAGAATATATTTGGTGAAATCACATTTGGATATGTATAATAGTAACATTTATAGTCTTTTTTTTAAATTACTGTATTTGGGCCCCTATATCATCCAGGAATTCGTGCCAGATCTTTACACAAGTGTTATATTTATTCTTTAAGTTAGATGTGTTCTTTTCCATAGGTTTACAACTGTTCATTTCTGCAGTCCATCGTGCTATAAGTAGAGTGGAGTCAGACATCTAAGTGATCGCAATACATTTTTTTGCTACAGCCAGTGCTATTTTTATAAATGAGATTTGATATTTATTCAATTTTTGCATATTTCCATAAAATTACCTTGGAGATATAGCTCCAGGTCGCCCGTGAAGGCCATTCCTGTTATCTGTGATGTCTTGCCAAAATGGCCTCACCTTCACATATGACTATGTAGCATGTAGAAAAGTTCCTGTCTCAGTCCCACATCTGAAACATATGTCTGATATTTCTGCTTTTGATCTATGTAATTTCTGTGGGGTAAGATATGACTGGTGTAAAAAATTATACTGAACCAATCCATATCTTGCATTTATAATTGATGTCATGCTGTCCTTATACCAATCTGACCAGCTTCTTTCTGAAAACACCACACCCAAGTCCAAGTTCCATTTTTCCCTTGATCTCTGTAACCCTGGTTTTGCACTTTTGCTCAGGAGAGCATAGTACATTTTTGTTATCAAATTGGGTGCATTCCCCATCCAAACCGTTTGTTCAGTTTCACTAATTTCAGGTGGGGTCAGCTTTCTCTTGAGAATGATCTAAGCTGGAGAAAACAAAAGAAGGTCCCATTGGCCACTCTGTATTTGTGTTTTAGTTGTTCAAAGGACATGAGTTCCTTCTGTATAGCAGTCTTATCCTAGTAATTCTAATTTATATAATTTTGTGTAATATTGTCTAAAGATGTCATTGATTTCCTTTAGTTTATATGCTAGAGTTCCTATCTTTGTCTTTGTAGCAGTTATCATTCTTGATGACTCCTCCTACCTGAATTTGCCAAGTTAAGACTTTATGCACCCATTCACCTAACTCAGTATTGTTGTTTAGTTTTTAATATAGCCTTTTCTGTTTTATATGTTTGTATTGTATTATATCTTAGCTTTTTATTCTCCAGTAATCTGTATTCTTCTTGTAGTCCTGTTCTTTGATTTTTTTAAATAATTCTATAATATCTTTCTCCAAGCTGTTTAATTCTGCCATATATTCTCTCTTTATATTCTTTGTATAGGATATCATTTTCCCCTTAAATATGCTTTGAGCATATCCTATATCAAAAAACTATTAATGGTAGACGGCTGATTTGTTTGGCAAAATATTTCTATATGTCTCTTTATAAATGTGCAGAAATCTGTTCTTTTTAGTTGCATGGTATTAAGATGGCATCTGTATATATTTTCTTGCTTTTCCATTATTGCAATAGTTAATGTTAGAGGTGAATGATCTGTTCCTCTAGGTATTCTGTTACTCTACTTCTACTTTTTAACTGGGCAGACATTAAAAATAAGTCAATCCTTGTATGTTAATTGTGCACCCTTTAGTAAAAGGAGTAGTCTCTCTCTGTAGGATTTAATTGCCTCCATATATCGATAAGATTTAGATCCTTCATATACAAAATTGTGGTTTTTGCCTCTTTCACTCTCATTAGTATTCTTGCAGATTTATCTAGTATTGAGTCCAAGCAAAAATTAAAATATTCTCTGACTAATATATTTTATATTTCCTCTGCTGTTTTTAAGAATATATCTTTCATAAAGGCTTCATCATCATAACTTGGGGCATAAATAATTCTCCATAATTTTTACAATATGCCATTACATACCTTCTGGCATGGTCAATCGATGAACCTTCTATTAATACTAGTGTATTTTTATTAATTAGAATTGCTACCTGTAACAGAATATGTTGTGTTTTATATTGTATATAGATACGATTTTGGGAGATAAAGCATGGCAGTTTTTTTTAAGTGTAGGTCACATACAAACATTTCAAAACAGATCTAATTTAAAATACTGGAGATCTGCTCAAGTTAGACTGCCCACCTCCAAGTGCCTTTGCAAAAACTTTGAAGAGTGCCCAAGGGACTTCACTAATGGATTATTGATTTGAAAGAATTCATCAGGCTGTCTGAGTGCTGTTTGCTGTTCTATGAGGGTCATATGGTTTTTGCAAGCAGAGAGGGAGTAAAACAGGTTTTTCTCTGAGTGAGGGAGTTTTACAGTCAGCAACAGCAGCTGGGACTGGAACAGAACAAGCTTAGTTCAGCCTGGTCAAAGCCCTTGTGGTCCATACAAGAAGAGAGGACTGGCTGCCTAATGTTTCACTTGAAAAAAGAAAAAATCAAAAAGGAACTCTGTGGTGACCTGAAAGAAAGAGGTTATCATCTCGAAACCCCTGATGGGGCAAGTTTCGTCAGCAAGACACTGATGTGGCAGAAATCAGTTTTGTGGGTGTCCAGCGAACAATAGAACAATAGATCTCTCTCTGAAAACTGAGAAGTAAATGAGTGGTAACCATTTACTTTTCAAGCACCAAAGCCTGGTGAAATTCAGAAACATTAAATTCTGTGCACAGTATAAGAATTGCCTGCAACCAGTGAATTTGGAGGAGTGGAGAAGTGAGATTGGATTGTGAATTAAAGAACTTTTCTAAACTTACACACACATTACATACACATGAGCTTAGAATTTAAGTAAGTTAATAGTGATAAGTTAAGATTGATCTTGTTTTCATATTTAAAGATAATTAAAAGCAACCTTTGTTTAAGTAACCATTTGTCTTGGTGAATATCTATTGCTGCTGAGTTTTGGGGTCATCTGGGCTCATAACACTAACCTTCTTGCTTTAAACCAAAGGAAGTCAATATTATTTGTCCCAACCATCCTCTTTTTAATTATCATATTCCAATTTGGTAATATGAATTTCCTGTAGAAAAATTATATCTGCTTTTAATTTCTTTAGGTAAGCCAAGACCATTTTACTTTTTACCATCCCATTTAACCCATTAATATTAAAACTAATAAACTTTAATCTTTTTATCCATACAATTTTTCAAACAAATATTGTATAACAATAAATTTTTTCCATTATTAAAGTAATACTGTAACATTTCCCTATTAAGAAACATACATATTTCCCCTTTAAGAAACACACACACATCCCTAGCTCTGACAGTGACGTAAACAATAGAACATCAAAGACTGTGATAAAAGCTTACAGAATCTTCCAAAGATGAAGAACTCTTCCCTTTAGCAGGATCTTCTAAAACCCATCCTCTCCCGATGCCATTTTTCCCCTTTAAATTGGGGTCCCCACCGTGCCACTTTCCTCACCACCTTTCTTTCTTTCCAGAGCTCTCCATGTATATTACAAAGATTTTTCTTTTTTTATTACAAAAATAGGTTAGTAAAATAGATAATCTTAATTAGTATAATATAACCCACCCCAATCTCCTTAACAAAAAAACTCAGACTATCCCTATTTCCACAAACTGTTGGAGCACGTACAAAGATTAAAATATCTTAATACAACATTAGTTTTTTTAAAATCCAAAAAATAAAATTAACATATACTAAGACCCATATATTTTAAATATGGATCCCACATTTTAATAAAAAAAGAATAATTATCATGTAATCTATATGATCTATATGCTATTTTTTCTAAAGAAATACAAGATTTTAATTCATTATGCCACCGCAACATACTAATCTCTACTTCATCTTACCATGTTACTCAATACATTTTCTCGCAACAGCTAAAATTAAATGGATAAAGGCAATCTGACATTTATCCATTTTCAAATCCCTTAAATTAATCATGAACCCTAATAAAAATAGTAAACAGTCAAACAATAATTGAATATTATACAACCGTTCTAAAAATTCTCTAACTTTTAACCAAAAATTTTACACCTTTTCACATAACCATACCGAATTGGGTCCAAAGAGAGAGCATGTCAATTGGCCAAAAAAGTACCTCAACTGAAGACTGGGAACAGTTCAAGATGCAGCAAAGGAGGGCAAAGGGATTAATCAAGAGAGCAAAAATAAATTACGAAAGTAAGCTTGCGGCAAATATAAAAACCGACTGCAAAAGCTTTTATAAATATGACAAGAGGAAAAGATTGGTGAAATCCAGAGTAGGTCCTTTGCAGTCGGAATCAGGGGAATATATAATGGGGAATAAGGAAATGGCAGACCAATTAAATTCTTACTTTAGTTCTGTTTTTACAAGAGAGGATACAAATAACCTCCCAAGGATGTTGGGAAACATAGAGACTAATGCAAGGGAGGAGCTGAAAGAAATCAGTATCTCTAAGGACATGGTCTTGGGGAAATTGATGGGATTGAAGGCAGATAAATCCCAAGGGCCTGATAATCTACATCCTAGGGTACTTAAGGAAGTGGCCATTCAGATAGCAGATGCTTTAAGAATTATTTTCCAGAACTCGATAGACTCAGGATCAGTACCCATGGATTGGAGGGTAGCTAATGTTACCCCACTATTTAAAAAGGGGGGGGTAGAGAAAAAGTGGGGAATTATATGCCGGTGAGCCTTACATCAGTAGTGGGCAAAACAATGGAATCCATTATTAAGGATGTAATAGCAGAGCATATGACTAGCAGAGAAGGGATCGGATGGAGTCAACATGGATTTACAAAAGGTAAATCGTGCTTGACAAATCTATTGGAATTCTTTGAGATGGTGACAGGTAAAATAGATGGGGGAGAGCCAGTGGATGTGGTGTACCTGGACTTCCAAAAAGCTTTCAATAAGGTCCTGCATAAATGACTGGCTTCCAAAATCAAGGCTCATGGGATTGGGGGCAAAGTATTGATGTGGATTGAGAATTGGCTGGCAGGTAGAAGACAGAGAGTTGGGATAAATGGCTCGTTTTCTGAGTGGCAGGCAGTGACTAGTGGGGTGCCACAGGGATCTGTACTGGGACCCCAGCTGTTCACAATTTACATTAATGATCTGGATGAGGGGATTGGATGTAATATCTCCAAATTTGCAGATGACACTAAGCTAGGAGGGGTTGTGTGCACGGAAGAGGGGTTCAGGAAGCTCCAGTGTGATTTGGATAAATTGAGGGACTGGGCAGATACATGGCAAATGCACTAAAATGTGGATAAATGTGAGGTTATCCACTTTGGTAATACAAACCGGAGGGCAGATTACTATTTGAATGGCAATAGATTAAGAGATGGGGAAGTGCAGAGAGACCTAGGGGTACTTGTACATCAGTCTCTGAAGGCGAGCATGCAGGTACAGCAGGCGATTAAAAAGGCAAATGGTATGTTGGCCTTCATATCAAGAGGGTTTGAGTATAGGAACAAGGATACCTTACTGCAGCTGTACAGGGCCTTAGTGAGACCCCACCTGGAGTATTGTGTGCAGTTTTGGTCACCTGATCTAAGGAAGGATGTTCTTGCAATGGAGGGAGTGCAGAGGCGATTCACCAGGCTGATACCTGGAATGGCAGGAATGACTTATGAGGAAAGATTGCGCAAATTGGGATTGTACTCGCTGGAGTTTAGAAGATTGAGAGGGGATCTCATAGAGACATATAAAATTCTGGCAGGACTGGACGGAATGGATGCAGATAGGATGTTTCCAATGATGGGAAAATCCAGAACCCGGGGCCAAGGTTTGAGGATAATAGGCAAACTATTTAGGACCGAGATGAGGAGGAATTTCTTTACCCAGAGGGTGGTGAATCTGTGGAATTCATTGCCACAGAGGGCAGTAGAGGCAGGTTCATTAAATATATTTAAGAGGGAATTAGATCTATTTCTTCAGTATAAGGGTATTAAAGATCACAGAGAGAAGGCGGGGACGGGGTACTGAACTTTAAGATCAGCCATGATCTCGTTGAATGGCGGAGAACGCTCGAAGGGCCGAATGACCTACTCCTGCTCCTATCTTCTATGTTTCTATGAATGTTCAAAAAAAGTCCCTTTTTTTCCTCCACACCGGAAACATAAATCTGAATCCCTAAATCCATATCTTTTCAACTTCTCTGGTGTCAAATATAATTGATGTACAAAATTATAATTAACTAAATTATACCTTACATTAATCAATTTAGTTACCGTATTTTCACATATCTTTAACCAATCATCCTCCAATATAGTAATTTGTAATTCTTTTTCCCATTTACTTTTTATTCTAAAAACATCAAATTTCTTCATCTTGTAATAAACTATATATTTCTGAAATAATCCTTTTTTTCAAAGAGTCTGTAATTATTTTTTCAAATCTAGACAAATTAGGAAGTTTAATTTTTTTTCCTAAATTATCTTTTAAAAAAACTTGCATTTGATAATAAGCAAATATTGAATTCATTGAAATATGAAATTTTTCTTGCAATTGAATAAAAGAAAGAAAACTTCATTTCTCAAAAAAGATCCTCTACCCTTTTAATACCTTTTGAATCCCATTCCTTTAAATAATAACTATCCATTGAAAATGGTTTAATCTTATTTCTATATATAGGAGTCTGACCAGTAAATTTACCCTTAGATCCAATTAAACAATCTCTTTTATACCAAATATCAATTAAATGTCAAAATACTAGAACACTAAAAAACTTCAAAAAATTTAGTCTCCACCTATATATAAAAGAATTCACATCACTTTCTGAAAGTTGACTTAATTCTTCTCAGACCCATATATGAGTTCCCCCCCCTCTAACATTCGATTAATAAATTTCAATTGAGCTGCCTCATAATAATTTTCAAAATTAGGTAACTGAAGGCCTCCTAATGTATATTTCCAAGTCAATTTTTGCAGTGGAACTCTAGATAATTTACTCTTCTACAAAAATAAACGAATAGCCAAATTTAATTCCTTAAAAAAAGATTTTGGTAAAAAACAAGGAATAGACTGAAAAATATATTGTATTCTTGGAAAAACATTAATCTTGATACAATTCATCTTTCCTATTAAGGTTAATGGTAAATCTTTCCACTTCTTCAAATCTGCTTTAACTTTCTTAACAAGGGTACATAATTCAACTGATATAATTGATTATAATCTACATTTATTACAACTCCTAAATACTTTATCTTTTCAGACCAACAAAACTGAGCAATCTGCTTACACTCCAAATAATTATCCTTTGAAACAGGTAACAATTCACTCATATTCCAATTAATTTTATAACCAGACATCTGTCCATAATGTTACAAACTTGTGTGTAAATGAACTAAAGATTGTTTAGGATCTGTTAAATAAATTAATACATCATCCGCAAATAAATTAATTTTATATTCATCCTCCCCTACAGTAATACCTTTAATATTAATATTTTGTCTAATAGATTGAGCTAAAGGTTCAATCACTAAAGCAAACAAAGTTGGAGACAATGGACAACCCTGTCTCGTTGATCTTGATAAAGTAAATGAAGATGATATTACTCCATTTGTCACAACCCGAGCTAAATAATTATTATATAGAGCTTTTACCCATCTAATAAAAACTGGACCAAATTTAAAATGTTTTAAAAGTTTAAATAAAAAATGCCATTCAACAAGATCAAATGCTTTTTCTGCATCCAAAGCCATTACCAAAAGTAAATCACTTTGTTCTCTTGAAGCATTAATTAACAATATTAATTTAACATTATCAGCTGAATAACAACTTGGAATAAATCCTGCTTGATCTACATGAATTAACTTTGGTAAAATACTTCACTATCCTATTTCCCAATAGTTTAGTTACAATTTTATAATCAACATTTAATAAAGAAATTGGTCTATACGAAGCTACTTTTAGTGGATCTTTCTTTGGAAAAACCGTAATCAATGCTCTAGAACACACATGTCAAACTCTGGCCCGCGGGCCAAATTTGGCCCGCGATATAATTATATTTGGCCCGCAAGATCATATTAAATATATATACATTAGAGTTGGCCCGCTGGCCACCGCGCCAGTATAGCGCATGCACACTGAAGGTGAAAATGAAGATGCCGGAGGTGTGGAGGGATCTCAGAGTCCAGAATCCCGAGGATCGGAGCGCCGCACTCAGCCCGCCCGGCTCCCGGACACACAGACACGGCTGGAGTTGGGGACCATCCTCGCTGGGTCTGCACTTCAGCGGCGACGCCGGACCAAACGTCTCGTTGGCGATGCCTTCCCCCTCGCTCCGTGCGTGGTGGACCCTGCCTCCCGCTCCTTTTGTTGGAGACGAGCCCGGCGCCGTGAGATTGCAGTTTAATCCCTCTCCAACCATGGGAGGGGGGTGGGAGCAACGCGCTCTTCTCAGCCAATTCCTCCACCGCCCCGGATGCCGGCGTTTCAACGGGGGGTTCGGGTGCCTTCGTCAGGCGACCGACCTGTTGGTCCAAGACAAGGGGAGAGCGTACAAACTCCACACAGACAGCACCTGAACTTGGGTGAACGTGGAGCTGTGACCCCACATTCCACATCAGGACTGTGTGTAAGATTGGGAGCAGTGAGATGTTTTGTTCCTGTGATTTAAGCCTTTCTTGGGGTGGGGGGGGGGGTCCTTCTCTGACCACTTGCCTAACAATTAACCTAATCAGATGTGGAGTTACCACAATTCAACAGTTCTCAACCTTTTTCTTTCCACTCGCGTCCCTGTGCCATTGGTGCTCTGTGATTAGTAATGGATTGCTTAAGGTAGTCTGTGGGTGGAAAGAAAAAGTTTGAAGACCACTGCTTTAATCATCCCTCATTGACTCGTCATGTGCACGGTTTCAGACGCTAAAGGAAATGGGCCAATGACAATGACAATGAAAGAGTTTATCCAAAACTATTATTAAACATTTATTTTAATAAGAAAAAGTTTAACATTACATATGTTGAAAGAAGAGAAAACATGCAGATGTTGTTGAAAATTTTCAATAAATATTTAGTTCGGTCCTCGACTTAGTCCAAGTTTTTAATTTTGGCCCTCCGTAAATTTGAGTTTGACACTCCTGCTCTAGAGAAAGATTCTGGAAGAAGATTTTTTTTTTAGCAGCAAAAACAAGACAGCTCAGTACCATGAAATAGAAAAGAGATACACTCTTCAGTTAGTCCCATTACAAAATGGTCTTTGATCTTCTTATCTAGCAGCTCAAATCTTTTCACAAGGTTCATAAAAAGTCTTCCACTTCTTTATTCTTGGAAATGTGTCGATTACCTTCTGGGACGTCAACCCTCAGCATCGCTGGGTAAATCATTGAATATTTTAAGTTTTTGGATAGCAGTTGTCCCTTTACCTCATCAAATTCTTTTCTTTGTTTGACCAAGGCAGGGCTAAAGTCCTGAAAAGACATTACTTTTTCATTTTCCATCAATAATGGGCCATTGTTATTTTTTGAATATTATTATGCTTCTCCCAAGACCGCATCCCACTCCCAACAACTTACCAGGACTAGTCGTGGTCTTGGTCTGAGGGACAATTGAGTCCTTTCAATTTGCAGCTTTGCGCTTATCTTGTTTTGTCCTAGCATTTGTGGATCTATGTTTCAAAGAATCTCACCATGTCTTTCCACTCGATTCCTTCTCTCAATCCAATGATTCTTACATGGTTGATTCTGCTGAAATTTTCAATATGGTCAATCTTGTCCATCAATCATTTTCTGTCTTTTTCTTCTTCGGCTTTTAACCTGTCTTTTGTTTTGTCCAGCTCAGCCTTACTTGAGTCATTCGTTCCTTTAAATGTTCCACGATTTATTTAATTTCTGGCATGTCTCTTATCGCTGATTCAACACTTGTAAAATGAGTGCACAAAATTTCCATCTTATTCAGGATGTTGGCTGTATCTTGGGCAACCTCACCCCCCCCCCCCCCACCTCACCCAGCTCTGCTGGGTTCAGCTGGCCCCAAAGCCACTATGTTCCGCTCCTCATCGGGCTTTCAGTTTTGGTTTTTTGTTACCTTAGCATGAGTTTTATACATTTTTGATGATGAAATTCTGATTGTTGAGCTTTCAAACTGTCTTTTTATCTTTTTATGGAGAGCTCTTTCAAAACAAGTCTGCTCAGATCCTGTGCGCGCGCGCGCGTGTGTGTGTGTGTGTGTGTGTGTGTGTGTACGGGTACAAATGCATGCACAGTACAGTAAGAGTCAAAGCACATTTGCTGTATCTTCCAGCCACATTATTGAGTTATTTCTCTAATTATTGCCCCAGGAAGTCATGAGTTGAAACCCATGTGCAGAGATTAATTTGAATTTTATTTCAATTTGAAGGGTTTTTTCAAATGTTCTGACCTGCATTAACCTTCAGTTATCATTGGAGAAAAAAAAATTAGTGAAGAATTTAAATTTGGTCACATGCACTGAATGCATGAAAATATAATAAGTTAGCATTGTTACCCATTGTCAAAACTAGATCAATTGTCTGCAAGCAAGTGACCAAATAGAAATTTCTCTTCTGATATCTTATTACTGTCTGTGGTACGCATTTGACTGCCACTTGAAAAATATTATATCATATTAGATATTCTCTATTAAACCTCCTCTCTACCAGGAATGAAAAACTTCGATTTACGTATCGCCTTCCTTTTTTAACCAAACCTTTTGATTGTCTTGTCCTTTCTACTTCTGTAACTTAACTTCCTCCAGACCCTCAAACCTCTAATTTTCTCTAATTCTGCATGCCCCTGAATTTAATTGCTCCACTATTAATGGCCTTCAGCTACCAACATCCCAAGTTGTGGACTTCTCTTCATAAACTTCCCTGCTCCTCCATCTCTCCATTTTCCTTTATGATGGTCCTTGAAACCAACCTCTCTGACCAAACTTTTGATTATCTATTTACATAGCCTGCCTTAATTTTTTCTTTAATAACACTTCCACAAAATAACTGGGTTGTTGTACTGTTCTAAAGGTCCTTTATAGAGTACTTTGGCCTATCTTGATGAAGGTAATATTGATTGGAATACAAGACTTTATTTTTACCTTTGGGTGATCTTCAGGCACGTGTTGCTTTGACAACTTCGCCAATTCAACCAGCTCTGGTATCTTTTCTTTTACATCATAACTGTTTGTGCAGTTCACCAGGACTGTTGCCACTGAATAAAGGATTGTCTTGTCAGCTGACTAATAGACAGAAAGAAATGATGTTAGGAACAGGCTCTGTTAAGAGCAATCCCATTTCATGTCTGCATATTTGTACAATGCACAAAAGTGCTGGGCAAACTCAGCAGAGCACGTCGCATCTATAGAAGGCAAAGCCCATCATCAAAGTACTATTTTATTATGATTGAAATCTATTTAGACCTTAAAGAGATTGCATCACTTGACAAGCTAGTATGGAAAATTCACCAATCATTCTGTTGCTCTTTTTAACCAAATTTAAAAATGCTTGTGAAATCCTCAGTTGAGGTAATAATTATTACTACTCAAAGTTGAGACACAAGAGACTGTAGATGCTGAAATCTTGAGCAAAGAAAAATAAACAGCGTGAGAAACTCAGTAGGTCAGGCAGCATCCATGGTTGAAAAAAGGATCATCAATGCCTCAGGATTCTGAATCATGGTCCAGAAGCAGAATCTCAACTCAAAAATGTTGACTGATGAATGTTGCCTGACACATTGAGTTTGTCCAGCAGTTTGTTTTTTAATCCTTTGTTGTTGGTCTGATGGCTGTGATTGTGTGTGTATAAGAAAGAACTACATTTCCCAGGAGGCAATGCATGCTGTTGACATGGGTACAAAAAGTAGACTATGACAGAAGTCAAGTGCGTTGTTGGTTCAAGCAACTCGAAAAATAAAGTTTAAGTGTTGAAACCGCACAAGGTTGTTCTTCAAGAAACCAACATAACATGGTGTCAGAAGTGTGTGAGTAAGTAAGAAAAGACAATAGTTCCTGTCATGGATAAGTTAAGTCCTCCTACATGGATACAGTTTACCGGCAATCTAACCGATAATTTGATAATTGGAAAAACTTCAAACAATGATTCTACATTTATTTAGAGGCCAGTGGAGTGGGAGAGACTGTTGGAAAATGCAATCCTAAGCAGCTGCACAGGATGCAAAGCATGCATCTTTCTGCACGTGATGGGTGAAGATGCCTTGAACATCTATAATAGTTTTCAAATTGATGAGACAACTTCCTGATGACAAAATTTGAGGAGCATTTTCTTCCAAGTAAAAACGTCATGTTTGAGAGATTCAATTTTTTCTCCTGTGGCCAGAAACAAAGTATGAGCTTTGACCAATACTTAGCCGAGCTTCACAAACTGAGTAAGTTCATTAAAGACAGAGTAGTTTGCGGAATCCCAGATAATGGACAGAGAAAGATTGTTGCATGAAAAAGATATGATGCTGGAAAAGGTTGTTAGGGGAACAGAGACCACATGAACACAAGCTAAGCAGCTGCACAGGATAGACACAACAGTGCATGTGATGAAAAGAGAGAAGCAGAGCACCAGGAGTTTCCCAAAGCTACAGCAAAGCGGTAAGCTCAAACAGCAAATGCAGCAGGTGCAGAGGTAGACATATTCCAAAGATGTGTCCTGCCTATGTAAAATCCTGCTATAAATATGGGAAGAAGAATCATTTTACAAAGTGCTGCAAAGCAGAGGCTACCAAGAGAAAGGTGCACACAATGGACGAAGAAATGGTGGAATTCTTCATGGATTCACTACACACTGCTGCTGGTAAAACAGAATCGATTGTTCCAAGGACTGTGAATGAGACAGTAATTCATTTAAACTTGACACTGTAGCCCAGGTGAATCTATGCGTGATTATAAGACCCTCACTTAAAAGAGCAAGATTTATCCTGGTAAATTAAAAGTGACAGGCTATACTGAAGAGAATTTTCCAGTAAAAAGGGGCTGTATGGGGACTTTCAAACACAAGGGCAGCATCGAAAGTCACAGCTACTTATGTTTGAAAAGAGAGTACAACCAATGATAGGTTTGAATACATGTGAAGAGCTCAACCTAATGAAAAGAGTTTTCATGGTGGCTTCACAGACTGAAGATGAGTACATAACACTCATGGAAGAATATGTAGATGTCTTTGAGGGGCTTGGATCTTTACCTGATGTATACAAGATCCACGTAGATGAGATAATGGCTTCTGTTGTCCATGCATACAGGAAAGTTCAGTTCCACTTAGACACAGACTTAAACTAGAACTAGCATGCATAGAACAGATGAAAGTCATCCAGAAAATTGAAGAGCTGACAGATTGAGTCAGCTCACTGGTCATCGTGCAAAAGAAGAATGAAGCATTGTGTATATGTCTGGACCCAAGAGAGCTCAATAAAGCTATTAAGGTGGAGCATTTTAAATTACCATCATGGGAGGAAATCATGTCCTGGTTTGCAGGTGCCAAGTGGTTTAGCAAGTTCGATGCGTCATTGGGGTTTTGGAAGATGAAGCTCAATGAGTCAAGTTCGAGACTATACACTTTCATTACTCTGCAAGGAAGGTACATCTTTCTTCAGCTACCATATGGGATCTTGTCCTCACCAGAAGTCTACCATAAAACCATCCACATGATCTTTGAAGGTATACCTGGATTTGAGACCATGATGGATGACATCATTGCATGGGGGTCCACCAAGGATGAACATGATACAAGACGAAGGCAAGTAAGTGCTTGACATGAAACAGAATGTCAATTTGAAATTAAATAAAGAGAAATATGAGTTTAGTGTAAAGACACGGACCTTCCTAGAAGATGTCATATCAGAACAAGGAGTGAAACCAGATCCAAGAAAGACATCAGTCATTGAGAATGTTGTGAGGTCCCAAAACAAAGAGGAGGTGGGACGTATCTTGGGGATGGTGACTTGCCTGGCTAAGATCATCCCTCATCTGTTGTCTGTGTCAGCACCACTTAGGTCACTCCTTGAGCAGAAAAATGAGTGGATCTGGTCGCATGAGCAAGAAGAATGCTTCCAGGCACTCAAAGAAAGTCCTTACAGAAGACCTGTACTAAAATTTTATAATCCGGATCGGCGCACCAGGATCTGGGCTGATGCATCCCGACATGGCCTTCAGCAGCATGAGGACACATGGAAACCTGTGGCCCATGCATCAAGGGCTTTAACAAGTGCAGAAGCCAACTTTGCACAGATAGAGAAAGAGCTTTTTTCCAACATATATGCATGCAGAAGGTTCCATCAATACATTTATGGACAAGCTCTTGAAGTGGAGACAGGCCACGAACCATTGATCTCAATAATGTCCAAATCACTGAGTGACTGTCCCAGGAGAGCACAGCACATGTTGATAAGGCTGCAGAAATACAATGTGAAGATGATCTACTCACCAGGAAAATATATGTTTGCAGCTGATGCACTGTCTCAAGCAGTTGACAAGAAATAAAAGACCGACCAAGAGGTTAATGTGGAGATACAGGCCCATGTTGACATGATTATCACCTCATTTCCAGTATCCCAGTATATAACAGAGCAGATCAGGAAAGCAACGGTCAGATGAAACAATGAAAAAGCTCAAAGATACAGTACAAAAAGGATGGCCAGCAGTAAAGAATGACCGTCCAATGGGTATTGGGATTATTGGGCATGTGGAGATCAACAGTCAGTTGAGAAAGATATGGTCTTCAAAGGGAACAGGCTTGTGATTTCAATGTTGCTACGCGAGGAAATACTCCAGGAGATACACGAAGGACATCTTGGCGAGGAAAAATGCAAACATAGGGCTCGAGAGGTGATGTACTGGCCAAGAATGAACCAAGACATAAGCCAGACCACTGCTTCATGTGAAATATGCCTTGCCTATAAACCAAAACAACAAGCAGAACTGCTTATGCCACTCCCAGTACCAGACAGGCCGTACATCAAAGTTGGAGTAGATTTGTTTGACTGTAATAGACTATTTTTCCAATTACCCAGAGGTAGCAACACTGCAATTACCCAGAAATAGTCAACTTCCAGCAAAGCAGATATCACTTTCATGAAAAATATGTTTGCAAGGCATGGAGTTCCTTGTGAAGTAGAATCAGACAATGGTCCACAATGTTTGAACAGTGAATTTGAGTCCTTTGCCATTCAATAGTTGAGGAAGAGTCAGTTCTTTCATTTAAGAGGAGGCTAGATATATACATGGATAGGAAGGGGTTAGAGGGTTATGGGCAGAGAATAGGCGGGGGGAATCTATTGGAGTTGTTTGAGTAAACAGGCGTGGACTTGAAGGGCCAAGATGGCCTGTTTCCATGTCATAAACTGTTATATGGTTATGTGGTATTGATCCATAAATGTAAGCATTTTCAAGGCTTCATTGATACATATGTTTTTTGGCTTTCCCTAGTTTAGAACATTTTTGGAAAAATTATTTTCAAACTTTATCAGTTATTTTTAGGGTCAAATTAGAACCAGGCCCCTTAATTGGTCTATCTGGTTTTACTCAAGAAGAGAAAATACTGTTGACTTCATCTCAGAAGAGAATTTTAGCTTTTACTTCATTGATAGCTCGATGGGCAATCTTGATGAAATGGAAAGACAGGTACACGATCCTTGATCTGGACATCTAAAATCCGGAAAGCTCCAAAATCCAGTAAGTGGGGAGAGAAGCAGCCAGCATTTGGGGGAGGCGGCTGAGGGACCGGCGCTTGGGGGTGGCGTGTGGGCAACCGAGGGATCAGCGGTTGGGGGAGATGGCCAGGCGACTGGAAGGGGGTGGGGGTGGATACGGCAGCACAATTCGGGTGGGCTTTCTGAAATCCAGAAAAATCTGAAGTTCGGAACACACTGTCCTTCAAGGGTTCCGGATAAAGGATCGTGTACCATACCTGTACAGCACTTCACCTACTCATACTCAGTGGCTACAGGAGGTCGTGTCCTTCCAAAGTTTAGAAAAAAAAATCAGATATAATGTTAAAGATGTAAAGGTGAAATTTTACAAGACACGGAGCCCATTCATGGAGCGTTACCATAATTTAAAGAATGTGGGTGTTTGGATGTTCCTGAACAGCGCTGTCTGGTTTCCGAGCGTCGTCTTTCATTTCCTATGTATATTAGATATGCAAGTTAACTTTGTTTAGAGGGAGAGAATTGATTAATAGGGTTTTTTTTCCTTTTTTTTGTTGTCTTTTGAGATATTTTGATAAAATGGGTTTGGTTGAGATGTGTGTACACAGTTTGTTCTCTGTATAATTAAGGCATTATTTGAGAAGTACAAATTATCTGTCTTTTCTTATATTTCAGCCCATGTATTGGATCAATATGTGTGTATGATTTTTTAAATTAAACTCAATGTAGATATTCTAAAAAGAAAAAGAGAATTGGAAAAACCTGGAGATGAGAAGAGATTTACCCTGAAAGGTTAACTCTGTTTTACTCTCTCTACTGATGCTGCTTCTCCTACTGAGAATTCTTGCCTTTTCTATTTTTATTTTTGCTTTACATATGGAAGAATATATTTTTATTTAATGTAGCTCTCTGTCATATGTGCAACTTGAACCCATGATAACCACATACCTTTGATAAGTCAAACATCGCCTGCATCGCTTGTTCATCCTGAACAAAGTCATCCTTCACATCAGCGTCCAGTGTCAGGTATGCCATGCCCTCAATTGCCCACTTTCTTGTACGGGTGTCAATGTTCTGGTTGCATAACCACCTAAGAAAGCCATTCAATTTAATTACTCAACATAACATTCACATTAATCCAGTTTATTTACCTTAAGTTTGATCACAGATATCAACACAATCAGGGTGGCACAGCTGGTAGAACTGCAACCTCATAGCCCCAGAAACCCAAGTTCACTCCACATCTCCAGTGCTATCTGTGTGGAGTTTGCACATTCTCCCTGTGACCAATGCTCTAGTCCACAAAGGTGTACAGGTTGGTAAGATAAGTGGTCAATGTAAATTACCCTTAATGTGCAGGTGAATGGTAGAAAAAATACAGAAATGCTGGAGGAACTCAGTAAGTCTTGGAGCATTCATATGGGGTAAGGATATTTTACCGACATTCCAGCCTGAGCTTTTCCTCAAGGTATGAGTAAAAAGCAGGCAGGTGCCTATATTAAAAGACTGGTGAAAAGGGAAGAATCGGATTGAGGGGAGTACAAACCAACAGACAAAGGTGTGAATTGGATTTGATAAGAGGACAGGAGAGAGGAAAGGTAAGAATTGATCGGGAAAGGAGGCGGGTTGTTTTTGGCTCCATGAAAGGAGACAGAGGGAAAAGAGGAGAAAGAGAGAGAGACAGAGCTAGAGTAAAGGAGACATAGGGAAAGATGCCAGGGGGAGGCTAATGGAAACTGGAGAATTCAATGTTAATACCATTTGGTTGGAGGGTGTCGGCAAGGGAATGGGGTGAAGAATTTGAGAAAAGGGTGGCCAAGTTGAGGAGCTCAATAAAGCAATCTTGCAGACTGTATCCACTCTCTCCAATACAGAGGAGAACGCAACAGGAGCACGGAGTGCAGTAGATGACCCCTGCAGCTTCACTGTGAAGTGTTGCTTCATTTGGATGGACTATTTGGAGTCCCAAATAGTGGTAGGGGAGGTGGTATGGGCACAAGTGGAGCAGTTTCCTGTGGACACAGGTGTAGGTGTCAAATGGCAATTGGTGGGAAGGGGTGAGTTGAAGAGGGAGTCACGGATGGAGCGGTCCTTGTGGAAGGTGAAGAGGGGAGGAGAAGGAAAGATGTGTCTGGTGATGGGTGGAGAATGATATGTTGGATGTGGAGGATGGTGGGATGGCCAGTGACAACAAGGGAAATCCTGTCCTTGTTTGTGGGGATGGAGAGAACCAGGGCAGATGTGTGGGTAATGGAAGATTTGCTGGTGAGGGCTGCGCTGATGGCGGTAGAGGGGAAGCCATGTTGTTTGAAGAAGGAGGACATCACTGATGATCTAGCATGGAAAACTTTTTTCTGGGAGCAGATGCAATAGAGATGGAGGAATTGAGAGAAAGAAATGGAATAATTTCAGCAGACACAGTGTGAAGAAATGTATTCGAGGTTGCTGTGGGAGTGGGTGGGTTTGTAGAAAGTGTCTGTTGAGACTTTGTCTCCCGAGATGGAAACAGAGATATTGAGAAAAGGGAAAGAGTTCTGAGAGGTGGACCAAGTGAATTTGAGGTAAAAGTGGAAGTTGGAAGCAAAGTGCATAAATTTGACAAGCTCATCATGGGTGTATGGATAAGTGGTAGAATCTGGTTGTCGGTGGAAGGAGTGTGTGGAGAAAAAATAGGCTGTGGTACCAGCAGTGTAAAATGGGAGTTTAACAGTTAATGAGGATTCAATGGACTGAAGGATGTGTTTCTATTGCTATAATACTCTGTGATTTTATGATTATGATAATCATTGGACAGTCAAACACTCATGTCACTGAAGGGATTCACTGTTGGGGATAAAACATAGGATTCTGTTGACATTGTGGTTAAATGAAAAAACACACAAATGCTGGAGAAACTCAGCAGGTCAAACAGTGCCTTTATGTAGCGAAGGTAAAGATACGTCACCAACGTTTCAGGCTTGAGCCCTTCATCAAGGTGTGGGGGAACATGAGAGATGTTCAGATATTTCTCATGTTCCCCCACACCTTGATGAAGGACTCAAGCCTGAAACGTTGGTGACGTATCTTTACCTTCGCTACATAAAGGCACTGTTTGACCTGCTGAGTTTCTCCAGCATTTGTGTGTTTTTTCAAGGGTTTTGCTATTATTGATAACAAGTTTATAGACCTGTGTTAAATGTCTGAATTATTAATGTAGCCTCCATCAGGACATCCCAAAGCACTTTACAATTTGCAATTTGTGTTCACCACTGTAGCTATGGAAGCATACAATGAGATAATAACTAAATAAATTTTGAATGGACAATCATATCAAGTTAATTTTTGGACAGAGCACTGAGGTATATTCCACTACCTGATAGTGTCTCAGTATCAAAATTCATCTGAAGAACAGTCCTCCAACCCAATCGTGAGTCTTTGGTACCACACTGGAAGGTCAACTTAGACAAGATCTTTAGGTCTCCAGACTGGAGTTTGAACCTCACCCCCCCACCCTGACCCAACCCCCCATTAGCCTGCTCCCCACCCCTTCCTCTGTCTCAGGGATGAGTGTGCCCTGGCTGAACCATATTAAGTTATTCTGAAGAACTAATATTGATCCAGTCATTGTACTATAATTTCTTATGACTTAGAGAGACTTCAACTGAAAAAAAAATAATTTTTATTCACAAATTCATTGCAGTTACCCCATCAAGTAATTTTCAATGTTTTATAGACTAGATTTATCCATTTTTTAAAATATTTGGACAATTAATGAAATGGAAAATCCTTTATTTGCATGAAATGTAATTAAAAAAAGGGATTTTTCAGAAACACAGCCTTTTTTTTAGCCAAGTCACTTCATAAGCTTTGCTGTTTATCAGTTAAGTTGATAGTCTAGAAATCAATATTTCATGGAAATCTGAAGTTAGCAAAAGTAGCCTTGTGATGTGAAATTAAAATATGGGAAGATATTTCCTCATTGAAAATGGCTCCTAATTTTGACTATTCTTCAAATGTAAAGCTCTCATCTTTGATTTCATATCCCTCCTTGGCTCTGCTCCTCTCTCTCTCTCCCTCTCCCTCTCTCCCTCTCTCTCTCTTTCTCTTGCTCAACACTCCAGCACACACCTAATTCTCTATCCTCACCATTATTCCTGAATTTAAACACTCCACACTTAGCAGGTGTGCCTTCAGCTGATAACGCTGCTTCTAAACATCTGCTTCTCTTTTTCCTCATTGAAGCAACTTCTCTTAGACCAAGCTTTTGTTTATCTGACATCATCTTCATCATGGCTTTGGCTTTGTCTCTCATTCACACCTGTGAAGTCCCTAGTTTCAGTTTCACATCCATAAGTTGTTCGTATTTATGGTGCACTGTTAGCCAGAATCAGACACACACAAAGATAAAGACTGTACCACAGGCTTTAATCCACAAAGACTTCCACAGAGCCAGGCTGGCTGTGGCTGCAGCAACTCTGAGTGAGGCCTCGGGAGGCCGCCACAGGCTTATATCCCGGAGGGTGATTGACACCCAATCGGGTGGGGCTTGATCCATTCAGGCCGACTGATTAACAGCTGGCCAGGTGTTGTCCTGTCCCCTTAGACTCCTGCAGGTACAGAAGTTGTCCCCTGCAGTAGGCCGATGGTGTAAATTGCAGCACCTGGGTAGCCCTCCTGGGACCCAGGTGCAATTACTGGGGCAAAGGTGCTGTAAGCACCTTTTAAATTACAGGGGGATCAACCTATTAAAATCGCCAACCCAGCAATTTAAGGGGGATCCCGCCCTCACAATGATGCATCACCAGAAGTACTGCCGGATGTTCAGATGCTGGCTGCCCAGTGATGCACACACACACACACACACACACACACACACACACAAGTGCTGACGTCACTGGAATAAGCGGGTCAGCCATTTTCCTGTTCAAATCGCCTGGGGACGTTACCTAGGCAAGTTTAACTGGGTTCCCTGACTACCTCTGAGATAACTCAGGGGCCTGGTTGGATTCCAACAGGGTTGACTGGGTTGGACACTTTCTAACTGCTGTGTAATTGGGGCGGTAACTGGGCAAATTGCCCAGTTAACCACATTTTACATGGTAGTTTGCAAGGGCCTATTGACTGCACAAGAAACTTCAGAGGGTTGTGAACATACTCCAAGACCACACAAACCTCCCCCTCCCCCCAACCAACGACTCCATCTATTCTTCCCGCTACCTTGGAAAAACTGCCAACATGTTGAAAGACTCATCACACCCCATTCACACTTTCTACATCACACCCTCCCCCTCCCAAAAGGAAGAAGATGCACGCATGTCAGATCATATGCCACCAGAATCAGGTACAATTTTCCTCTCGCAGTTATCAGACTCCTGAATTAACCTCAGTAAAATTTTGTTGCCTTTGCCCTGTACCTTCTGATCTCTCTCTCTCTGAATCTCTGCACTTCTGGACTACGCTTTACTTGCTTTATTGTATACGGGATGTCAAACTGGACTGCTCTCTAAATCAAATTTCCTCAGGGCTCCTTGCTACGTGTGACAATAGACCTGAACTTGAACTGACTCTAGGTAAAGGTTCCATTATTATCACGTAATACAACATTGAGAATGTAACATACATGAAATTCTTTAACTTCACCTATCGTAACGAAGACAGACAGTTGCCACATTGTACAGCGCCCCTCACAGAAATGAGGCCCAGCTAGGAACAAACTCATGGCCCCTGGTTTACAAGACCAGTGCCCTAACTACTGAGCTTTCAGAGCCTCTGTGGACAACATACTTACTTTCTACATTGTTTTGCAAGCTTTTCAGTGGATCCTTCAGAGAACTGCCTCAGACCGTAGTCCGTCCCCCCAGCTGATCCAAGTTTGCATAGGCCCTTTGGGGAGTACAGAGAGAATTTTACTCAAGCAGTATTTCTTTGTAATAACCATGTACGCTAACGTTGGTAAAGCAACACTAGGAGATATAGCAAAATACAACAGGTCACAGAACTGAAACATAAATGATCTCTTCGGCCTTCTCTGCGTCACTTGATCTTCCATAATTTTCTGCTTGGTATTTAGTACTATTTAGTGTAATGTAATTTGCAATGGGATGATCAGTTATTTTATGTAACCAAGATTTAAGATTCCTTCATTGGCATACATGCAAAATGCATGATTTGTTTTCCTTTGTCTATCATGTAAAGGAACACATCACCACTTGCCCAGTGCCCCATCAAGACTAGGGAGAGAAGCAAAAGAGAGTCCTGCCTCCTCTTCTGATGCTGCTGCCTCCTGCAACCAATAACCCCTATGGGTGCACGACCTTCTGTCCAATTCAGCAGTGGAGTTACCCTCGTTGGTCCCTGGTTCCAAACCCCTGAGGTGATTAGGAAGCTGTGAGCACTTGAGGTCCTTTGGGAGCCCTACTCACCAGCGGCACCCTCATGGATCCAATTCCGATATCTGGCACTCACAAGGTGGCCGCCTGCAGCCTGGCACAGGTCTTTCAGCCACCAAGCCATGCATGGTTCTGGTCTCCTACCCTGTTGCGTCCTCTCCCAGGCTTCTTTTTCTCAGCAAGAGGCTGTTCTCCCAGCCTGGTGAACCACACTGATCCACTGCACTTGTCTCCTACTCTGTCAGGCCCTCTCTTCGCTTCTTCTTATTGGCGGGGTGGTTTTCTTCCACCCTGATGCCCTGAACTGAAGTCCTCAACCCTTGAGGTCTGAGCTTCCAAGCATGGGCTCCACCATCTTGGACATGGACCTCCATGACCTTCAATGTAAGCCCTGTATCACAGGCAGTTTGAGCCTGTTCAGGCTATCAGACAAGTAAGCCAGGCAGTAGGACCCCACGATTGCATCTCCATTCCCCACACCAGTGCAAGACCTGCTGTTACTGCATCAGCAGGAGTGCTGCCATCTTGATCAAACTCGTCCCACCGCAGTCAAATTAGGAGCGGTCAAATTAACAAGACTTTTTCAGAAATGCAAACGTTGATTTTGTTTTTTCATTCTTCCAAATGAGTGATATAAATAACAGAGTTGTCATAAATGTTTTCTAATTTGTTTGGAAAATCATTTGTGTTTATAGAAGAGTAGAAATAATGTAAATTAAATGAAATTTTAACCCTGTGATTACAAAAGATAAAGAATTCATTAAATGCAGTGTCTCAGTGGTGTGACCAAGAAATCACATATGATGTTTCCTGAACAAGAGGAAGCAAGAACTTTTCTAATTTCAAAATTCATCTGATATATTTTGCTTGTGGTTCTATCTCTATAGTGAGAACCTTCAATGAAATAAGACATAACTTGGACCTTCGTAGGAGTGTTATCAAACAAAATTAACTCCCCAGCACTTAAAGGGATATTAGGACAAATGATTAATAGTGGTGAGGGTCAATAACTTCAAATGCTTGGGTGTCAACATCTCTGAGGATCTGTCCTGGAGCCTCCATGTTGATGCAATCACAAAGAAGACTCACCCGTGGCAATTCTTTGAGAGGTGCTTGAGGAGCTTTGGTATGTCACCAAAGACTCTCAATCTTCTACAGGTGTACCATGGAGTATGGAGGCATCAAATCTCAGGATAAGAAAAAACTCCAGAGAGTTGTTAACTTAGCCTGTGACATCACAGGCACCAGACTTCACTCCATTGAGGACATCTACATAAGGCAGTGTCTATAAAAAAAGAACCCCTATCCTCAAAGACCCCACCACCCAGGCCATGCCCCCTTCACTCTGCTACCATCGGTAAAAAGATACAGGAGCCTAAAGATGAGTACTCAGTGGCACAAGGACAGCTTCTTCCCCACTGCCATCAGATTCCTGAATAATCAATGAACCAAAAACACTGCCTTACTTTTCGTGCACTACTTTTTAATTTTTAAAAATGTTTATTGTTGCAAGATGGTTTATAACATGAATGTTTGCACTAGGATGCTGCCACAAAACACCAAATTTCATGACTTATTCATGATGAATTCTGATCCTTATTCGAAAGGTTTGGTCAAAGAAGCCCTGTGCCTTAAAGGAGAACAGATGAGTAAAGGCCTTGGAAGCCATAAGCATACAACTAATGATGGAGCTAAAGGCCTGAGGTGGGGAAGCACAGAGATTGTGAAGGGTTGTTGGGGTGGAGAAAGTAGTGTATCTTCTTGCTTTTTCTATAATTTTGCGTTGCCATATTAGAATAACAGATGTAAATGTCATGCTAATTGCCATTCATGCTATTTTTTGTATCTGAATTGATGACATAGGAGAAAGTTAGTCTGGCATATCCCTCAGGGCTCAACAAGGAAAGGAAACCCATCACATTATTTTTATTTTCTTCTTTTCTTCTTTCTTTGGCTTGGCTTCGTGGACGAAGATTTGTGGAGGGGTAAATGTCCACGTCAGCTGCAGGCTCGTTTGTGGCTGACAAGTCCGATGCGGGACAGGCAGACATGGTTGCAGCGGTTGCAGGGGAAAATTGGTTGGTTGGGGTTGGGTGTTGGGTTTTTCCTCCTTTGCCTTCACATGATATTTAATCCATGTCAATGGAGGGAATATTTTGTTAATCATCTTCAAAATCCTCTATCATGAGCAGCCATACTTAAATTCTAGAATTTTCTCCTTAAACTTCCCTACTTCACCACCCCCTCTATTTTTTTTAATAATTTTTTATTTTTCACACTATGAACCATACTGACCAAAATACACACAAACATTTCCCTCTTGAATATGCACAGTGTCATTTTCTCCCCTTTTTCCCCCCCTCCCTTCCCTCCCTTCTTCCCACCCCCTTCCCCACCCACTCAACGTTCAACATATACAATACAATAAACTCATTAAACAATGTCATCACACAATGAAAATAAACAAGAAAATTGGGTCAGTTCATTTCGTCTTCTCCTCATTCTATCATTTATGGGGTGGGGGTCCATGGTAGACCTTCTCTGTTGTGTTCCATATACGGTTCCCAAATTTGCTTGAATAATGTGACTTTATTTTTTAAATTATATGTTATTTTTTCCAATGGAATACATTTATTCATTTCTATGTACCATTGCTGTATTCTCAGGTTCTCTTCTGATTTCCAGGTTGACATTATACATTTTTTTGCTATAGCTATGGCTATCATAATAAATCTTTTTTGTGCTTCATCCAGTTTGAGGACTAATTCTTTACTTCTTATATTACTTAGAAGAAAGATCTTTGGATTTTATGATATGTTGCTTTTTGTGATTTTATTTAATACCTGATTTAGCTCTTCCCAAAACTTTTCCACTTTCTCACATGCCCAAATTGCATGCACTGTTGTTCCCATTTCCTTCTTACATCGAAAACATCTATCTGATACTGTTGTGTCCCATTTATTTAACTTTTAGGGCGTGATATATAGCCTGTGTAACCAGTTATATTTTATCATGTGTAACCTTGCGTTTATTGTATTTCTCATAGTTCCGGAGCATAGCTTTTCCCATATTTCATTTTTAATCTTTATGTTTAGATCTTGTTCCCACTTCTGTTTGAGTTTACAGCTTATTTCATCATTCTCTTTCTCTTGCAGCTTGATGTACATGTTTGTTATAAATCTTTTAATTATCATTGTGTCTGTAATCATATATTCAAAGCTGCTTCCTTCTGGTAACCTCAGCCTGCTTCCCAATTTTTCCTTTAAGTAGGTTTTCAGTTGGTGGTATGCAAACATTGTTATTCCATATTTGTACTTCATTTGTTCAAAAGATAATAAATTATTTCCCAAACAACAATTTTCTATTCTTTTAATCCCTTTTCTCTCCCATTCTCTAAAGGAAAGGTTATATATTGTGAAAGAGATTAGTTGATTTTGCATCAATAATAATTTTGGTAGTTGGTAATTGGTTTTTTTCCTTTCTATGTGAATCTTCTTCAAAATGTTGTGCAGATGATGCAGTACTGGTGAACTTCTATATTGCACCAGTTTTTCATCCCACTTATAAAGTATATGTTCTGGTACCTTCTCCCCTATTTTATCTAGCTCTATTCTGATCCAATCTGGTTCTTCCCTTGTCTGATAAAAATCTGATAGATATCTTAATTGTGCTGCTCTATAATAATTCTTAAAGTTTGGTAGCTGAAAGCTCCCTTGTTTGGGCCATTCTGATAATTTATCTAGCGCTATCCTCGGTTTCCCCCCTTTCCATAAGAATTTCCTTATTATTTTCTTTAGCTCATTGAAGAATTTCTCTGTTAAGGGAATTGGTAGCAATTGAAATAGGTATTGTATCCTTGGGAAGATATTCATTTTAATGCAATTTACCCTTTCTATCAGTGTTAGTGGTAAATCTTTCCAATGTTCTAAATCATCTTGTAATTTCTTCATTAATGGCTGATAATTTAATTTGTATAAATGGCCTAGATTATTATCCAGTCTAATACCTAGGTATAGGATTGCTTGTGTTTGCCATTTAAATGGTGATTCTTTCTTAAACTTTATGAAATCCGCATTATTCTATGGCATCACTTCACTTTTATTGCATTGATCTTGTACCCTGATATTTCTCCATATTCCTTCAATTTCTTATGTAATTCTTTTATTAATAATTCTTTTTCTGTTAAGTATACTATGATGTCATCTGCAAATAAACTGATTTTATATTCCTTCTCTTTTATTTTTATATCTTTTATTTTCTGTTCTTATCAGTTCTGCCAATGGTTCTATAGCTAAAGCAAACAGTGAGGGAGATAGTGAACATCCCTGCCTAGTTGAACTGCTTAATTTAAATTGGTTTGATATATATCCATTTACTGTCACCTTCACCAATGGTCCCTTATATAATGCTTTAATCCAATTAATATATTTCTCTGGTAGGTTGAACCTCTGTAGTACTTTGAATAAATAATTCCATTCTACTCTGTCAAAGGCTTTCTCTGCATCTAAAGCAACAGCCACTGTTGGCTTCTTATTTCCTTGGACTGCATGGATTAAGTTAATGAACTTACAGACATTGTTCGTTGTTCGTCTTTTCTTAATAAATCCAGTTTGATCTAGTTTTACTATTTTTGGTACACACTCGGCCAATCTGTTTGCTAATAGTTTTGCTATTATCTTATAATCTGAGTTAAGTAGAGATATTGGTCAATGTGATGCTGGTGTTAGTGGATCTTTCCCCATCTTTGGTATTACTGTAATTATTGCTGTTTTACATTAATCTGGCAAGTTTTGTGTTTCTTCTATCTGGTTCATTACTTCCAGGAGAGAAGGAATTAGTAACTCTTTAAATGTTTTATAGAATTCTATTGGGAGACCGTCCTCCCCAGGCATTTTATTGTTTGGTTGCTTTTTAAATATATCTTGTATCTCCTCTATTTCAAATGGTTTTATCAATTTGTTTTGCTCCTCTTCTTACAATTTTGGTAGTTCAATTTTAGCTAGAAACTCATCCATTTTGTCTTCTTTCCCTCCATTCTCAGTTCGGTATAATTGCTCATAGAATTCCTTAAAGTTTTCATTGATCTCTGTTGGGTTATATGTAATATGTTTGACCTTTTTCCTTGATGCCAATACCGTTCTTTTAGCTTGTTCAGTTTTAAGCTGCCAACCCATTATTTTGTGTGTTTTTTCTCCTAGCTCGTAATACTTCTGTTTTATTTTCATTATGTTCTTCTCCACCTTATACATTTGTAATGGTTCGTACTTTATTTTTTTGTCCGCCAATTCTCTTCTTTTTGTTGTATCTTCCCTTGTTGCTAGTTCTTTTTCTGTACTTACTATTTCCCTTTCCAGCTGTTCTATTTCCCAATTGTAGTCCTTCTTTATCTTAGTTACATAACTTATTATCTGCCCTCTGGTGAAGGCTTTCATTGCATCCCATAATATAAATTTGTCTTTCATTGATTCCGTATTTATTTCAAAGTACATTTTAATTTGGTGCTCAATAAATTCTCTAAAATCCTGTCTTTTAAGTAGCATGGAGCTTAATCTCCATCTATATGTTCTTGGTGGGATGTCCTCCAGTTCTATTGCTAATAACAGGGGTGAGTGATCAGATAACAATCTAGCTTTATATTCCGTTTTCATAACTCTCCCTTGGATATGGGCTGACAACAGGAACAGGTCAATCCTTGAGTATGTTTTATGTCTACTCGAATAATATAAGTATTCCTTCTCCTTTGGGTGTTGTCTCCTCCATATATCCAAAATTTGCATTTCCTCCATTGATTTCACCATAAATTTGGCCACTTAGTTCTTTCTGCTAATCTTTTGTCCCATTTTATCCATCTTTGAATCCAAATTAAGGTTAAAGTCCCCTCCTATCAATATATTCCCCTGTGTATCTACAATCTTCAAAAAAATATCATGCATAAACTTTTGATCCTCTTCATTAGGTGCATATATATTGACCAAATTCCAGAGTTCTGAATTTATCTGACATTTTAACATTACGTATCTCCTTGTTGGATCTATTACTTCCTCCTCTATTTTGATTGGTACATTTTTATTGATTAATATAGCTACACCTCTGGCTTTTGAATTATATGATGCTGCCGTTACGTGCCCTACCGAGTCTCTCCTTAATTTATTGTGTTCCACTTCAGTTAGATGAGTTTCCTGCACGAATGCTATATCTATTTTTTCTTTTTTCAGTAAATTTAATAGCCTCTTCCTTTTGATTTGGTTATATATTCCATTAATATTTATAGTCATATAGTTCAACATGGCCATCTCATACTCTGTTTACATCTCATTTCCGCTTCCTCACCACCACCTTTCCCCTTTTCCCCATTTCCATTTCTCGGTTTTCTTTTTTTGAACGCACTGTATGACAACACTTCTAAAACATAAAATATTTCAACCATTCCCACATCTAAAATTCCCTTAACCCCAAGTGTCGCCCCCCCCCCCTCCCGAGTCACCCCTTGTCCTTTGTCAGGCAACCACAACTCCCCTCTCCATTCAGACTGCGAACCCGTTCGCAAGTGTCAACTGATTTCACAGTGACTGTTGTTATTCTCTCCCACCCAACCCCCTCCAGAAAAGACTTTTTATCTTCATATTACGACTAAGCTCCCCCTCTTTTCTTCTCTTTTTCTTCTATTTACTTATTTATTTATTTTGAAAGGGGGGAACCCTCCTCTTTTTTTCTCCCTTCTCCCTTACTTCCCTTTTCTTCCCTCCTTTAGTTCTTACTTATACATTATTTTTACTTCTTTATTTGTAGTTTGTCATTATTCTTTGTTCTTGTTACATGTCTTCATCTGTCTTTCTGTCTTGCAGGTGTTCTTCAAATTCTCGTGCTTTCTCCGGATCCGAGAACAGTCTGTTCTGCTGCCCTGGGATAACTATTTTAAGCACCGCTGGTTATCTTAACATAAATTTATAGCCTTTCTTCCATAGGATCGATTTTGCTGCGTTAAACTCCTCCCTCTTCTTTAGGAGCTCAAAACTTATGTCTGGTTAGAAAAAAACTTTTTGACCTTTGTTTTTTGTCTTCTCTAATTTTATTCATTGCCTTCTCCAATATATTTTCTCTTGTCGTGTATCTCAGGAATTTTACTAAAACGGATCTTGGTTTTTGTTGTGACTGTGGTTTCGGGGCTAATGTTCTGTGTGCCCTTTCTATTTCCATTCTTTCCTGCATTTCTGGCACTCCCAGGACTTTTGGGATCCATTCTTTTATAAATTCTTTCATATCTTTGCCTTCTTCAACTTCCTTAAGTCCCACTATCTTTATATTGTTTTGGCTACTCTAGTTTTCCATTATATCCATCTTCTGAGCTAACAACTCCTGTGTTTCTTTAACTTTTTTGTCACTTTCTTCCAATTTTCTTTTTAAGTCGTTCACTTCCATTTCTACAGCCATAACACATTCTTCCACATTTTCTAATCCTTTCCCTACATCTGCTATGACCAGCTCTATTCTACTCACTTTTTCTTCTATACTTTTCATTTTTCTTTTCATTTCACTAAATTCTAGTGTCAGCCATTCTTTTAATGCTTTCATTTGTTCTTGACAATTTTTTAAAATCTCTGTACTGTCCATTAATTTTACCTCTTATTCCTCTGTGCAGAGCTTGGTGTTCTTCTTCTTCTGTTTCTGCTCCTGGGTTTGTGTCTTCTATTTCTCTTCCTTGTATCTGACTTTCTTGTTGAGCCACTTGTCTCAGTTTGTTGGGTTTTTTTTTCCATGGTTTCTTGATGTTGGTCCTCTTCTTCTGGGCTGGCTATCTGTTGTGTCTCTAGTTTCCTTTTTTCTTTCTCACCCCTCCCTTTCCCGTTGCTTTCTTTATCTTCCAGCTGGGAGCCCTGCTGTCGGGCCTCTCTCAGCTGTTTGTGCTGTGGAGTTTAACTCCACAGCTGGTCCCCCCTCCCGTCAGTGTTCTCCTTGTCGTGCGCATCGTGCACCACTGTTTGGCTCCGTGAGCCATTTTAGCATTCCTGCGGTTGGTGGGTCGCGACCCTGCGGGGTCTTCACTATCCTCGGTAAGTGGGCTCCTCTTTCCACGGCGGGTCCCTGCTTTTTTGTGCAGGTAAGGCCTTTACCTTTCTCTTCTGGCATCTTTCTTTCTTCTCTTCTTCCCGTAGTTTTTGGCTTTTCTTTCTTAGGTGCCATTTTCTCCACACTTTTATTTTTTATTTGTTGTGATTTGTGTGTCTGGGGCTTTGCTTTTTCTTCACTTTTTTCCTTCTTTTCTGAAGAGGGCTGGTATTCTCCTACCGGCCGCTACTCCATCACGTGACTCCTCCCCCCTCCCTCTCTATTTTTAAGGCATCTCTTTGGAGAGATTTGAATGATCTGTCCCAACAAGAACTAATGTGACTTGGAGTCCATTTTTGTCTGAAAATGCCACTGCAAAACTTAGATTTAAGAGTTGTGTAATTTCTTTAGGAGGTGATGTTGTAACAATGTTTGACTCTAACCCAGACCAGACCAGATTGAACGCAAAACCATTCTCTGCCAAAAACAAAATAAGTGGAGTTTTGCCTGTTTTGTCATCTGGGCCCTAAACTCTGCACATCTTGACATGACATTCCTCAATATCCTTAAAGTGGGGATTTGGTGCAACTTGACAGATGAGTCTAAAAATCAGGTTATCACAAGAAAATTATTATTTTAAATAATGGATCACTCTGTGAATAACCTCATTTTAAATTACTCACAAAATATAGAACCATCTGCTGAGGAAATCTTATGTTAGTAGCTCACACTATAATTATAATGAATGGCTTTTAAAATAAACCTACTAATGTCCTTGTACTCAAAAGAACACAAGAAATAGGAGTAGTACATGTAGCCTGTCAAACTGCTTCAGCATTCAACAAGATCACAGGTAATTTGACCATGGACTCAGCTCCACTTACTTGCCTGTTCTCCAGAACATTTAATTCCCTTCTATACTAAAATCTATCCCCTCAGACATTTGAGGAAATTCCTCAGAGTCTTGCATCTAACTGGCAGAAACCTGATTAAATCGATCAGGTGCCATAAGTGGTTTAGTGAACTTGGCTGTGTTTTAGTATCGTCTTCAAAAGAAGTTCATTGACCTGAGTGACAGTGGAAATAATCCATGGTGATAATGCTGTCATTTCAGATATTGTTTAGACCCATTTTAAACCAGACCAAATGAAAGATTGATCCCACTTCCCATGAAGTTAGAAAAAAAAGTTATCACATAAATGAGGCTCACCACCAAAGCTCTGATCTTGATCTTCTCATTGGTTGACTTCTTGTACATGTCCTTCAGTAAGGTAATTCCATTGGTGATGATGAAACCTGCTCTGCTGGCTTTGCTAGCTGCATGGATGATGGCTTCCAATGCCACCAGTTGATCGATCTCTCTGTCTGAACCACACAATGCAACCATCATCTCCATCACTCCTTGCAAAGCCAGAATACTGTTACCAACATCAAAGGGTCCCTGAAGGAGTGCAGACACACACTGGATTGCGTGCAGGTTTTTCTCCATGTTCTTTGGATCAAACTTGCTCCTGCAGGGTGGTGAAGATAGATAAAGCATTAACTTTCTTTTCCTCATTCTCACAACCCAGTCCCCAGCTGCCTGAGCGTGAAACGTTGGTTACGTATCTTTGCTACATAAAGAATGCTGCGTGACCTGCTGAGTTTCTCCAGCATTTTTGTGTATTGAACTACAATCACAAAATATGCAGACTTTCTTGTTTGACTCTAACACTGCATTTTGGTATATGTGATAATCAACTTGAATGTGAACTTGAAAATGCAGCTCCTCATGTCCAAGTGCCCACCAATCACCTTTCATCTTCCATGCCAGCACCAGATTTCTTTTTGAACCATGGAGTCATACAGGCCCTTCAGCCCATCATTTGTCCCAACAATCAAGCACTTTTTTGATACTAATCCTAATCCGATCCCATTTGATTCTCCCTATCATCTCATCAAATCCCCTACCCTAGAGTACAGCATTAGTCTACACACTGGGAGAAGTTATAGAGGTCAATAAACACCTCCTCCCTGTGGGAGGATTCCAGAGCCCCCAGAGGAAGCCATCATGTTCACTGTGAGACCATGTAAACTTCACTCAGGCAACACTGGAGATCAGTATTGAACCCTGGTTGCTGGAGCTGTGAGGCTGTAGCTTACACATGGTTCTACCCTCATGCTCAATTGGCTCCCAGTTTGGCAGCTCCCTCATGCCCAAGAACTTTGTTCTCTGATAACCTCATACCTTACCTCAGTTTCATTCTGCTTTGGATGGATTCCTCATCCTTATTTTCCTCCTTTGCCAGAGCCCCTCAAATCTCTCTTAAAGCAAAAGTTGGCTGGATGAACTCAGCGGGCCAAGCATATTGATGGATGTGGTGTGGGAAGGGGGCAGGAACTATCATTATTTTAGGTCAAGATCCTGTATCAGAGCTGAGTGGAGAGGGACAATAGATGGTATAAAGAGGGGAAGGGAAAAGCAGAACAAGGCCTAGGAGGTGATGTGCACCAAGGATGATGGACAGGTAGTTACAGATGAAAGGATACTCTCTCTTTGGGCAGACTCTAAACAGCAATTGGCTTTGTGCCAAGTTTGTTTCATGACCATTATATGATACATTTTTGAGATATTTTAAATGTCAGGTTTTTTTTGTTTCTTGATATTTAATACACTGTACTATTCTTTCCATTGTTCCAGCTTTCTGACATAAAATGAACAAAGAGAAGTTAAGAGGCAATATAAATTCAGTTTCTGGGCAAGCCGCAATTTCTTTTAAATGTCCCATCAGTCAAGGTCTGGCACATATTGATCAGCTCCACTTGTATTTCACAAATCATATTAATCTGAACACCTTAAAAACTAGAACTTCATACATTTTGCTTTCATTCTTTCTGGCTTTCGAGTTACAGGCTAAAATTTAACTTTGTCATTAATAAATGATTCAGACAAGATTTTCAACCATGGGTGAGAAGATTGCCTCCAGGTTAAAGGTTTGTGAGTTCATGTGGACCACTCACATTTCAAGCACATAATCCATGTGAACATGGTATTGAGTGAGTGCCACACTGCCTGGGAATATAGATATATTGAGTATAGGAATTGTGATATTATGGTATAGTTGTATAAAGTATTAGTGAGGCCAAATTTGGAGTATTGTGTGCAGTTTTGTTCACCTAACTATGGGAAAGATCTCAATAAGATTGAAAGAATGCAGAGGAGATTTGCTGGAATGTTGCCAGGTATTGGGGAACTGAGCAGCAGGGAAAGGTTAAATTGGTTAGGACTTTATTCTCTAGGTGTAGAAGAATGAGGGGAGATTTCCTAGAGGTATACAAAATTATGAAGGGTGGAGATGGAGTAAATGCAAGTACGTTCTTTCCACTGAGTTTAGGTGAGATACAAATAGAGGACACGAGTTAAGAATGAAAAGAGAAAGTTTAAAGGAAACATTTGGGGGAACTTCTTCACACAGAGAGTAGTGGGAGTATGGAACGAGCTTTCAGCTGAATTAGTACATTTTGACATTTAAGAAAATTTGACAGGTACATGGATGGGAGGCATATGGAAGGTTATGGTCTGGGTGCAGGTTAATGGGACTAGGCAGAATAATAGTTTGGCATGGATTATATGGGTCGAAGCACCTGTTTTTGACCTGTAATGTTCTATTGTTATCATCCTATCTATTAGAATAAAGGATAACCAACTATTTAGGCCTGAGCCTTTTATCAAGGTAAGAGGAAAAGGCAGCAGTTGCCTGAATCAAAAGGTAAGGATCAGATGGTGAGGGGAGGAGGGAGGAAGGGCCAGGGGGAAGAGGGTAGCTAATAGGTAACAGGTCAGAGATGGATATAGGTAAGAAGGTAGAAGAAAGAAAAGCTGAGGTGAAAGGGAGAGGGGGTAGCTCTCTGAATGAAGATAGAACGGAATGGGGAGCTGCAGTAAAGGAGATCAAGGGGCAGGGAGAGAGACTCAGGGAAGAGGATTTAATAGAAACTGGAGTAGTTGATGTGAGTGCTGTCTGGTTAGAGAGAGAATTGGTGCTGTTCCTCCAATTTTCAGGTAGCTCGGTTTGTCAGCACGAGGCCATGGATAGATACGTTTTTGTGGAAATGATGTGTGGAATTAAAATGCTTGCTCAGTAGGAGGTCCCTGTTATTGCAGCGAGCAGAGTGTAAGTGCTCAATGAAACAATCTCTGATGTAGAGGAGGCCACAACAGATGCACCAGATAAATGAGTTGACCCCATAGATTCACAAGCAGTGTTTCTTCACTTGAAAGAACTGAATGGTAGTGAAGCAGGACATGTGGGTGCAAGTGTAGTGTTCCTTGTGGCCTCAGGAGTAGGTACTGAGGGGAAAATTAGTGAGAAGTGAGAATATCCCAGAAAGCGCTGTCCGCACGTGAGAAGGGAAAATGTGTCTTGTGGTGGGATCACTTTGTATATGGCAGACATTATGGAGCATGTAGAGGCTGGGGGGTGGTCGCTGAAGACAAGGAGAATCCTATCCTTGTAACTTGGGGTAGAGGGGTCAGGGAAAATGTGCAGGAAAATGAAGAGATGCAGGTAAAGGCTGAGTTGATGGCAGTGTAGGAGAAACCACATTTTTTGAAGAAGGAGGACATCTTGGATGTTCATTTTGGGAGTAGATGTGATGGAGACAGATGAATTGAGAAAAGGGAATACAATCCTTACTGGGGACAGGGTGTGAAGAAGTGTAGTCAAGGTACTGTGTGAGTTGGTCGGTGTGTAAAAAGTATCTCCCAAGAAGGCGATGGAGAGATCAAGAAAGGAGTGAGTATTGCCAGAAATGGACCACGTGGATTTGAGATTAGAATTAAAGCCAGCATCACAGTGAATAAAGCTAACAAGCTCAGCATGGATACATGAGGCAGCCCCAAATGTAGTCATCAATGTAGCAGAGGGAATAGCCTTGTCTGTGTAGGCTTGCAACATGGATTGCTCCACATAGCTATCAAAAAGGTAGGCATACCTGGGAACCATGCAGGTGGCCATGGCTATCCATTTGACTTGGGGAATGTGGTATGAGCTAAAGAACAAGATATTGAGGATGAGGACAAATTCTGCCAGCTGGAGGAGGATGGCATTGGAGAGGGACTGGTAGGGTCTGTTGTTGAGAAGGAATTGTTGAGACCTTCAGTTTAGTGAATGAAATTGGAAAGAGATCGGGCTTCAACAGCAAAAATGAAGGGACAGAGAACATGTGAGGTATTGCGCATATAGGTCTGCAGGGATGGAATCAGGGGAGACAAAATGGAGTTGAGGTAAGATGATACTAGTTCAGCTGGGCAGGAGCACATAGAAATAATGGGTCTACCAGGACTATTGGGTTTGTGGTTCTTAGGTAGGAGATAGAACCTGCATGTGGTGTTAGGGAACAATGAGGTTAGAGCCCATGGAAGGGAGGTGACTAGAAATGATGATGTCAGTGATGATGTATGAGACTGTGGCTTGATGTTTCTTGGTGGAGTTCTGTTCAAAAGGTAAGAGGTGATGTCTGAGAGCAGTTGTCTGGTTTCAGTAAGGTAGAGGTCAGTGTGCCAGACCATAACAGCACCATCCTTGTCTACAGGATTATGAGTGTAATTGGGATTGGTGTGGAGAGAGTGGAAGGCAGTGCATTCCAAGGATTTAGATTGGAATAAGTGAGGGGAATGGGGAAGTTTAGACCAGTGGTTCTCAACCTTTTTCTTTCCACTCACATACCACCTTAAGTAATCCCTCTGCTATTGGTACTCTGTGGCTAGTAAGGGATTGCTTAAGGTTATATGTGACTGGGAAGGGAAGGTTGAGAATCACTGCTCTGGACCCAATTATTACTGAAATATTTTGCTTGAGAAAAATTGTCATTGGCCCATTTTCTTTAGAGTTATGAAACCGTGCACATAGCGAGTCAATTAGATATGATTAAAACAGTGGTTTTCAAATTTTTTCTTTCCACCCACATACCACCCTAATTGCAGAGCACCTATGGCATAGGGAATACTTAAAGTGGTATGTGAGTGGAAAGAAAAATGTTGAGAACCACTGGTTTGGACAATTGATGTCTTGGCAGCAGTTGGAAATAAAAAGATCCAGAGCAGGTAAAAGGTCAGAAAGGGATGTCCAAGAGGAGGGAGAAGACTTAAAGCAGGGAAGGGCCATCAGTGGAAAAAGTGGGCATCAAAATAGAGATGATGGTAGAAGAGTTCAGTGTCATGCCATGCATGGAACATGTTGAGGTGTGGGCAAAGGGGACAAAAGAGAGATCTATACTGAGGAAAGGGAATTCCTTCTCCAAGAGGTGGAAGTCAGAGGGGATAGAAAAGCAGGGTGTTAAAGTGTGTGTCAGTGGGATGGAGGGTATCGAGGAAGAGGGTTGGGGTGATTAGAGAGGGGAGTGGAGAAACAGCAGGGAGTTGGGGAGAGGTGAAAGGGTCAGTGGGGTTGGGTGTTGGGGTGAAAGTGGAAGCACCGTGGAGTGAGTGGAAAGATGAGTGGGAGAATGAAGAATGGTAAGGAGTGGTGATGGGAGGGAGTGGCAGTGAGATCCAGCAGCAGAGGCTTTTGAGCTATCAACAGAGAAGGCCAAGGTCTGGGTAGCAACTGGCAGTGGAGTCAATGCTGATGCTGAAACAGGGGACCAGCGTATGTATCTTCATCAGAAGTGGTGGTCTGGTGGGGATCAGAGGCATTGGAAGCTCTGACCTGTGGGTGGCTCAGACCAGGGAGGGAGTTTTCAATATTTTTAACAAATAATCTCCTGAATTCAAGTTAAACTGTTTACAGCAAATTAAAATCAGTATTTCTGAATTGTAAACTATGTAACGCTATTACTGGTGCAAACTCTTTCTTGTGAGGAATGTTCTCTTTACATTAACCGTCATCCATCAATGCATGAAGAAATGATTACCAACCTGGGTAGAATATCCCACTGCAGTTTTGGGCAAGACTGGATCGAAGTCTCAAAATTGAAAGTTACGTTTGTTTTGATTGTCCCATCAATGATAATAAGTTTATTGTCAGCTATTGTACCACTGAAATGCCAAGTTGTTGTGGCCACACAATACGATACACCAACTTTTATGGTGTATATTAAATGGCCCCATCACAGGAAGGACGTGGAGCCCTTGGAACATTAAACAGACTTGGGTTGTTTTTTCCTGAGAATTAGAGGCTGAGAGGAAACCTGATGGTTTATGCAATTATGAGAGGCAATGAGATTTCTTTAGCAGAGCAGATGAAACATATTGTTATATAAATTAATGCAGTTTTTACTCTCCTCCTGAGTTGGAATTGTTTGATCTAACCAGAAAAATACATAACCAATGACAAGCCACTTGAACTTGCTCTGCCGTTCAATACAATCGTAAGTGATCCAATGAAAATCAAAGAACAACAGATGATGGAACTATGAAATAAAACAGAAAGTACTGGAAACACTCAACAGGTGAGGCTACACCTGTGGAAATGGAAACTATGTTAACCTTTTGGGTTAAAGATCCTTCATCAGAAGTGCAGAAGAGATTTTACGAAAGTTAATTTTTAATTTTGCTCAGAGGACAAAAGAGAGATGGAGAAGACAGAGAGAATGTCTCTGAGAGCACAACACCAGGATTGCCACGAAGTAAGCTCTTGATGATAGGTTGAAGAAGGCATTTGGAGAGAAATAACATGACCAGAGAAATTTAAAAGCTGTAGGGCTGGGCAAAAGAATGTAAAAGCTGCAAAATGCAGAGCTGTAGGGAATACTAATGGGAAAAAAGTCACTGAGCCAATATTACAAGTGGATGACTGATTGCAGAGCTGGTCTATTCTGATAGAATTTAGCATTGAGTGAGGAAGATTGCAACCAGACCAGGCAAAAGATGAGGTCCTTGTTCCTTAAGCTTATCTTGTACCTTGTTTTAACAGTGTAAGAGACCACAGAACAAGCTTTCACTCTTTGTTGTACAAAGAGTTGTACACTTCAGTCTTAAAACCAAGGGAGCAAAACAATTCATAACATATTGGCACAGCTATACCATAGATAACAGAATTAAACATCAGACCACAGATGGCTGGTCCACTGGCAATCAATAGTAATTTCCACCTCGATGGGCCACTTACGTTACATATGCCTCACAGATTTTTCGGAAGTTGGCTCTTTCCTCGTCATCTCGAAGATCACAGTAAAGCTTGTTGAGTAAGATGGAAGCAGTAAGGCAGGTATTCTCGGTCAGAGGGAGGCAGTTTGGCAGTTCAGGAAATTGTCCTCCCACTTTCAAGATCTTTTTCAGACCTGAGGGTGAAATATTATTCTTGAATTGGATAAACGAATTGATTGGTTTATGAAATCTCAAAGGTTACTCTATGGAGAGCTCTGCTAAAACCACATGATTATGGTATTTGAAATTATGATTTTTTGCATTTCTTGACGTATTTTGGAAATCTTCAGTCCTCCATTTGCAGACTCCTAGTGTTCTGCACATTGACCATTTTGGCTCTAAACCTCTGGAATTTCCTTCCTACATCTCTCTCTTCTATTCGTGATCCTTAAAACCTGGCTCTATAAGCAGGCTTTTGGACACCTAGCTGAATATGTGGTGTCCCTTTTAGTTAGATATCTTTTCTGTTTATTACTTTAGAGAAGCTTTATAAATATGTTATTGTAGTCATTGTTGGGTTTTAACTGTCCCCTGAAATGGCCCAACAAGTCATTAGTTTCACAGGCAATTTGGGAAAAACAACATATCCATTTGGACAGGAATGAAAATGATATCCTTATTTCGACTGTTTTGAATTCTCAGGTACCAATCACAGTATTGACACATTATTCCAGCAATGCCTCAGTAACTTAGAAGGCATGTTTAACATGTTTATAAAATCATGAGGGGCAAAGATAAGGTAAGTGCAAGGTAAAGATAATATCAGGGAAAGCTATAATCATAGATTTCTTTCCCAGAGTCTAAAACCAGAGGGCAGAGATTTAGGTGAGAAGAGAAATATTTTAAAATGACCTGAGAAACACCTTCTCCATAAGAGTGTGGTGTATATGCGGGATGAGCTGCTAGAAGTGGTGGAAGGGAATCCAATTGTAATATTGAAGAGGCATTTAGGCAGAAAAATAGATTGGAATGGTTTAGAGGAAAATGGGCCGAACAAGCTTAGTCAGCATGGATAAATTGGGCTGAAGACCCTGTATCCATGCTCCAGAACTCTATGTGGAACTCATTATTACTCAATAATGTAATAAATCCAAATAATGGAAACAAAAGATGAAGAGTTTACTAACCCAGATCGATGGCCTCCAGACTTCTGGTGTTATCTTTAATGGCCAAGTTCTTTCGAGGTACACATCTGATCAAAAGGTTGAGAGCCTGATCCCTCCCATAACCTGATACACTAGGGTTAACTAGCATTTCGAGGAGACGACTGATTATCATCTTCACATCCTTTGATGTATCTGCAGAAAATAAAGCAGATTTTCAAGCAGGGGAAGAAGATTTCATTTTTTGTCAATTATGGCATCCGTGCCTGTGGCGATCACATTTCAATCAAGTAAAGTAGAATCAAGAGCCAATGCACATCTATATCTAATGTGGCAGCCAAAGACAAAATTACTCCTGAATGATGCAAGAATCTCTCTAGTTCACCTGTACTGTCAAAATACAAATATTTTCTGAGAACATAGTGATGATTTATGAAAACAGAACCATGGTTTAGGGACTTCAGTGAAATGAAGTGCCAGAGAGGCCAGGAGTGTCAGCTGTGGTCTTTGTGTAACCCTTTGAGCCCAAAGTTTACAGTTCAAATCCCATTCCAGTTCAAAATCCAGACAACTCTGTCAGAATACAGTTCCCCATGTTCCACCTTCTTAAGGGCAATTCTGCTTGGTCAATAAAAATTGTCCGCATCAACATTGCCCTCATCCTTCAATAGCAGACAACTTTCAGAAGGAAATTGGATAAATAATGGAATATGTCTTAGAGAAAGGGTGAGGGAGTGATTAATTGTGTCGCTCATTCAAAGACCTCTACAGATATAATATGCCAAATTATTTATTTTAGTGCAGCATGACTGTTATCTGACACCAGCTAATTTGCATATTAATTCAGCAAAACCAAAAGCAAATCCTATTACTTTTATTAATCTAAGTTCAATGATAGTGATCATGTTTGCATGGCCACTAGCAAGGCCTTGATTATAGTTACTGTTTGATTAGATTTGGCTGCCAGCAGGGGACTGACACACACTATGGAAGAGCTGTAATGGAGACTTGCAGCCTCATGGCATGCCTCATGTACTGTTTATATAAACTTTAAAATAAAGAACCTTTTCCTTCATCCATGTGTTGCCTAAGAACTCACACATATGAATACAAGATGAAACACTAAGTAAGCAAAATCAGCATCAAACAAAGCTAAATGGATTATGGGAAGAGGAGTGAGACTTGGAGAGATACTGTTTATAGGAGAGAGGTGTGACAGAGCTACAAGTTCTAACAAGTAATGGTAAAAGACAAACAAGTATGATAATTTTTTTAAAATTAGACATACAGCACAGTAACAGGCTCTTCTGGCCCATGAGCTCATGCTGCCCAAATACACCAATTAACCAACAATCCCTATATATTTTTGAAGGGTGGGAGGAAACCCACGCAGACATGAGATCATACAAACTCCTTACAGACAGTGCCAGATTCAAACCAGTGTCGCTAGTGCTGTATCAGCTTTTATTAACAGCATCTACTGTGGAGCAATATTCTGGGAAATCAGCAGTGAGGAATATGCTAGTGGGGAGAGATAGCCAGATAAGAGTATAGCATGAAGTCAGAGGTAGAAACCACATATTTTTCCCCATAAATAGTCATTTCTGTGGTTTAAAAAAGGCAGTCCTTGGCTGATTAGGATGCATTTGTGAAAAGAGAAACAGAGTTACAATCTTGGGTCAAATGATGAAAGGTCAATAACCTAAAATGTGAACTTCTTTTTCTTCCCAATAATGCTGCCTGACCTACAGTCTCTGCTTTTGGTTGAAGATTTCCAGCATCTAGTTGTGAACTCAACATTCTAGGCTATAAGAATTTTAGAAAGGCAAAATGGGAAAGGAGAAATTGTCAAGACTTCTGGCATGAAAGTATTTGCAAAGATCATGGTGGGGTAGACAGCATTGAGAACCAGTTGCTCCTTTTGGCACCCAATGGGATTGAAACCTTTAAGACAAATGCCTTGAGTCGCTGCAAATATAACCTTTCAACTTTTTAATATAAGCTAATATCCTCTTTCTCTTAATCGGATTATTAAGCCCGTTAACATTAGAATTAGCAAAATTTAAATTAGCCATAAAACATTACTTGTACATCCCACATAGATGGCAAAACCACCTCCTCCTTCCCTCCCCCCCCTCCCCACCATGGCTCTATTACAAACATGTTTAAAGATCTCCTCAAAGAAAGAAATCAAGAAATCAGAAAAGCCCATAAAAATTAAACCCCCAAAAAAGGAAACTACAATAATATAATAGTAGTACCCCTTCAATTGTATGGGAGTGACAAATGCCACAAAGTGGCTGTTGACTTCGGAAGGATTGGCAGTCAAACTACCCCCCTCCCCTTCCCCACCAAACAGAACAAACCAAAAGAAAATATAATCAGTTCAAGTATGATAAGCTTCTTTCAAATCTCGATGAACTTGGTCATCATCAATTCCAATATCAATTTACTGTTGAGTTTCCATCTCTCTCATCCCATTCTTCCCTTTCGGCACCTGATCAAGCTGTTGAGGGAACATTTCCTGATCTTGCCCCTGTTTATTATTAGGTAGAGAATTAGCAAAAGTGATAGCTTCGGCATCATTGTTAGAAAACTGAGTTTGATAATCCCCATAAAAAACTTTTAACACAGCAGGATATCAAAAAGCAAACTTATAAACCTTCTTTCACAAAACAGCTTTAGCTGAATTAAATTCTTTATGACATTTAATTACTGCTTGGCTCAGATCAGTGTAAAAAAAATTCTATTATTCTTAACAAGCAGAGGGTCCTGATTATGTCTAGCATTCTTTACAGCAATTTTTAAAATCAATTCTCTATCCTGATAATGCAAACATCGAATCAGAACAGAACATGGCACTTAACCCAGAAGTGGTTTCCTCCTTATTGCTCAATGAGCTCTATCCAATTCCAAACCATTCAGAAAATATGCTGTTCCCAAAATGTCAGGAATCCATTTCTGGAAGAATTGAACTGGATCTGGACCTTCAAGATCTTCCGGAAGGCCAACAATTTTAACATTATTCCTCCGACTCTTATTTTCCAAAACATCAATCTTCTTCAACAAATCACATTTTTGAATCTCCTAACCAGTAAACGAATCCTCCATCTGTCCCATATTTTCTTTACACAATCCCACATCATCTTTCCAGTCCATAAATGCATCTTCAATCTTCTTAAGTTTATCTTGAACCTTATCCACTGCTTTCAAACACTTAACCACATCCATTTTAATAGAAGACATTTCACCCTTCATTTCAGCCAATTGCTCCTTCAAAACAGAAATCCCTTGGCTCACTTGCATAACCAAATTCTCCACTTGCTTAGATAACTCAGACAAAGCAGAATCTGAATGATGAGAGTCAGACTTGAGCTTAAAAGTCTGCTTCACTACAGGACTACCCTTAAACATGACAGTTTCTTCCTCCACAAGTTGTTCCTTTACTTCCTCCAATCCAGCGACGTTCTCCTCCTCCTCTATTGAAATGGGGGTTGGCATGACCTGACTATGGGTGTGAACCACCCCCTCCCCAACCAGTCCAGGGTCACTGGACTGAGGGAGGTCGGGTCTCCCCGTGGCCAGGGCCATTTCAAATGCATCACGCGTGCGCAAAGTTTTGCACATGCGCAGTTGATCCTCTTGGTCTGGAGGAGATCGAAGCCAGTTGCTGGCGCCATCTTGCGCAGCGGTATGCGATGTCGGCACCGGCGTGGAATGTACCCTACCAGTGGATTGACGCTGTGGTCTAGGCTGCATTGAAGTCAACTCTGGAGGCTCCGTGTGCAAGCTAAGCCGAGTTTCTTCAGTAATTGTTGACTGTTTAATGGCTGGTTTCTTGGCTGTTTGGGCTTTAATCTTCTTCATGACTGTTTGTAAGGTACTTCAACAATGTAATCAACAGTTGTAAAAATACCTTCTAACGGGTTTTAGATAGTTCTGCCAGGATGGGTGTCTTCCCAAGTCTTCTCCCTAAGCCACACCCCCATTGCAAATATAACCAAAATAGTAACTAAACTTTTGCCATGGAGCAAGTAACAACTAAATCATAATCGGATTGTCATTTATTGCCTCTAAAATCATTGTTTACTATTTTCTGTTGAGTATTCTCCTTTAGTTAGTAGATCTACACCTATAAGTAGATCTACACATTTGTTAGAATTTTGTTTTTTGTATAATCCCAAGACCGAGGTACATACCAAGAACCAGAGCTTCATCTTTCCCGTGATGGTCTTTACTGTCTTTGCCTTCAAAGTTATCCAGGATGGTTTGAAAGAGGCTGGCTGTTGCCAAAGCAATCTCTTCATTGTCCAAGGCCATGAGACTGCAAATCTTATCTAGTTCCACAAAATGCAACACTGCCATTGCCTACAAACATAAAATGATCATCATATTAGTGTCCAACTCTCCTTTATTAGCCTAAGGAATTGAATAGCCTTCAATCTTGGGTTCTGTCAATGTCTGTGCATCTTCTTTATTAGGACATGGGAGAAGGAAATTCAACTCCTTCATCTTCTACCATTCAATGTGATTATTGCTGATTACAATTTCCCAACCTCTCAACATTCTCAATACTGCACCTTGTTTATAAAAAAAACTAGATAAGTTACTGGCCCTGTTTGAATCATAACTGGCTAGTTCTGCACTAAACTTATGCATCTGTAACATCATGCATGAAACTACATTCATCTCCACAGAGACTGCCTGATCTGTGGGGCATTTCCAACATTCTGTATTTGGTGTGATCAAAAAGGGGCCAAAGGAACTCAGCAGGTCAGGCAGCATCCACAGAGAGAAATGATCAGTCAATATTTCAGGTTGAGATCCCAGCTTCCCTTTGTTCATTTAATATTCCAGAGCTTGCAGTTTTTGTGCATCCTTATTCTACATTTGGTTTCAGGTCCTGGCTTTTCACAGCTTTTACAAAACCCTTTCTTTGCTTTCCCTCCTTCTAATTGCCCTCATTAATAAATCAGCCAAGTGATTACATAAACAGGGTATCACCCCAGCAATTTTGAACCCACTCTATGAGAGATATTTCCTTAACCTTATCCACCTCTCCTCTTCCCTTTGCGCTGTCTAAAGTTAATGTTCTCTCTTTCTTTCTCAATGAACAGTCTTTGGTCTAAAACTTTAACTCTACTTCGTTGTCTATAGATATCACTTGACCTGCTAATTGTTTCTTGCATTTTTTGTTTTATTTCAAACTTCCAGCCTCTGCAGATTTTTTGAGTCATGAAATCTATTTACAATTATTAATTGAGTGGGTATCGACTGTATTCTGGAGAGAGTGTTCCACCGTTCTCCAAGATTTAGCAGGAATATTCTGAATTCTCTCCTGAATAGTTTGTCCGCCTGTGACCTACATTGTCCCAGAAATATGTTCCTTCTAAGTGATCCATCAAGTCCTTTAAAATTCTCAAAATCTCAGTCAAACCATAATTTAATCTTTCGTATTCCAGAGACAATAAGTCTAATTTCTACAATATCTCTGTGTCAAATAAGTGACACGCATGGAAGATATATTGCATTAAGTTCAAGGCCCATTGATCTCTCCAAAGGTGTGATGCACAGAAGTATGCAATGTTCTGCCAGTAAGTTCGAACCAGGGCTTTGTTCAGTTCCAGCAAGACTTTATTATGTTTTATCTCTTTGCTTATAAAAGCCAATAATTCCGTCAACATTTTGATTAGAATTTAGTAAAATGAATCCGAGTGGGAGATTTGAGGGAAACATCAACATCAATTGAGCTGCTATGCTGAAAAATTAACGCTGACAGATTTTTATGATAATAACTAAAAAATACCCCATAAACCTCATTTTAAATTTTGGGGTGTTTTACACCAATAAAACTCTGCTGGCAATCTATTAGAACATCAACCATGCATTTTGCTTCAAGAACTTTACTTTCCAAGATGCAGAATTTCTGGTTGGTCAGTGATCTATGTATAGACTACTGACCAGCCACATTTACTAACAGGTGCATAGTATAAGGTGCTTGGAGAATGGTGTAAGTCTGCAACTTGAGAGGTGATGGAGAGAACAAAACAGCAACAATGCAGGTGGCAATGGTCAACGTTGGATATTCAGGAGTCTGTTGTTACCTTTGCCAATTTATTATGGAAATTGAAAATTAGCTCATTTTCACAAGGTTCTTTTTGTGATTGACATTTTTGCTAAACAAAGAGATAAGTTATTGAGTCATAGAAAATTTACAGAAACTGGCCTTTTGGCCCACCAAATCCATGCTAATCTTTTCTCCAATCTGCACTAATCCTATTTGTCCACATTAGGATAGCATCCTTCTATGCGTTGTCTATTTAAGTGTCTGACCAAATCCCTCTTAAACAGAATAACCAAAGGACACTCCCTTGAATTGAACCAAAAACATTAAAAATGAAAAATACAAGTCCTAAATAATTCTATCAGATTCTACACGAGTTAATACTTACTCTTGACTTGTGACGACTGCACATGCCTGAAATGGTTCTGATTGCAGCAAGCATCATTTCAGGCTTCTTGGTTTCAATAAGCTGGAGCAACAGATTAAGGCCATTGTTTCGGAAGATCCTCTCAGCTCCTGCATCCTCTCTCGCGAGTACAATCAAGTTATTTGCAGCCTGGTAGAGAAATCACATTATTATGTGCAAGGTATTGTTAGGTCTGCTTTGTTCATGAATGAGTGAGACAAACACCAGACTGAGTCGAAATGAGGGTTCTTTGTTCTTTATTACCGGATTGTAACACTTGCAACTAACCATGTTAGTCGGAGAATGCATTCTGCCGTTATCAGCAAAATGGTGATTTTTTATACCCTTGGATACGTGCTTAGAACATCATCATATCATTACTTGTCCAATGACTAAAACTGTTGCTATCCTTTCCCTGCTAGCTTCCTGCCTCTCAATCCATCAATGTCTCTCTTATCTTGTAAGTACAAGGATGCATTCACATCTTGTTACAGCCCTGTACAGGGTAACTCCTTACACATTCCCATCTCATGATGTTTTACCTTACAATATACAAAGAACAGTTATGCAAACTCCCAGTAGCCAACTATTTCAATTCTCCTTATCATTCCCTGTCTGGTCCTGCTGTTTCCATCTCTATTTTATCTATGCCCATTCTTAACTTTTCTCTCCAACTGCTCACCGCCCAAGTGGTCCCTTCCTCTACCTGTCCAAAACCATTCACAGCATGAAAGTTGAGGCCACAACAACACCATGTACAACTGCAACAAAACCCCTGTATTTTTTAAACTCTAACCTCTTCGCAATCAAGGCCCAATGCCATTTTCTCTTAACTACTTGTAGGACTTGATGCTAGTTTTCTGTGATTCATACGCCAAAATATCTGGAATACCTTATTACATCCAAAGAAATAGTGTTGTGTGGTGATGTGATTCACACAGAGGCCAGTCTGTATACAACAAGCTGGCACCAGTAGCAACATGTCTAGCAGTTCTTGCATCTGTAGTCAGGGGTAAATATTCGGAAGGGCGCAAGAAGAACTCCCCTGAAATTCTTCAAAATGGATATTTTACCAGTTAATGATTGAGCAAGTAAAGTTTCTCAATAACCAAAATAATGAAAATATAAAAACTACTGATGGTTGATGTTGGAAATAAATTCACAATAAATGCCAAAAACACTCAGCATGATCAGCAGCATCTGCAGATAGAGAAGTATAGTACTTCAACTGAATGATGAGACATCTATATGTCTGGACAATGGGAAGTGATCATTATGAATGCCAATATCTTCTTAGAGCTAAAATGAAATATTTGCTCTTTCATTTCATTACATGAGCAAATCACCATGTGCTTTATAGTCAGTGAAGTGTTTCTGAAGTGTGGAACAAGATAGCCAATATACACACAGCAAGCCTCTCATGGACTGAGACGAGAGAATAGTCAAATCATTGTTTAGCAAGTTTCCAGAACTCTGGAGAGAACACTCCTGCATCTCTATATCCATCGCTAAAGCAGCTGGTTTAACCTCTTCTCCACCTCCTGCAGAGCAGCATTTACATTGTCTCAGAGAAATTTGAACCAACAACTTTCTTATTCAAAAGGGACAACGTAATCAATTAAACGACAGATTAATAACCCTGACTATGACGAAGTGGTCATAATTGATAACAATTCAACACTACCAAACAAAGACAGATTTCTTCCCCACTGATTCACCTTCAGGTAAAGCAAAAAGGAATGAAATTTGGACAAACCTTTTCTTTCCTTTCTTTATCGACTTTCTCATCAAGTAAAACCTCAAACATCCGCTCCACTCTTGAGTCTGTAGAGAACTGAATTTTTAGCTGTTGGAAATGGAGAGCACGTCACTATCATTCCAAACAGAGTGGATCAAACATTTCATTTGAAGATTTAGTCTGATCTCTTCATATATTTTGAATGAGAATTCCCTCCCTCACAAACATGGAAAAGGAACTGATTCAATAACAATTCTCCCAGAGCAGGAGTTCACAACCTCCAATTTGGATCATTGTTGTGCACATTAGGCTCTTTCCCACTCATTCAGTAGTCTGCAGTCGGGTTTACATGCTTACATCTCGGGCTGCTAAGGAATACATGATGAATTAAAGATGAACATGGCATAAAACAAAGAACAACTGCTCTGTACAAATTATTCTGACATATTTTCGTCTGATTTTATTTCCAGTCCCATTCTAGATTGTATTATATAATGGCAACTATAGACTCCAAAGATGATCAAAAGCTCAGAAACAAGCTTAACTCTTTTATACTTTCACCAATTAAACCTACCTGGGTACTCATAAACACCTATGAAACCAAATATCCCAAATATTATATTGCCTTAAAATGAGGGGACTATGTATAAAAAGTAAAGTAATTTCTACCTGGTCAAAGCAAAATGTGTACAAATAACATTGAATAAAATCTGGAATGTTCACTTTAATTATATGTGAATTGTTAGATTACAAATTTAAAACTGTGGAGCACAGAGACAAATAAAGGAAAAAATGTGTCTTTGTCCCAAACATTATGGAGGGCATTGTATCTTCAACATTTTTCACCTCATTCTGGGTCCTGATTTCTTGATTGGATAGTTAATGAGTATATTATATTTCTGGCTGCAAATTTGCTCTACATTTCAAGATGAATGTTCTCATGCATGTCTGCCCAGAGAGCACTTTCATAATGTTAAGGATATCTATCAGGTTGTATCAACTTTCTCTTTTGTGGAGAAACAATCCCAGCTTGGTAAATCATTATTGATGGTTATAACTTCTTAGTGTTGGTCTCAATCTTTACTGCTCTATTTCCAGTCCCTCTCTATATTTTGTTTAAACATAGAGACTAAAGCAGTGCACAGTGTGGAGAGCTAATGTTTGATGCATGACTTCACAGCATTACTGCTCCTCAATTCTCTCCCAAGAGATGAACCCCATGTTAAGTGCTTTGCCAGTATGCCAATTTAAATGGCTGGAGCAACATTAGGATAAGTGTATAAGCAAATTGGGGCTGATCTAACACTTTTTATGAAAGATGGTTATTGAACCTACAAAAAAACTGAAAGCAATGTTTTACCTATGATGCTCATGGCACTTAGAAATGAAAGACCTGTATTTGCAGAGTTAAACAAGAAAATCTTCTATGCTGTAATTGTAGATTACCCAAAAGTGCTGGAGAAACTTGGTAAGCCATGTAGCGTTCTTTATGTAGCAAAGATAAAGTTGCATGACCAACATTTTGGGCCTGAGCCCTTCACCAATGTATGAGCAAAGAGCAGGCAGGTGCCTGAATAAAATGGTTGGGGGAGGAGCACAGGCAAAAGGCAATAGGTGAATATGGGTGGGAAGGCAAAAGAGAAAACAAAATCTGAGAAGTGATAGAAGGAGAAGATAGCTCTCTGAATGGTAAGGGAAGGAGGGAGACAGCTGAAGGAAAAGAGGTGGAAGGATCAGTAAGAGAAGGTGACAGGGGAATGTCTAAACAGAAACTGGAGAAGTCAATGTTAATGCTATCCAGTTAGAGAGGGTCAAGATGAATATTAGGTTCTACTCCTCCAATTTATAATGCCCTTGTTTGGTAAGTGCACAAAGCCGTGGACAGACATGTTGGCATGGGAGTGGGGCACAGAATTGAAATGGTTGGCAGACTAAGCGAAGGTGCTCTATGAAATGAAAGGTGGTACTGCTGTGGCCTGATGCACTGACCTATACCTTGCTGAAGCCAGGGAACAGCTTTTAGACCCAACTTCTTACATTACCCCTTCACCAAAGAAAATCAAGCTACCATCTTTCATGCCATCTATAACCTCATCACTTCTAGTCATCTCCCTCACACAGCCTCCAACCTCAGTTTCCCAACCCTGCAAACTGCAGGGTTTGCCCAGTTCTACCTCCTACCCAAGATCAACAAACCCAATTGTCTCAGTAGACTCATGGTTTCTCTGTCTTCTTGTCCCATCAAACTGGTATCATCTTACCTCAACTCCAATTTTCCCCTTTAGTCCAGTCCCTCCCTACCTACATTCACGATACCATTCACATCCTTCATCACTTCAATAACTTCCAATTCCTTGAACTCCACCGCCTCATCTTCACTATAGTCTTTCAATCTCCACCATACCGAAGGGCTCTTTCTTTTTCAACAACAGTCCCAACCAGTGCCCCTTCACCACCACCCTCCTCTGCCTGACAGAACCTATTCTCACCTTCAGTAACTTCTCCTTTCACTCATCCCACTTTCTCCAAGTCAAAAGGATAGCCATGTGTTCCCCAATGGGTCTAGTATCCCTGCCTTTTTGTTGGCTATGCGGAACAATTCCTGCTGAAAGTCTACACAGGCAAGGCTCCTCAACTTTTCCTTTGCTACATTGACGACTATATTGGCGCTGCCTCAAGCACCCATGATGAGCTCGTCAACCTTATCCACTTTGCTGCTAACTTTCACCTTAACCTCAGATTCACTTGGCCCATCTCTTGTGACACCATCCCCTTTCTCGCTTCCTCTGCCTCTTTCTTGGGAGACAAAATTTCTACAAACATTTTTTACAAACCCACCAACTCCCACCATTACCTCAACTACATCTTCACAACCTGCCCCTGTAAGGATTCTATTCCTTTCTCTCAATTCCTCCATCTCTATCACATCTGCTCCCAGGATGAGGTATCACATTCCAGATCTCCAAGATGCCACCCTTCTTCAAAAAACATGGCTTTCCCTCTACCAACATCAACTCAGCCCTTACCTGTATCTTTCCCCACACACTGCCCTGGCCCCCTCTACACTTAAATGCAACAAGGACAGGATTTCCCCTTGTCCTCACCTACAACCCTACCTGCCCCCACATCCAACATATTATCATCTACAATTTCCGTCAACTACAACCATGATCCCACCACCAGACACATCTTCCCGTCTCTGCAATCTGCTGGTATCACATGACCCTCTTATCCACTCATCCCTTCCCATTAATAACTCCCTTAGAACCTAACCCAGTGAGAGCAATAAGTGCAACACTTGTGCCTACACCTCGTCCCTCACAATTCAGGGTCTCAATCATTCCTTCCAAGTGATGTAACACCTGTGAATCTGCAGGGTTCATTGACTGCATCCAATGTTCCCAATGTGGCCTTCTCTATAATGGAGAGACTGGATGGAGATGGAAGATTGTTTCATTGAGCACCTTCTCTCTGTCCACAACATTGATGGGAATCTCCCAATAACCAACCATTTCCATTCAGTACCACGCTCCTGTGTCGCATGTCTCTCCATGGCCATCAATAAATTTGGGGAGCAACACCTAATATTCCATCTGGGCATTTTCCAACCTGATGGCATTAACATTGACTTCTCCAGTTGTTGTTCAGCCCCTCCCCTAACTCCCTCCCTTCCCCATCCCCATCTCCTTTCCTTCAGCTCTCTACCCTTTTCCTTCTCCATTCAGAGAGCCATCCCCTTCCCTATCACTTCTCAGTTTTTTTCTCGTGTCCTCCCACCCATATCCACCAATGGCCTCTTGTCCCTGCCCCTCCCCCTACCATTTTATTTAGCCATCTGCATCCTTTTTGCTCTATCTTGATGTAGGGCTCAGGCCCGAAACGTTGGTTATGTACCTTTATCTTTGGCACATAAAGAATGCAGTGTGACTTACTGAAGCCCCTTTCACACTTGCCAGTGACCAAATGCCAATCGGCCTTTAAAGTGGCAAGTGTGAAAGCAAAATCTGCTCAACGCCGGTGTTAGATGATGTCATCTCACGCCAGGGATTGTCAGCCTCGACCCCTAGTACAATCCCTGGCATCTGCAGACACTGGCATTGAGATGAGGCAAATGTGAAATGGGCAGCAACATTGCAGACACATCCTATTAAAGGTAGAATAGACCAAACGCCAGAGATAAACCATTGCAAGTGTGAAAGTGTTCAGTGTCCCGATTAGGAGTGGTCTAGTGTGAAAGGCCAAACCCCCCATTCCTATCCCGGGACACTGAACGGCCGATTTACTGGGATGCAAGTGTGAAAGGGGCTTGAGTTTCTCCAACATTTTTGTGTAAACTTGTACTTATGGAGTTTCTTTCAAACTCAAAGCAATTTTCAACCAATTACTGGTAAGTATTTGTGAAATATAGTCCACAGTTGTAAGGTAGGATTTGTGGCAGCCATTCACACAGAAAGCTTTGTAAATAGCAATACATTGTAATTTAACCATGAAGAATGTTTAAAATCTTCACTATTGTGTTAACTCTCTGACTTCCATGTCACTTTGCAGAATGGCCAGTTTATCCAAAGTAATGTGTTTTCCAATGGATATGTAAGCTTCCCAATCCAACATAACAGTCATTGCAGTTGAATGACTGATTAGACCCTTTTTACAGACATCTTTAAGACTGGTCAATGCAGGCATGAGTTAAATCAGTTTTGATCTCAACTTTCAATCATGTTTGTATCCTACATTGGTGACAGAGTGCATATATTTTATGCAGTCCTGTAGATTTTAATTATTGAGGGCCTCATTGCTGCAGGCTGAAGAAAGGGTCAAGCCCAAAATGTCGGCAATATATCTTTGGCTCCTATAGATGCCGAAAAGACTGGCTAAGATCCTCCAGCATTTCGGTGTGTTTACTACCATCACAGCGTCTGCAGCCTATTACGTTTCACTCATGTGAATAGGTAACACTGTATTTGCACTCAGCCCTGCTATAAAGCCATGAGCTGTGTGAAGTGGGAACAGCAGAGTCAGAAGTAGATGCACCATCATCTGATCTTCAGTTTTCACTGTAAAGAGCTGAAAATTCTCTGTGGGACTGCTGGCTGAAGGTCAGCACAATGGATACTGCACTAACTCTCACCTTCTCTTGAATATCGTGGTTTAGGCGCCGCAAGGTTTCTTGAAATGTTTTGTTCTTTGGCTCCATTGTCACACATCTTTGGGCATCTTTAAAAGCTTGATCCAACTTCCCTAGCTTTTCCAGAGCTTGACTACGTCTGAAAAGAGCTTTGATGTCTGATGAATCCACATCGATAGCTGGCAGAAGAAGCACATCATTGTTTATTCAGGAAAAGTGGTCAGTCATTCACATTTTGTTGGACTGAAACACAAATTTCATTCATTATAGGTTCATAATTTTCTGTAAAAGGTAACTCAGATAGACAAGGTAGTGAAGGCAGCATACAGCATGCTTGCCTTCCAAGGTTATGGCATTCAGTACAGGAGTTGGGGAGTCATATTCCAACTGCACAAGATGTTGGTGAAGCTGCATTTGGAGTATTACAGGCTGTTCTAGTCACTTAACAATAGAAAGGATTTCATTAAGTTGAAAAGGGTGCAGAAAAGATTCAGAAGGACCTTAACTTAGACTGGAGGGCTTGAGTTATAATGAGAGTTTGCAAGGACTGGGATCATTTTACCTCTAGAGAGTCAGATGTGGAGGGGTGACTTTTTTTAAACCAAAAATAGATTTTATTCACAATAAATTATTTACAAAAGGAAAACTGTGCAAAGTCTCTTCCCAGCCTTAGTTTCGTATCCATACATTTCCATCACTGTACATTGTTACTTTCATTTCTATTTACACAAGTGACATCTTGTCACTTCTCACCTCTCTATTGTTTGAGGTCCTCCCCCTCAGTCTTAGCCCCTCAAAACTGTGGTCCTTCCCCACAGTGCCCTCGCATTGACTGCAGTGGGCCTCTTAGCCTGGAATGTGCATCTGCTGAAAGACCAACAGGTTTTGGGCAGACCAAGTATCTCTTTCACTGAGTTGGTTTTCCAGCAGTTCTGGATGTCTGAATCTGTGTACATCCCTGGGAAAACACCATAAATCAGTGAGTCCTCACTCACTGGAGGTGAACAGAGGCAAGGACCCTTGCATCTAGCACCACACACTCTTAGCAAATCTGCATTCTGCAAAGAGGTGGGCAACTGTCTCCTCTCCATCGCACTCATCTCAGGAACAACGTGCATTGTGGGTGATGTTCCGGTTGTACAGGAAGGATCTGACTGGGAGGGCTCCTCTCACTGCATCAGGCCAAGTCCTGGTGCTTGCTTGTGAGTTCTGGTAATTAGTCATCCAGCCTGATGATCTGAATGGTCTTCACAGGGAACAACCCACCATGCCAATCAAGTCCTCATCTCTCAGTGACTGCAGGACTTTCTGTGCTCACCACTACCTGATGGCCTTGTGGTCAAGGGTGTTGGTCTGGAGAAACTTCCAAGAAGAATAGGTGATGTGGCATAATGAGACTTTGTGTGGCACTGGGCCCAGGCCCATCCTTCACAACACCTGGGACAGTTAGGACCTCAGCCCATAGCAGCATTTGGTGACCTTGTACTTTGGCTCCATGCACAGCCTGATGCAGCCACATGCGAAGGTGGTCATCAGTATGAGGACTGCATTATGTACAGCATTGCCCCCTTTGCCTGACAACTTGTGCATCATGACCCTTCAGACCCTTTCCATTTTGGATCTCCATATGAACCAGAAAACTGCTCTAATGACTGACAGGGCAGAAGTGCTAGGGGATGGGCCACACCTGCTTATCAGTACTGAGAGCACCTGACTCCTAATGACCAGGTTCTTTCCTGTTATTGAGAGGGACCACCCGTACCCACAGTCCCAGTGTCTGTTGGACTTTTGCAATGCATTCCAACCTATTTCTGTTGCACACCTCTGTCCCTCCAAATCAGATCCCCAATACCTTCAGCTAATGAGATCTGACTGTGAGGGGGATGGTGGACCTGTAAGACCAGTTACCAAAGAGCATTGCCTCACTCTTCTTCTGTCTTACCCTGGCACCCAATGCAGAATCAAATTGGCCGCAGATGCTGATTGATCTGTGGACTGATCGTGAGTCCAAACAGAAGATGGTAATATTGTCCATGTACTGGGAGGTCTTAACCTGAGTGCCTCCACTCCCTGGCAACATCAATCCTCTTCATCCTTCCTGACAGATTCAGCAAAGGGCTGTCTGCAGCACACAAGTAAAACTGGAGAGAGTGGGCAACCGTGCCTAACTCCAGACTTGATGGGGAAGCTATCTATTTCCCAGTTGGGGGGGGGGGGGGAGTGACTTTACAGAGGATTATAAAATCATGAGGGGCATAGATAAGATGAATGGACACGGTATTTTTTTCCAGGATTAGGGGAGTCTAACCCTGGGAAAATAATAGTAGGAGAGATAGAAAATGGCAGCACTGCCATTGCTGCAGGCCTGTGGAAAATGGGAGTGGAGTCACAGTAGTCCCACAGGGTCCAACCTCCCAATCCGACTGGTCTCAGTTCCATACAGGCTTTAAATGGTCTGTAAATGGAGCTGACGATGGTTTTATTTAAAAATACTGCAACCCAAGATGGCGGCACCTATGATTGGCAGCAGCCACAAGTGGTTACAAACTCCAGGGAAGCAGAGGACTGGTGCAGGGGACCAGAACATGAGGAGACCACCTCCCTGTTTGAGAAAGAGAAGCAGAGGAGCTCAGCACGGGATGGTTACCACAGCGGCAGACCAGTGAGGGGTTCTGAGGCTGAAGATCACGCAGGCGATGGGCTGTTGGTGACTGGCTCAAGACTGGCTGAAAAGAGGTACCAGGTATTGGAACCAAGATCTGAGAGGGTGCTGAAGGGTTCCTGATCATCTCTAAGGTTTGGATCTAGAGCTTGGGCTGCTGATGGTTTGGACTGGACTCTCTGTGTCTGCAAAGGCAGCTGGAAGCAAATCCACAAACACACGGTGACTCTGAGAAGATTCTCTTTTGCTTCTCTTTCTCTGAGAGTAAGAGGATCTTCAGATACTTTCTGCCAATGGCAACTCTGTCTGCCCTAGGGCAGGTAAAAACAAATTTTGTGTTATATTGCAATGTCTTTATGTATGACAATAAAATGAATCTTGAAACTAGAGAGCATATCTTAAAGTGGGGGAGGGGGGGAATGTAAAAGTGACCAGAGGGGCCATTTTGTTTGCACAACGGGTAATGTGTACAGTATATAGAGCGAGCTATCAGAAGAAGTGGTAGAGGCAGGTGCAATTACAATGTTTAAAAGACATCAGACAAGTGCATGGATCAGTAATGTTTTGGGATATGAGCCAATCACAAGTTAGTGGGACTTAGTCAAGTGGACAACATGGTGAACATGGATAAGTTGAGCCAAAAAGCTTGTTTCCATGCTATGATTAAAAGTGAAGAGCCCTAAAATGCTCCTTTGAGTGTTAAACAATTAAAATTTGATGCTGAGCCAAAATGAAATATGAGCTTAGATGGACAAAGTCTTGGCAAAGTGCAATGTTTTAAGGAGAATTTAGAATGAGGATACAGAAATATAAGAAGGGTATGACAGAGCTTTGGATCTTGGCAGCTTCCAATGACAGGTTTAATGTTGTAGAATACTTGCAAGAGGCTACAGTTTGGGAGGTTTGTTCAGCTGTGGAGATGACACAGAAAATATTTGAAAATTTAAGAAATGAGGGATTCAGAATCACAGCATTTTACCTTTGGAGGCATCTGATGCAGCAGGTACATAATTTTCCTTGAAAGGGAAAAAAGATAAATGAGGTTATGACCACACGCTTTAAAATATGTGACATAACTTTCAATGCTTTCATGCTATTACAGAAGTTACATGAGCCTAATTTTTTTTAAAATCAGTACCGTTATTGGATAATGCAATCAGGGAAACATACCAATCTGAAATCTTCCTGATGGTACATTTGTTGAAAAACAGAATAGAAAACACAGTGGCTTCAAGTCAGTGGAATGATATGCACTTGTCCGGATGAGTGCAGCTGCCACAACTCTCATACTGTTCAACAGTATTGAGTACAAAGAGGTCCCAATTTAATGGCACCCATTCTACCAACCTAACAACTCCTCCTTCCATCACCTCTGCTCTATGACTACACTGTGTGGCATCAAAAGAATCACTAAATTAATTCAGTGGAACTCATTACCCAACAGCTCCATGGGAGAAGCTTTACACACAAATGAACCAAGAAGATAATAATTCTTCATCATCATTGAGGGATGGGCATTAGATAGAGGTCTTGCTAGAAGCCAACATCCTGAGAGTTATTTTGAGAGGTGATCTCCTGTTGTCACATGAATGTTTAATTATTTTTATAAAATTGACGTGGAATCTTGTTATGTAAAATTTTATTGTGCCAGGTTTTCTTCATCACAACTACACCTTAACTTCGAAAGTGTTTCGGGTGCTGTAAATGCTTGGAAACATTCACAATAAAAACAGAAATTGTTGGAGATATTTGGACAATTCAATCAGCATCAGTCGAGGCAGAAGGAATTAATAAAGATTGATGAATGGCATTTCATTGTAACACGTAAACCCAGAACACTAAGAGTAATTCTTCCTTCCCAGGCTGCCTGGCCTGCAGAGCAATTTCTGTTTTTATTTCAACCTTTTTGCATCTGCAATATTTTGCATTTGTATTGTGACAGTCACAATGAGCAAAATTGCAACTTTTTTTTACCTCTCTGAATTTCAGTTTAGTTAGAGCCATTGGTTTTGCCAGCCTTGCCCTTAATTTCTCTGTCTTCAAATCTGATTTTCTGCTGTTTAATTCCCAACTATCATCCTCTTTCTCTCATTTCCTTTTAGAGCAGTGGTTTTCAAACCTTTTTTTGTTTAAAAACAACTGATTTAGAGTATCCATCAATCCTATCTTTGAATGGTTTGTACATTAATGGCAAATTGTGGCTGATCAAGATATCACTGATACCCGAGCAAACTATCTCCACAAATAAACTCAATTTGTGAAAATTTTGGACTGAACCTTCTAGGGTTGTCGACAATAACCTTTTGCCCCCTGAACAAGGTGACAATAGTGTGGTAAGGTCAATAGGGTGTTTGGTACCTCAAGTGAATGATGACAATAACTGTTCCAATCTTTAACCAGGCTTATAGATTGAAGACACACAAAAGAACAGAGAAGGAAATTGATGCAGAATGAGAAGTCAACAGAGCAGACATGATGGTAACATTTAATAGGCTTTTAGATGGACACCTGTATATGCCAGGAGTCAAGGGGCGTGGATCATGACAGACAGAAGAGATTTTGTTTAATGTGACATCATGATCTGCACAGACATTGTAGGAGGAAGGGCCTGTTCCTGTGCTGTTCTGTTCTATCTGTTCTATGTTCTATAAGAGATTTGACTAAAATATCAGAGAATTGGAAAGTAAGAGCAAACATTAAAAAATAAAGATTTGAAATGTTTAGAATTATTCGGAAGGATTTATTATTGTTTGAACCAGATTGAACAATTAACATTTTGTTGTTGTCAGACAGCAAAATTAATTGCATTAATATTTACCATATTATTTAATCCACAGACTCATTTTCTGCACTGTGTTGAATTAGCAAATAATCAGTAATTCTAGAAAGTTCTGAATGACCTCGTGAAGGAGAAGGTTGAGAGTCTGATTAAGTGAAGCAATTGATGGAGCAATCAACAAGTTCATGATATTAGCAAATCTTGATGCACTTCTAAAATGTTGATAATTTGATAATAATTGTGGATGCTTAGAGTTTCAACAAGATCTGGCCTGTAATATGTATGAAGTAGATTAAGTATTTTATCCACAGACTCATTAAGATCAGCAAGAAATATCTAGTAGATTTATCCAAATGCCTTATTTGGATGCTCCTGGGATAGTGTTATATTTCTGAATGCTTTTCATCTCAGTCTCTGATGCACAGTAACACTCCCACAAGAAAAGCTTAGGATGATGAGAGTGAAGATGGGGCCGCTTAAGGATGAAGGAGGCAACATGTGTCTGGAAGTGGAGGAGGTTGAAGAGATCCAAATGGAATACTTTGCTTCAGTATTCATCAGGGGAAAGGAACTTAATCAAGGTGAGGTCAGAATAGAACAAGCTTGTGTGCTTGGACCATATTAAGATTAGGAGGAAAGAGTAAGTGCTGGATCTTCTATAAAAAATTAAAATTGATAAATACCGATGTCCAGGTGAGATATACCCCAGATTGCTGTGGGAAGGGAGGAAAGAGATAGCTAGGGTATTGGCGATTATCTTTGTATCCTCCTTGGCCACAGGGGAGGATTGGAGAATGGCAAATGTGGTCTCCTTGTTTTACAAAAGGTAATAGAGGGAATCCTGGTAAGTATAGACCAGTGAGTCTTATGTCAGTGTGTGCAAACCATTGGAGAGGATTCTTAAAGTGAGCATTTGGAGAAGTACAGTCTTCTCAGGGATAGTCAGCATGGCTTTGTGAGGGGAGGTGGTGCCTCAAAAGCCTAATTGAGTTTTTTTGAGTAAGAATCAAAATAAATTGATGAAGGTGGGGAAGCAAATGTGATGTTTATGGATTTTAGTAAAGCATTGACAAGGTCCCCCATGAGAGATTCATTCAGAAAGTTGTGAGGCATGGGATCCATGGAACCTTGGTTGTTTGGATTCAGGATTGGCTTGCCTGTAGAAAGCAAAGAGTAGTAGTGGACAGAAAGTATTCTGCCTTGAGGTCAGTGATTACTGAAGTTCCATAAGGATCTGTTCTGAGACCCTCGCACTTTGTGATTTATTTTATAAATGACCTGGATGAAGAGGCGGAAGGATGGGTCATTAGATTTGCAGATGATGCAAAGATTGGAGGAGTTGTAGATAAAGTGTTGAAGATTGTTGTAGGTTACAAAACAGAATAGACAGGATGCAGAGTTATAAAAGTGGAAGATAGAGTTCAATCTGGACAAGTGTGAGGTGATGCATTTTGGAAGATCACACCTGAAGGCAGAGTACAGGGTTAATGGTCAGATTATTAAGTGTGGAAGAACAGGGGGACCTTGGGGTCCAAATCCATATATCTCTCAGGGTAGCCACACAGGTTGATAGGATGGTTAAGAAGGCCTATGGGACACTGGGCTTTATTAGACAGGGAATTGAGTTTAAAATCCAAGAGGTCATGTTGCAACTCTACTAACCTTAGGTGAGATCACAACTTAGAATATTGTGTTCCGTTCTGGTCACCTTATTGTAGGAAGGATGTGGAGGCTATGAAGAGGGTGCAGAGGAGATTTACCAGGATGTTGCCTGGATTGGAAAACAAGTCTTATGAGGCAAGGTTAACAGAGCTAGAACTTTTCTCTTTGAACCAGAGAAGGATGAGAGGAGACTTAATAGAGGTCTACAAGATTCTGAAAGGCATCAATAAGGTAGGCAACCAGTGCCTTTTTTCCAGGGTGGGAGCAGCAAACTCCAAATTTTAGAGGAGACATCAGGGATAGGTTTTTTTTTTAAACATAGAGATGTGGCTGCCTGGAATGCCTTGCCAGGGTAGTGGTGGAGGCTGAAACATTGGGGGCATTTAAGAGACTCTTGGACAGACATAATGATGAAAGAAAAATAGAAGGTTATTAGGTAGGAAGAGCTTAATTTTTAAATTTATTTTTGGTAGGAATATGTAGGTCCCTGAATCTTGAAAGTGAATCTGTAATAGATCAGGTCTTTCAAAAGCAATCCATTTCCCCTCATTCCCCACTTTACCCTCATATCACTGCAGAACCCAAACCAGCCACACCACCACCACCCCTCTCCCCCCCCCCCCCACTCCGAGTATTGGCCTTTTGAAAAGTGACAAATGAGTCTGTTTCCATTATCTTAATGTTGCAAATTCACTGCATATAAAAGTCATTCCTGCAAATTTTAAATTTTAATTTAATTTAGAGATACAAGCATGGTAATAGGACCTTCCAGCCAAATGCACCCATGTGACAATTAATTTATTAATCCCATATGTCTTTGGATAGTGGGAGTAAACCAGAACACCCAGAGGAAAGCCCATACAGACATGGGGAGAATGGAGACAGTGGCTGGTACTGTAATAGTGTTGCTCTAACTGCTAACTAACTGTGCCATCTCTGTGATATAACTATCAATACACACAGATGGAATTACAATAGTGAAGCTATGCATGGAATTTATTAGAGATTCTTAAAGCACAAGAAGCCATTCAGTCCACCAAGCCTATGCTGACCCTTTGGAAAAGCTTTCATAAAGAGGTAGAATATTTAGCCCTTCAAACCTGTTGTTCTGTCATTCATTACTATTGAGGTAACTCCTCCAGCCCAGTTTTTCAATCTGTGGTCCACAGAACAATGATGGTCCATGAGTTTGTTACAGGTGGTCCACAGTGACAGAGGCCTTGGCCAGGAGGTGTGCAGAGAAGTGATTTGACTCCTGAGTGGTGCATGTCAGTGTGATCTAACAGACAGAAATTCTGAAACACGTTTCCAATTTAAAGAAAAATTCCACTGGTGGTCTGGGACAAAGCTCAAGCTGGACAGTTCCAGCCTCCTCCCCACCTTCCCCCCCCCCCCCCCCAGACCCTGACGGTGATGGCCCATGGGTTCGTTGGAGGTTGTTCTCTAAAGGAACACTTAAGGTGGCCTGTGTGAAGAAAGGATGAGAACCATTGATTTAGCCCAGTGATTTTCAAAACTTTTCTTTCCACTCACCTTAAGTAATCCTTAATTGTTTAAGGTGGTCTGTGAGTGGAAAGAAAAGTTTGAAAACCACTGTTTTAATTGTATCTAATTGACTCGTTATGTGCACAGTGTCATAACTCCAAAGGAAATGGGCCAATGACAAATTTTCTCAAGAAAAATATTTCAGTAACAATTGGGTCTACAGCAGTATCTCTCAACCTTCCCTTCCCACTCACATACCACCTTAAGCAATCCCTTGCTAATCACAGAGCACCGATGGCATAGGAAATACATAAAGTGGTATGTGAGTGGAAAGAAAAAGTTTGAAAATCACTGATTTAGCCAAATCCATATTCCTGCTCTCTTCCATCTCCATTGATGCCTTTTGTGACAAGTAATTTATCTCCATCCTGAATGTATTCTGTGCCCTCAATGTCCTCTCTCCAAATGCCCAGAAAAAAATGTCATTTTTGAATATTTATCTAAATCCTTTTCTAAAGTTTCAATGCCTTGTTGTTCCACTAATTGCATATTTTCTAATGATTTTAAATTATATTTTTATTTTAATTAGTTACATCAATTGACTGAGCTTTAATGGTCCCTGCCTACCAGAAGCATTTAAAATCTGTTAACGAGCAGTTGACTGCTATCAAGCTGTCGGAGGATGTTGGGGCATTCTGGGGCAGAGCCATAGAATGCAACACTGAAGGCCCATTTACTGACGTAGAGCCAGGTCCGTCTCATTCAATGACTTTTCATTTGGGTGGGTGGGAGGGTTGGTCGGGACTGAAGCTGAGATTTTCCATCCCAATGTGCTTAAGAATGACAATTTTGTTTCTGGGATGAACACATACCAATTGCTCCTTGTGATATCATCATCTCTATAAATGCAAGGACTCTGGTTCATATCATGGATAAGAAAAACAAGTAAGAAATCAACAATGACTTCTGATCCAAAGTAGCTTTATCATAAAAAATACATCCTAGAGTCCTTCACAGGAGTTTTCCCAAAAATAGAAGTAATGCTGAGCTACAAGAGTAGATTACATAGGAGTCAACCCATTGTTTGGTCAAGGAGGTATGATTTAAAGTGTGTCTTGGCGCAACTGAAGTTCAGGGAGGGAATTTCAGTCCCATGGCAACTCAGACTCAGATGGTGGAATGATTAAAATTGGAGATGATTCAAGATTCAATTTATTGTCATGTACTAAAGCAGTGTCATATGACACAAAATTACTTTTGTCTGCTGTAAGGCAGACAGATTCGCCAATGGCTGAAATTACCTGAAGCACCTCTTATAGTCAGAGAAAGAGAAGCAAAAGAGATTCCCCCCCCCCCCCCCCCAGAGTCACCGAGTCTCCATAGCTTCGCCTCTCGCAGCCTCTGTTGCCACCCAGAGTCCAGTCCAAACCATTGGCAACCCAAGCTCCAGATCAGAACTTCCGACATATTGTCGTGAACAAGGAGCAGGTATATCACCCAAGATACTTGATTCCATTTCACATCATTAATGCTGGAATGTTTGTACTCTTCTAAGAAACCAAATCTCAGTTGAAGAATTGATGTAGTTGTCACCAATTTCACATGGCAATAGGTTAGTTGGAGAAACTACATGCATGTCTAACTGCTCCTCTCATTGTGTAAGTGGACTTTTGTTACCTGTAATATGGGGAGCACCTGCCATAGACTCAGAGCATTTGCAGGTAACAATTACAATCTCTTCTATTCAGTGCTTACCTTTTTCAAGTGGCACGCTGCTCGGTTTCGATAAAGTGTAGCCAGAACCTTCTTGTCTTTGGTCAGCTGAATAGCTGTAGTGTAGCATTCAATGGCTTTCTCGTAGTCTTTATTCTGAAAGAATTCATTGCCGCTGTCCTTTAGCTGAATTGGATCTTCCATCTAAAACCAGTGGGAAGGTTATCATTTTGGGAATTTGAAAACACAACTTCATAAAGTATCCCGAGGGCAGACTCTCTCTTTTAAATTCATTTTTAATTTAGAGATGCAGCACAGTAATGCTCTCTTCCCCACCCCCCACCCCCACCCCGACCCCCATGAGCCCACGACACCCAACTGCACTCATGTGACCAATTAACTTGCTAACCCAGATGTTTTTGGAACATGGGAAAAAAAACTGGAGCAACTGGGACATGCATTAACGGGAAGAACATACAAACTCCTTGCAGACAGCACCAGATTTGAACCTGGGTCACTGGTGCTGTAATAGCATTGTGCTAACCACAGCACTAACCCTGCCACCCATTATAACTTTGTTTTTAAAGTGCTTAATATGAAAATATTTTTGTGCTTCAGTGTCACCTTTCACCTCAAGTCAACTGTTGGTTATTGTCTCAATGTCAAAGCCACAGTCCATGCTGATGTTTCCATTTCTGTAGAGGGAGTTCTGTACTACTGGAAGTACTAACTTTCCATTGAGATGTTAAACTGGGCTTCACCTTCACTTTCAGTTGAATGCAAATGATCCTATGGTTGTTGGTTTGAAGAAAAATGGAAGAGTTCTTTTCCAATTTACTGGTGGATGCAATTGCAACTGATATAATGTTAAAATGTATTTGCAGCAACATCAAAATACTCTTGAAAATTGTTTCTGTCATAAAAACTTAGAATCATAAAGCCAAACAACACCAGAGCATAGAAATGGTCCTTTCATCCCTTCTAGTCTGTGCCAAACCATTTTTCTTCCTAGTTCCACTGACCTGCCCCCAGTCCATAGCCCTCCACACCTCTCTCATCCATGTACCTGTCCAAATTCTTCTTAAATATTAAAATTGAGCCCGCATTTACAGAGTCAGCTGGCAGCTCATTCCACACACCAATCACTCTATGTATGAAAAGGTTCCTCCTTATGTTTGCCCTTATGTTTGCCCTTATGTTTGCCCTTATGTTCTCCTCTTATGTTTGCCCTTATGTTCTCCTCTTATGTTTGCCCTTATGTTCTCCTCTTATGTTTGCCCTTATGTTCTCCTCTTATGTTTGCCCTTATGTTCTCCTCTTTCACTCTTAACCCATGTCCTCTGGTTTGTATCTCACCTACCCTCAATGGTAAAATCTTATCTACATTTACTCTGTCTATCCCCCTCATAATTTTAAATACCTCTATCATATCTCCCCTCATTCTACACTCCAGGGAATAAATTCCTAACCTGTTAAACCTTTCCTTTTAATTCAGTTCCTGAAGTCCGGAAAACATCCTAATAATTCTTACCTACATTTTTTAAAATCTTTCTGATATCTTTAGTTAGGTGACCAAAACGGCACACAATACTCTACATTTGGCCTCACCAAACTTTGCCATAACATCCCAACTCCTGCACTCAATACTGTGATTTATGAAGGCCAAGATGCCAAAAGCTCTCTTTACAACTTTATCTACTGTCACCACTTTCAGGGAATTAGGGATCTGTATCTGTTTTTAAACAAATGAATAACGTGAGCTATCCTCCAATCCTCTCGACTCCATACTCATGACAAAGGAGATTTCAAATATTTCTGCCAGAGCCCCTGCAATTTCTATACTGGCCTCTCTCAAGGTCTGAGGAAATATCTTATCAGGCCCTGGGGATTTATCCACCCTTATTTGCTTGAAGACAGCAAGCACCTCCTCCTTCTCTTTAAACTGTGAAGGTTCCATGGCCTCGCTGCTTGTTTTCCTGATATCCCTTGACTCTGTACCAGTTTCCTAACTAAATACTGAGGCAAACAACCCATTAAGATCTTCAGATTTCAGATTTATTGTCAGAATACATAAATGACATCACATACAACCCTGATATTCTTTTATCCTGTGGGCATGGTAAAATTACCACTAATTGGTAGTTCAAAAAACTGTACACAGCATAAACATGTAAACAAACAACTATAAACAGATAATAAATGTAAACAAACAGACTGTGCAATACAGAGAGTTCAAAAAGAAAATCAATAAAGTGCACAAGTGAGAGTCCCTGATTGAGTTTGTTGTTGAGGAGACTGATGGTGGAGGCATAGCAGGTGTTCCTGAATCTGGTGGTGCAAGTCTTGTGGCACCTATACCTATTTTCTGATGGCAGCAGCGAGGAAAGAGCAGGTGCTGGGTGGTGTGGATCTTTGATGATTGCTGCTGCTCTCCGATAGCAGTGTTCCCTGTAGATGTGCTCAATAGTGGGGAGGGTTTTGACTCTGATGCCCTGGGCTGTGTCCACTACCTTTTGGAGGGATTTATGCTCAGGAGTATTGGAGTTCCCATACCAGACCGTGATGCAACAGGTCAGCACACTTTCCACCACACCTCTGCATAAATTTGCCAGGGTTTCTGGTGTCACACCAAACCTCTGCAAACTCCTGAGGAAGTAGAGGTGCTGACATGCTTTCTTCATGATGCCATTGGTGTGTGGGTCCAGGAAAGATCCTCCAAGATAGTGACTCCCAAGAACTTAAAATTGCTCACCCTCTCCATCGCTGATCCCCCAATGATCACTGGATTTTATATCTCCAGTTTTCCTTTCCTGAAGACAACAATCAGCTCCTTAGTTTTGGTGACATTGAGTGCAAGGTTGTTGTTGTTGCACCATTCAACCAAGTTTTCAATCTCCATCCTGTATGCTGCCTCAACCCCTTCCTTTATGCAACTCACTACTGTGGTATCCTTGGCAAATTTGATGATGTTATTGTCATACTGAGCCATACAGTCATAGATGTAAAATGTGTAGAGCAGGGGACTAAGAACACAGGCCTGTGGTCTGGTATGGATGGAGATTGTGGAGAAGTTCTTAGCAATCTTCACTGATGTGGTCTGGAGTTGAGGAAAATGATGATCCAATTGCACAGGTCATGGAATTTGCTGATCAGTTTTGAGGGGATGTTGGTGTTGAATGTCAAACTGTAGTCGATAAAGAGCATCCTGCTACATGCATCTTAGCTGTCCAGATGTTCCACGGCTTTGTGTAGAGCTAATGAGATGGCATCTGCCATCGACTTGTTACTACAATAGGCAAACTGGGATGTATCCATGTCAGCGCTCAGACATGAGCTGATCTGCTTCATCACCAGCTTTTCAAAACACTTCATCGCTGTTGATGTAAGTGCTACTGGTTGATAGTCATTAAGGCAGGTTACTGCATTCTTCTTGGGCATCCATCTCCCGCATCTCTGCTGGCTTCATACTTAGCTGATCTTCAAGGGGACCAATTTTGTCCCTTACTATCCTTTTGCTCTTAATATACCTGTAGAAACTGTTAGGATTTTCCTCCACATTATCTGACAAAGCAACCTCATGTCTTCTTTTAGCCTTCATGATTTCTTCCTTGAGATTTTTCTTTCATTTCTTATATTCCTCAAATATCTCATTTGCTCCATCTTGCTATACACCTCTCTCTTCTTCCGGAGCAGATCCACAATATTCCTCGAAAACCAAGGTTCCCTATGCTTGTTAACTTTTCTGTTAATCCAGACAGGAACATACAAATTCTATACTCTCAAAATTTCTGCTTTGAAGGTCTTCCACTTAACTTGCACATCCTTGTCCGAAAACAACTTATCCCAATCAACCCATTCTTGATCCTTTCTCCTTTCCTCAGAATTGGCCTTTCTCCAATTTAAAATATCAACCCGTGGCCCAGGCCTAGCCTTCTCCATAATTAACGAAACTAATGGCATTATGATCACTGGATCTTAAATGTCCACCAATACATACTCAGCTGTCTCGTTCCCTAAAAGGAGATCTAGTATTACACTCTCTTAGAGCAGAAAATGAGCTGATGAAAGAGCCCTTCATTTCGTCCCTCACTCAAAGTGCCACGTTTGAAAACATTTTCCTTTAACTGTTTCAAATAACAAGTGTTTTTTCTCTCTAAGGCATGATATCTGTTGTAATCTAAAAAGTACAGCAGGCTATTGGTACACAATGAGCTCCCAGAAACAGCAGAGAGATAAACCTGGCCATCTGCTGCAGAAATATTGCTTATGCAATGAGTACTGGCCCCCAGCGATAAGGAACTTCTCTGCCCTCCTCCTGATAGTGCTCCTGGGATCTTTCATATCTATCTGAGTGTGACCACTGAGCAGTTTAGCATCTCACCCAGGAAATCCAGCATCATGCAATGCTTTCTTTTGTTTATAGCATCCAACAATTAAGAGAAGAGTCTTCTTCCAAATGAATCATGATGCCCTCCTAATTTGTAATATCCATATTGTTTTCATTTCACCTAAGCAAGGTTGTTGAGAACATGGGAATTCCACAGAACTGAGAAGGATGAGTAATTTGGATAAATTCACTGGAAAGTAAGGAATCAAAGTATTGATGGATGGAGTGAGATGGAGAACAAAGGAAAGAGACATGCAAGTGCTATATTGGCCAAATGTATCTGTGCTTCAGACATTACTTTTGGAGTGCAAATTTTTTTCTCTTAAATGGATGTAGGGACTGTTTTGTTCAGATCCGCCACATTCTGTCACATTCTCTTATCTGGTATTTCAATGCTAGTGTCATTTCTATGTAAGTTAATTGGTTAATTCAGTCAAACAACCAATGCTCCATCTCCTACATTTGAACAATCAATAAATAACGGTCATCAAAGGAAACGAAAGCTGCATCCAATCTATTATTTTTGCCCTGGCATTCTTAGCACAATTTTTTCCAAAAGAATTCCCTTTGATCCCTGCAGACTCAAGGCCAGTTCTGTTGCACTAGTACCCCTGATCTGACCTCACCAGAAATGTTTTCTTCTGATCTCTCAGAATCAAATATCAGACTTTGTGCATTCCCAATTTTTTTTAAATTTAAAGATCCAGGACAGTAACAGGCCATGAGCCTGTGCTACCCAAATACACCCAGGAAACCTACACAATTATGAAGAGAATGTACAAACTCTTTACAGACACCACCTAATCTAAACTGGTTCAAACATCATTTTCCAACCTGTGCAGTTAAGGGTTCAAGTCCCCCTTCAGAAGCTCGAGCACAAAGATCTGAGCCATCTCTAGTCCATGACTGGGGGACCTCTCCTTTGTTGGAGGTGCAGCTTCTCAGGTGAGACATTAAATTGAGACATTTTCCTGCCCTTCATAATCTACTATACTTTGGATATGTACCTCAAACAAATACATCCTGTAACATATCAGAGTAAATTAGCTGAACATTGTAAAGAAGTTTTTACAACCACAGTAGGTTCCAAAACATTTATCAACCAGCCAATTGGTTAGACGGTGTAGAGAATGTTGGATATACAAGAGCCAAAGTGTGCACAAGATCAAGAAGCAGCAAGACACAGAATCCTGATAATCTGTTTTAGTGTGGGCTCAATATTACCCATGACTTTGGAATGAGAACTGTCCTGCTCTTGTTCAAAATCTGCAGCAGACTATTTTATTTCCACTTGAACAAACTAAAAGGGCTTTGGTTTAAATGCCTGATGCAGTGCAATATTCTCCCTTTACCATACCAGGAGTATTTGAATTGAAACGCATATTCAAGTCTCCAAAGTGGGACTTAAAGGCGAAGGAGCTACTCACGAAGGATGTTGAATCTCTAAAGGACAGTGGTGAGTATTCCAGCTCACAAATTCACATGCTCACATATTGAACACTCAAAAATAATGGCAGCACAAATTTGACATATCTCACATACTTTTCTTCAAAATGATTTTTTTTAATTATCCTTGTGTCAAAAGCACAAGCTTGGCTTTAAAAGTAGAGAAAAATATTTCTATAAAGCTGATCAAGTAGCTTTCACCTACCCAACTACTACTGATTTGTCTGTCATTTTTATTTGTAAATATTTACAGTTCAAATAGGAGAAGACTCATTTGACAAAGGGTCTTCAACCTAAAACTTCACCTTTGTTTCTCTTCCCACAGATGTGGCATGCCCTGCTATAACCAACATTTATCTATTCTTTCCCATCCTGTAGCTTCTAATGGTAGCAGAAGCCAAGTTAGAAGGCTCTTCATTTAGCCTTGCTGAGAGCCACATTTAACAATGAATTTGCCCTATAGCTTTGCTGAGCGAATTTCAGACTTAAACTCGGATGCACCAGCAGAACTCAGGATTTTCAATTTGTTGCATTACATCACTGCTATTCATTCAACTCAGTATAAACTAAACCAGGTTATGGAAGACGGAGGGTCAAGTGACATCTTACTTTTTCTCAGACAAAGAATTTAGATTGCTAGTTGTATACTAAGGCAAAGTGCAGCATAGAGTTGGTTATCTTGGAAATCACTTGCTTCATTAGAATAACCCCATGACGACAGTATATCATCAAACAGGCTGCCCAGAAACATCAAATATTTCTCTCTCCTCCAAATCTTTTTAAAGTTATTATTTACATCTCAACAAGGCTTTGATCTTGAGATTGAAAAAAAAACATTTCAAATATTGACATCACTGAAGGTCAGATAGCTGGAGACAGAAGCTCTGTCTTTAAAGCTCTGTCCTTTTTAATTCCACTTAATCTGCCTCAGGAAAAATAAACCTTCAAGAAAACAGGAGATACAACAAGGAAAGCTAAACTAAAAAGTTTTCTGCCCAAATCACAATTTTAAGCTGTGTCACAGCTAGGGTTGAGTACACCAAAGCTTCTATAATACGTGAAAGCACATGATTGATGGTGTGTTGCCTGTTAGCCTCCCATATTTGGGTAGCGTTTACTGAGAATATGTGCTCCATAAGAGTTGTCCAGCTTCTTAGATTGGTATCCTTGAATAAAAACTACCATTTACTTTTGGAAATAAAAATGATTCTCCTTGAATGTTTAAGCCCATCACAGTATAAGGGAACAATAACATAGGCCAGAGATTCACATGTCGATCCAATCCTAGGGCTGATTGAGAATCTCTACCTGAGTTAATAATATTTCTACCTAACTTGCTCCAACTGAATGGTCTGGTGGATATTTGAATTTTTTTTAGTTTTCAGATCATCTGAATTTCACTTTTACCTGCAACTTTTGTGATCTTTAATTCCAACCAAGACCATGTAAGAGACACTTTAATTCTGGAAGAACATTCACGGTTGGGCTGCTTCATCTTTTACCTTTTTTTTAGAAAAAAAAAGTGCTTTACATGTTGTAAAGCTCTTTGGGTTGATCTGAGGCAGTGAGTGTTGCCAGAGAAAAGTCACCTTTCTTTCAAAATGACTGAAGAAAGTACAGAATAACTTAAACAGTTGCAAAAGGTTGCTTACATACCCTGACGAAGGCGATGCACCAACTTGTCTATTGTGTGCTGTGTCACGCTTCTTTGCACAGTTTTTACTTGTGCTAATGTGACCTGTTCAGTCTATATATATATATATATATCTATGTATCTCAATGAAATACTCAAGGGAGAGCAAACAATCTGGTGGTGGTTAGGAAATATTTTGCTCATCCAAATATTTACTGGTCTATCAACTCATTTGTGATGCCAATAGCAGAAAAATGGTCTAAATTTTTTTTATGATACTGCCCATGGTTCTATTTGGATTAAATTCTCTCTAGATAGTTTTGTTGCGATGTTCTTTAGAACCCCACCACCCCTCAAATCAAGTTAGAACTGTCCACATCTATTTAGAGAACAGAAAGACAGCTGAAGATTGGGAACAAGTGGTGTGACTGACATAAGCAAGACACAGCTATTAGCAGCTGCTCAATCTAGAGTTCCAGCAACTTCCAATAGTTTTCTTGTTCTTTTGTTAAGTTTACCACATGCAGTAATACTTTTAGCTGTGCTTGCTGTCTAATATTTTGTTTAAGTAAAGCTAGACCTATAATTTTCAACTTCAGAGGGTTGCCGAGGCTGGATCAATGGGGATATTTAAAGAGGAAGTAGATAGATTATTGAAAGATCAGGGAATTGAAGGGTTTGTAGTGTTACAACCCCAAAGGACCGCAAAACCCAGCAGCAATAGACATTCACCAAGACAGGTAGTTACTTAAACAAAAATTGTTTTTAATTATCTTTAAAAGGGACAGACAGAGTAAACGTGGATAGGCTTTTTAAATTAAGAGTGGGGGAGATTCAAACTAGAGGGCATGGTTTAAGATTGAAGGGGGAAAATTATAAGGGGAACATGAGGGGAAATTTCTTTACGCAAAGGGTGGTGGGGATGTGGAATGAGCTTCCAACAGGTGTGGTCGAGGCGGGATCATTGGTTACATTTAAGGAAAGACTGGATAGTTACATGGAGAGGAGAGGACTGGAGGGGTATGGACCGGGTGCAGGTCAGTGGGACTAGGAGGGTGGGGATTTGTTACGGCATGGACTAGTAGGGCCGAACTGGCCTGTTCTGTGCTGTAAGTGGTTATATGGTTATATGGTTATTTAAAACATGAAAACAGAATCAAACTTTAACTTATCTCTATTAACTTAACTAACCTTAACCCCTTCTAATTCTAAGCGCACATGTGTGTGTAAATTTAAGAAAAGTTCTTTGGTTCTCAGTTCAATCTCACTTCTATTCTTTCAAGTTCTCTGGATGCAGGCAATTCTTATACTGTGCACAGAATTTAACATGTATAAAGTTCACCAGGCTTTGGTGCTCAAAGGTAAATCTTTACCGCTCAGGAAGGTTCTTTGTAGGTTTGCAGATTTGTTGTTCCAGGATTTCCACTGAGGTACCACTAGTAGTCACCTCAATGTCTTGCTGATGAAACTTGCCCCATCAGGATTCTCCAGATGATAACCTCTTTCTTTCAGGTCACCACAGAGTTCCTTTCTGTTTCCCTTATTCCAAGAAAAACATCAGACAAATAGCACTTCCAGCCATCCGCCGCTCTGGAGTTTTCTGTTTCTGTTCCAACAAGCTTTTCCTGCTTGTTTCAGCTATGACTGTTCAGTCTCTCTCTCTCTCTCTCTCTCTCTCTCTCTCTCTCTCTCTCTCTCTCTCTCTTCATCTTCCAACTGCTAGAAAGCCCATGTGACTCTCTCACTTGTCACAAAACCCCACCTTCTCCAGCAAACAATGGGAGTTAGTCTTTTGCTCCCATCTTAGGTAAACAAACTTCTCAGAAGTGACTTTTCTGTGATCACTTTGCAGAAAGGTCTGAAGCCTTGGTAAAATGTTCAACATAGATGACCTGTCTCCAGTCAATTCATTTGATGACATCATTTCAATTAGCAGCTACTTGTGGAATGTGCATAGCATTCTCCTTAGTTTCTGTAAAGTTCACTGAATATGAATTCTTCAGTATTTCAAATAAGATCTGTTTTAAAAGGTGTGTATGCATGTAACCTACTTTAATTTTACCAATTTTTCTCCCAAATATATATATACATTACAGTAGAAATGATGCAGGTGATGATATGAGGATTGAGGCAGAGCAGCCATGAATGTCAGAGCAGTTTTGAGGAGCAGAATGGCCTATACCTGGTCAAATTTTCTGGAATGGCAGCATGTTTCTGCGAATGAACATGATTTTTCCGTTACGCTAAAATGCTAGAAACCTAATTTGGCTATTATTAAGATTATTTTTTTACTTTGTTTTCACTTTGTGGGTTTCTGCAAATTGGTGCTGGAGCATGAGAACTTTTTTTTGGTGCCTGGCTGCTGTGTCTCTAAACAAAGACACAACCTTGAATCGCTTAGTCCAAGGATCGCACTGGGGTGATGGATCTGCTCAGGGAGTTACCTGCCTCAGTCACTCTGTTCACACCTGCCAGGAGAAATAAATATGGGTTTCGAGGGATATGAGGACATGGAATAAATATTGAACTGGAGCTGGATTTATCTCTGGGTGATTGATATCATGGATTGTTAAAGAAGACCAAAATCACACTCAGAGTGCAATGCTTCCATTCACTGAACTAGTATGAATGTTATAGAGCTGCATTTTGTTTTATAAAATATTGTATGTTGAAAATTTATGGGAGCATAAATTACAGCTTCTACTGCCAAGAGAGCATTAGGCACATCACAACAACACCACCTGCAAATGGCACACTATCCTGGCTTGGAAATATATTATTGGTCTTTCATCACCACAGGACCCAAATGCAGGATCTCCTTTCCCACAGCATTATGGGAGTATGTTATCCAGAAGGATTACAACAGTTCAAAGCTTTGGTTTGCCATTACATTCTCAAGGGCAGTAAATGGTGGTCTTGTCAATAATGCCCACATCCTTGATAGATTAACACACAAAAATGAATAAATGAGCAGATAAAGAGAGAGCAATAGAAGGAAAGAGATAAATAAATGGATTGGACAAATAAATAAATAGATAAACAGATAAGGACAGGGACTGTAGGGGAAAGAGCAGCTATGGCAGCAGTGAAAATGGAGGCCTTGAGGTCCCATTTTTACCTTGTGCTGGAAAGCTGGAACGGTCACTTGGTGTAACCAGACACTTTCTTGCTGCTGGATTTAGAGGCCAATCACTCACTTACTCACCAGCATGACCCTCAAGGCAAAGCCCATTTGTTGACAGGGTTTCACATAGGCAGACCCAAAGAAATGCCCACCGATAAATTAATTGGCCCACCCCAATTTTTCTTTTAAAACCCATGGTCTGGGAGATCCTAAAAGAGATGCAACGTGTACTATAAAGAGTGGAAGCTCTTACCTCCAGCTTGAGGGCATGGTTAGCACAATGCCGTTACAGCACCAGTGATCAGGACTAAGGTTCAAATCCCGTGCTGTCTGTAAGGAGTTTGTATGCTCTCTCCATGTCTGGGTTTTCTCTGAGGGCTCCAGTTTCCACCCACCATTTAAAAATATACCGGAAGTTGAAGGTCAATTGGGTGGCACAGGCTCATGGTCCGAAAGGGCCATGTATGCCTAAATTTGAAATTGAAATTGAAATTTTTAAAAATCATTTTAAATATAAAATTTCAATTTCAGTTTCAAATTTGACCTGGAAATATGACTCCTCAGGTGAAACATAATACAGTACTTCTGGGTAATTTAGCTTTACTCAGGAAATATACAGCAATCTCTTGTTATAGAACACCAGGGAGATGCAAATTGTATACAGAGGTTGCATCAAGGTCAAAGATTCCATCATTACAGACATAATACATGCAGCCTGGTTTATTCAGGCAACTTTTATGACAAGCAACAAATAAAATTGGGATTAACAATCAGGAACTATTGATTCAAATATGCTGTTTTGGAAGAAGGCCAAGAGACTGCAAATGCTGTAATTTAGATCAAAAGAACCCCAAACTGTTCAAGGAACTCAGCAGCTCGAGCAGGATTTTTGGAGGGAAAGGAATTGTCCATGTTTCAGGTTGTGACCCTGCATTAGAATTAAAAGAAAAACAAATACACACAAATGCTGGAGAAACACAGCAAGTCAAACAATGCCTTTATGTAGCAAAGATGAAAATACATCACCAACGTTTTGGGCTTGAGCCCTTCATCGAGGTGTGATTAACTCCATCTGAAGTGTCAGGAGTCCCTATCCCCCCCATAAATACTGTTCAATCCGTTGAATTGTTCCAATGGTTTGTTTTTAGCTCATGATCTTTAGGAACATCATTTGTTTCATCAACCCACCAGGTTTACTCTGGAGACTCAATGCAATAAAGAATATTTTCTTGAACACACCTGCAATCAACAGCCTGGACATTTTATTTAAGTTGCCACTGAACACTCTGGATTTATAAATGCTAACATTTTACCTGTGGCAGATGACTGATGTGTGCAGAATCCAGATTACGTTAAAACACTTTGCTTTGATTGTTATTCAGTTGCTTGATATTTGGGCTTAGTTGTGAGCTCCTCTATAAACATAGGAACACGGAGTTCTGAGGAATCAAGTCAGCATAAAGAGCCCATCAGACATTTTCCTTCCCCAATTTTGGATTGGTTCCTTAGTAAAAGGAAAGAAAGACTTCCACTTCTGTCTCACCCTTCCTCAATCTCTGGTTGTCCTCGTGTCTCAATACTATCCATCTATCCCTTTATCAATTTATAATTTGATGTACTGATGTATTTTTCAATGCATCTATCAATGCCATTGTAAAAGAGCTGAACACTACAGAAACAAGCCCTTCTGCCCTCTGCATGGATGCTGACCATCATACCTATCTCTACTAACCCCACATGTTGTATTTATGCCATATCCCTCTTTGCCCTGTTCGTTTCAGTCTCTTAAATGTTGTTACTACTCCTGCCTCCATCATCTCCACTGGCAACTCATTCCAGATACTAACTACACTCAGTGTAGTTCATCCTCCAGATTCACATTTAATCTCCTCCCCCTCATTAAAGCTATGTCCTTTTGGTTTTAATCACCCTTACCATTAGAAACAGACACTGGCTATCTTCCAAAAGGCCTCTCATATCTCTGTCATGTTACTACTCAACCACCTTCATTCCAGTGAAAATGGACAGCTTATAATTCAAACCTGCCAATCCAGGCAACATCCTTGTGAATCTTTTCTGCACCCTCTCTAGCTTAATTGCATCTTTCTTATAATGTGGTCATAATAACTGTACACAATACCCAAAGAGCACTCCAGTTAATGTTTTGTACAGCTGTAATATTATGTATTTGTACAGCTGTAATATTATGTCCCAGCTTTGTACCTCAAAGTCTTTCTATTCTGGGGTAAAGGTATTCCCCAGGGCCCTGCCATTCACTTTGCCCTAGATTAACTTCCCAAAATGCATCACTTTGCCCTTGTTTGAATTAAACTTCATCCGCCATTTCCTTCCCCACTTGTGTGGTGATACAACCACCAGCCTACTGCAGGAGGTGATCGCTGTACCTGCAGGAAGACCACCTAAGGGGCTGACTCCCACCTGGCTGGCTGTCAATCAGCCGACCTGAATATAAGCCTGAGCCGGCCCCTCCTAAGCCAGTCACATGGGGAGCCACCAAGGCTTGAACTGGTGTTCAGACTTCTTTTGGAATAAAGCCTGTGGTACAGTCTTTTGAGTTTTGTCCTTGCTTGCTGCTACCTCAGTGCACCACAACTTGCCCACTTAAACTACACCCTGATGTGACATTAGACAAAATACTTCACTGTCCACTATACCACCAATTTTGATGTTGTCTGCAAACTTCTATCAGCACATTTATTTTATTGAATCCTGTCAGGCTGGTCAGGAGTGTACAGAAGTGTCATCTAACTTATTTTCTCTCCAGCATACTGCCTTAATGACTATCGACCAGCAGCATCATTTTCTCTCCAGCATACTGCCTTAATGACTATCAACATCACATTCCCTGAAAGTGGCATCACCAGTAGATAGGCATATTGGCATGTTGGCCTTCATAAATCAAAGTATTGAGTATAGGATGTTATGTTAAAGTTGTATAATATACTGATGAGGCTAAATTTGGAATATTGTGTGCAGTTTCGGTCACCTAACTCTAGGAAAGACGTCAATAATATTGAAAGAGTGCAGAGAAGATTTACAAAGATGTTGCCTGGACTTCAGGAACTGAGTTACAGGGAAAGGTTAAATAGGTTAGGACTTTATTCCCTGGAGAGTAGAAGAATGAGGGGAGATTTCACAGAAGTATTCAAAATTATGAGGATTTTCCACTGAGGATAGGTTAGATACAAACCAGGGGACATGCAGTAAGGGTGAGGAAAAGCTTAGGGGGAACTTCTTCACACAGAGTGGTGGAAGTGCAGAACGAGCTGCCCGCTGAAGTGGTGAATGCCGGCTCAATTTTAACATTTAATAAGAATTTGGACAGATACATGGATGGGAGAGGTATGGAGTGCTATGGACTGGGAGCAGGTCTGGGGGACTAGGTAGAAAAATAGTTTGGCAAAGACTAAAAGGACTGAAGGGGCCTGTTTCTGTTTTACTCCTTTTTACTCCTTTTCACATCTGCTTGAAATGGCATACAAGCTGTGATCTCAGCCAAGGTATTGTTACGAGCCCAGAGCACCCTAAAACACAGCAGCAATAGATATTCACCAAGACAAATGATTACTTAAACAGAAATTGCTTTTAATGATCTTTAAACATGAAAACAGAATCACATGTTAACTTATCACTATTGACTTAACTAACTTAACCCCCTTCTAATTCGAAGTGCACGTGTATGTAATGTGTGTGTAAGTTCAAAAACGTTCTTTGATTCACAGTCCAATTTCACTTCTCATTCCTCCAAGTTCACTGATTGCAGCCAATTCTTATACTGTGCACAGAATTTAACATTTATAAAGTTCACCAGGCTTTGGTGTTTGAAAGGCAAACGGCTACTGCTCAGGAAGATTCTTGTCAGTTTTCAGAGAGAGATTTGTTGTTCCAGGACACCCACAACTGATTTACTTCCATCAGCCACTTCAGTGTCTTGCCGAAGAAACTTTCCCCCTCAGGGTTCTCCAGATGATAGCCTCGTTTTATCTGATCATCACAGAGTTCCTTCTTGTTTCCCTTATTCCAAGTGAAACATTAGACAGCCATTCCTCTCCTCTTGCATGAACCACAAGGGCTTTGACCAGGCTGAACCAAGCAATCACAACCCCTCTTCCAAATGGGGTTTTCCACAAGCTTGTCAGCCTGTCCTGATTCAGTTCCAGTTACTACTGCTGACTGTAAAACTGTAGAACTGATCTCTCTTTCTCTTTCTCTCTTTCTCTCCCTCTCTCTCTCTCTCTCTCTCTCTCTCACACACACACACACACAGACACAGACACACACACACACACACACACACACACGCACACAGAAAAAACCTGTTTGACTCTCTCTGCTTGCAAAAGCACATGACCCTCTTAGAACAGCAAGTTCTCCTCCAGACTGGCTGCAGCTCTGACAAGCTCTTTCATCTGTTGCCTTTTTGTAAACAATCCATTAGTGAAGCCCCTTGGGCACTCTCCAAAGCTTTTGCAAAGACTCTGAGGCTCTGACATGTCTAGCATTAGCAGAGCTCCAGTATTTTATATGATTTGTTTTAAAGTGTTTGTATGTAACCTACACTAACAAACAGTGCCCAAATTTATCTCCCAAAAAGATATCTATATTCTGTCACAGTATCCCAACTGTGATGAAGTGCATAAAGTTATTCGGCAAGGGTATTATCACCCAACACTTCTTTTCAATCTTATTTCACACAAAATTGCTATTCATCACCAACAAGCTACTCACTCAAGTGGAGCTAATCCACGGGTCAAACATGAAATTGTTCAACATCTATTTCCTCTATTCCAGAACTAAGGTCAACATGACTCCAATTCTTAAGTTGCAGTTGGTTTGGTGGTTGAGCACCATATCAGAAAAATGGTCGCCCAGTTTCTTGACAATCCTCTGATGTTCAATATATTCATGGTTGATCTTCTATCTCATGCAACATTCTCCTGTCTTTAGTATCAATTTAACTCAATGGCTAGTTCTCCAGGGTAAAGAATTTCAAAAAATGACCACCATGAATGAAGATTTTTTTTCCTCATTTCAGTCCTAAACAGCCTCCTCTTTAATTTAAGACTGTGTCTCCAAGTTCTCAACTTCTTGGATTGGGGAAATACCCTCCCCACATCTCTCTCATAAGACCACCAAGATGATGTTAAATATTTTAGAATTAATTAGGTGCAAAATTTATCTGGTTTGTCCAGAAGACCGTTTTAAAACAATATATATAGACCTTGTGTTGGAAAATGAGCCCTGGCCAGGCAATTGTAGTATTTATGGCCTGGTTTGGAAATCCAAGAAAGCTAAAGGAAGTGGCAAACCTAGCCAAGATAATCATGGGGATTGTCCTCCATTGAAGGCATTATGTGAAGTGTTTTCTCAAAAAGGTAGCCTCATAAATGATCCTCAATACCTTGCACACAATTTCTCCTTGCTGCTGCCTTCAGGAGAAAGGTACAGAAGCCAGAGGTCCAGCACTTCTAGGTTCAAGCATAGTCTTTTTTTCTCAATAGCCCTCAGCCTCCTGAAGATCCCATACTTTCCTAACCATAAACTACTCTGGGACCCACCAAAAGATTTGTCTCTTTGATTGAAGCATCACTTTTTTATTTGTATTAACTGCAACTGCGAATATTTAACTTTTTCTATCTAATGGCCTATTGAGGTATTTTAATTTATATTATTGTTGTTCATGTATCTTACATAGCTGTGTGGCTGCAGTAAGAATTTTGGTGCATCTGTACATATAAAACAATAAATTTTCATCATTGTGGTGCAACCACTGTATGGATGTATATATGTATGTACTGTATGAGATGGCCCACCCCTTGAACCTGTGACTCCTCCCTCCCAGAAATCCCAAGAAAGGCTGTTACACCCAAACTCTTCCCTCAGTACCTGCCTTGGAACCAGGCCAGCAACATTTGAGATGTGTTGATATCTTGAGGTGATTAAAGAGTATTAATCACAACTCTCAATCATTATCTTCATCTTCTTTTGGGAACAGTGATCATAACACTAAGTTTTCAGATAGTTATGGAGAGATAAAAAAAACATGATCTCAGGGAATAGTGCTAAATTGTGAAAAGGCTAATTACTGCAGGTATTAGGCAAGAGGTGGTAAGAGTAGGTATGGAGTTAATGAGTATGTGCATATCTGACATGTTTGTGTTGCGCAAAGCTCAACTGGTCAGAATTCAGAACCAACATGCTCCTGTAAGAAAAAAGGCAAAGATGATAAGCTTTAGGAACCTTGGATAATAAGTAATGTACATTTATTCAAGAAGAAAAAGAAAACATGAAGGTTTAGGAAGCTGAAATCAGAGAGCCTTTGAGAAATATAAAGAAAGCAGGAAAAAAACTTAAGAGAATTTGGGGGGACTGAAAGGGGCCATCGAATAACCTTGGTAAATAGGAATAAGGAAAAATCACAAGACTTTTTATGCATACATTAAAAGCAAATTGGTAGGTAGGGAGATGGTCAGTAGAAGGAAATTTATGCCCAGAACCTGTGTAAGTAAGTGAAGTACTAAAATGGGTACATTGTCTCTGAGGAGAAGGACATGGAGAGTAATAAGTTCAGGGAATGGTAATTATATTGTGATGCACTGTGGTGCAGCAAGCAAACACAAAACACAAGAAGACTGTATTACAGGCTTTATTCAGCTCAAACTCTGTACAAACCAGTCTTAATACCTTTACTGGCTCCACATGTCCAACTGACCCCGGGAGGGGGCAGCTTTTTTTTTGTTGTAATTCTTTATTTATCGCATTATGAACCATATCAACCAATATATTTACAGATGCATCTCTTTAAATATTCACAGTGACATTTTCTCTTTTTTCCCCATCCCTCCCTTCCCCCTTCCCACCCCCCTCTAAAAACAGTAAATATTGAGCATATAAAATACAATAAAACAATATCTTTATACAAAAGGAAGACAAACAAAAAAGACGTATCATCTACTTATTCACATTAAATCTGATCGTGTTTATCTTCTTATCATTTTAGGTGGTGGTGGTCCGAGGCCTACTCTTTCTGTTATGTTCCATATATGGTTCCCAGGTTTTTTCAAACATTGAAACTTTGTCTTTTAAATTATATGTGATTTTTTTTTCCAGTGGGATACACTTAAACTTGGTTATATATTCCGTTAATGTTTATAGTCATATAGTTCAATGTGGCCATCTTATATCTTTATTTTCACTTCTTTTCCGCCTCTTCACCACCTCCATCCATTTTTACCATTACTGTTTTTTAAGTTTTCCTTTATAATCTCAATATATGACAATGCACTTAAGACATGAAATACCTCAACAATCCCCACAAGCAATAACCCTTTAACCCCAAATGAACCTCCCCTCCTTGGATTGCCCCTTGTCCCTTGACGGCAACCACAACTTCCCTTTCCATTCGGTTTGCGAACTTACTCGCAAGCGTCAACCGATTTCACAGTGATCATTATTCTCCCAACCCCAGAGAACACTATTTTCCTATATTTATAACAAAGCTCTCTCTCTTATTTTTCCCCTTCTCTTATCCATTTTTAAATCTTTATACATACATTATCTTTACTTTATATTTTTACATATTTTTGTATATTTTCTTGCTGGTCATCCTTCTTGTCATTCCTCCTCCTCTCTTCTCCTGTCCTGCAAATGTTCAGCAAATTCTTGGGCTTTCTTAGGGTCCAAGAACAGTCTATTCCATTCCCCAGGAATAAATACTTTGAGTACTGCTGGATGTCTCAATATAAAGTTATACCCTTTCTTCCATAAGATTGTTTTCGCCATGTTGAATTCCTTCCTCTTCTTTAAAAGTTCAAAGCTTATGTACGGGTAAAAAATATTTTTTGTCCCTTATGTTCCAACAGCTTATTGTCTCCTCTAACCTTCTTTCTTGCCTGCTCCAGTATGTTTTCTCTTGTCGTATATCTTAGAAATTTTACCAATATGGATCTTGGATTTTGATGTGGTGGCAGTTTCAGTACTAACGCTCTATGTACCCTTTCGATTTCTATTTCTTCATGTGAATCTGTCATACCCAGCACCTTCAGGATCCATCCTTTTATAAATTCCTTCATATCTGACCCTTCTTTGCCTTCTTTCAGGCCCACTATTTTTATGATGTTTCACCTACTGTAGTTTTCCAATACGTCAATTTTTTGTGACAATAAATCTTGTGTCTCTTTAATTTTTTTTTCCGTCTCTTCCAACTTCCCTCTTAAATCATTTATCTCCATTTCTACAGCAGCTTCTTGTCCCTCCACATTTTCTGCTCTTTTCCCTATTTCAGTCATGACCAACTCTAAGCTTTGCATTCTGTTTTCAACTCTTTTCATTTTTCTTTTGATTGAACTAAATTCTAATGATAGCCATTCTTTTAATGACCTCATTTGTTCTTCGAAAAAGGCTTTACCTAAACTTTGTCCTTCTATTTTACCTTCTTCTTTCCTTTGAAATTCTTGGTCTTCCTCCTTCTGTGTCTGTATCTAAGTCTGTGTCATCTTCTTCTCTTCTCTGTATCTGTGTATCTTCATCCTTCTCTAGTAAGCTGCTTTTGTATCCTTGCTGGGCCTCCAGCTGCTGTGTCTCCTGTTGTTGGGCCTCTTGCAGCAGGTCGACCCGTTGTTGGGCCTCCCGCTGAAAGTCGACCCGCCGCTGGGCCCCCTGCTGCAGGCCGACCCACTGCTGGGCCTCCTGCCGCAGGTCGTCCCCTTACCGATCGTCCTGTTGCCGCTCACCCTCTTCCAGCCCTTCATTCTCTTCGACACCACACTTTTTCTTTCTTGCTTGCTTCCCCCAGTCAAACACCCCGATACTGGGCGTCTCTCAGCTGGCCGCTCCGCAGCTGTCCGCTCCTCAGCTGAGTCCCCCTCCCGCCAGCGTTAACCTTTTCTTTTACTAGCACACTGTGCATGCACAACTCTTCTTGGCTCTGAGAACCATTTTTGAAGTCTGCCGATCGGGAGGACACCGCTCCTCTGGGGACTCACCAACACCGGAGATCGCCCGCTCTTCTCCACGGTGGCTCTCTGCTCTGACGTGCAGGTAAGGCTTTCTTCTTCCTTCTCGAATGATTTTCCTTCTTCCCTTTTCTCTGTTATTCTTACTTTTTCTCTTTTGGGTGCCATCTTCTGACTCTTCTCTGTAACTATCTTTCTCTTCCTGTATTTTATGTTTATTGAGCTCTTTTTTTCACACTTTTTCTTTCTTTTCTCTGGAGAGGGCTGGTTCCACCTGACCAGCCACTACTCCATCACGTGACTCCCCTCGGAGGGGGCAGCATGAGTCTATATACAGGCCAGTGATTGACAGCTGGGCAGATGGGGCCAGCCTCCCAGGTTATCTACCTGCAGGTACAATGGTTGCACCCTGCAGTAGGCTGATAGGAGTGCGGCCAGTGTTGTGGTTGTATCACCACAGTTGGAGATGTTAGGCCTCTTAAAAAACATTAAGGTTTATAAATTTCCAGAGCCTGATGAGGTTTAGCCAGGTTTTTGAAGCAAGTGAGGGCCTTTATTTCCTCTGTAGCTATAAGTGGGATCCCAGAGTTCTGAAGAATAGGTAATGTTATTCTTCTGTTTAAGAAGGCCAATAGGGATAATCAAGCAATTTATTAGGGCACATAGGATCCATAGTGACTTAGTCAATTGGATTCAAAATTGCTTTCGCCACAGAAGGCAGAGGCTATTGGCCAAAGATTGTTATTCTGACTGAAATCCGTGACTTGTGATGTTCTACAAGGAGCAATGATACAACTTCTGTTGTTTCTGATATACATAAATATTTTAGACAAATATGTTGGTGGGCAGATGAATACGTTTTCAAATGATACAAAAATTGGTGGAGTGGGGAATTGCCAAAAGAAACAGTAGCATGTAGATAAGTTGAAAATATGGGCAGAAAAAAGTAAATGGAATTTAAGCTCAACAAATGTGATGTGTTGCACATTGGAAGGTAAAATGTAGAAAAAAAGTAGACAGTAAATGGCCTGGCCCTTCTGAACTTTCATATGTAGAGGAATCTGGGGTGCAGATACAAAATCCAAAAATAGATTGATAATAAATATTCACAGTTACCATTGTGCAAGAAAAAAGTGGTGTTCCACTAGTGCAGTCAGGACTTTTATGGTGTAGGAGTAATTTGTGATTAGTGTAATAAGGAGAGGTTCAAGAGACTGATGACCACTTCAGGAAGAGAGCAAGTATTTGGGTCGGCATTTAAAACTCTTGAGTCTTTGCTGAGGAGTCCACAAAAATAATAGCCTTAATGGTGAAAGGTGCATATTACCTGTCTATTTCTATCGAACACCTCCTGCCACATCCATGAGAGATTAGTGGGTCCATCAGCCACCTCACAACACCCCAGAATTTAATAATCCTTATTGTCATAGGGCCAATTATGAAGGAGAATGTGGTGCGCTATCGAACAGAAGCAAACACACAAAACATAAATTCTGTTCTACAGGCTTTATTCGACATAACCCTCCTCAGAGTTGGCTGTGAAGAATGCTGTTGAAAGCTCTGAGACTATCTTTGAAGGACTGGCTGTGGCTTATATCCCGGATGGTGATTGACAGCCGACCGGGTGGGGCTTGGTCCATTCAGGTTGGCTGATTGACAGCTGTCCAGGTGTTGTCTTGTCCCCGTGCTCTTCTGCAGGTACAGAGGTCACCACCTGCAATAGGCCGGCGGTGTACCACTACAGAGAATAAAAAATGGAGAGTGTGGGGAGGTGGTGCAGGGCTAGAGACAGGGGAAGGATGCACAATTCCACAGACAGAAATTGGAAAAAAGAATTGCAAAGGCCCAGAGGTACAATTAAATTCTCCTGATTGGTTTTGTGAAAATATACCGTAAATTATGATTTAATGAAGTATCTTTCTCTCTGTAACATTGTAAGTTAATTTAAACATGGTCTTAGCATACTCAACAAATTATTTTGCATAATTTTTTTTTCTTCTTTGGCTTGGCTTCGCGGACGAAGATTTATGGAGGGGGTAAATGTCCACGTCAGCTGCAGGCTCGTTTGTGGCTGACAAGTCCGATGCGGGACAGGCAGACACGGTTGCAGGGGAAAATTGGTTGGTTGGGGTTGGGTGTTGGGTTTTTCCTCCTTTGCCTTTTGTCAGTGAGGTGGGCTCTGCGGTCTTCTTCAAAGGAGGTTGCTGCCTGCCAAACTGTGAGGCGCCAAGATGCACGGTTTGAGGCAATATCAGCCCACTGGCGGTGGTCAATGGGGCAGGCACCAAGAGATTTCTTTAGGCAGTCCTTGTACCTTTTCTTTGGTGCACCTCTGTCACGGTGGCCAGTGGAGAGCTCGTCATATAACACGATCTTGGGAAGGCGATGGTCCTCCATTCTGGAGACGTGACCCACCCAGCACAGCTGGATCTTCAGCAGCGTGGACTCGATGCTGTCGACCTCTGCCATCTCAAGTACTTCGACGTTAGGGATGAAAGCGCTCCAATGAATGTTGAGGATGGAGCGGAGACAACGCTGGTGGAAGCCGGTAGAGGACCCATGATTCGGAGCCGAACAGGAGTGTGGGTATGACAACGGCTCTGTATACGCTTATCTTTGTGAGGTTTTTCAGTTGGTTGTTTTTCCAGACTCTTTTGTGTAGTCTTCCAAAGGCGCTATTTGCCTTGGCGAGTCTGTTGTCTATCTCCTTGTTGATCCTTGCATCTGATGAAATGGTGCAGCCGAGATAGGTAAACTGGGTGACCGTTTTGAGTTTTGTGTGCCCGACGGTGATGTGGGGGGGCTGGTAGTCATGGTGGGGAACTGGCTGATGGAGGACCTCAGGTTTCTTCAGGCTGACTTCCAGGCCAAACATTTTGGCAGTTTCCGCAAAACAGGACGTCAAGCGCTGAAGAGCTGGCTCTGAATGTGCAACTAAAGCAGCATCGTCTGCAAAGAGTAGTTCACGGACAAGTTTCTCTTGTGTCTTGGTGTAAGCTTGCAGGCGCCTCAGATTGAAGAGACTGCAATCCGTGCGGTACCGGATGTAAACAGCGTCTTCATTGTTGAGGTCTTTCATGGCTTGGTTCAGTATCATGCTGAAGAAGATTGAATAGAGTGTTGGTGCGAGAACACAGCCTTGCTTCACGCCATTGTTAATGCATAATAGCATATAGCTAAATACCATATGGAAAGTACTATTGAAAATTAATTGAATTTTTCATCTTTTGAATATTAATTCCCAGCTCACAATCTTATAGAGTTTGTTTTTATAATTAAGCAGTCAGTTTACTTGGCTGATTAATGTGTTGGCTGCTTCAGATATTCTGAAGAATTGATTTAAAACAAGGAATGAACTTTAGTGAATGGAAATCAACCTTTGTTCTTCATCATGTTGTTGACCTTAATGTTCAGTGCAACACAGCTTCATTGCGGTTTTAACTGCTTCAACATGTACGGAAACATTAGGTTCACAGCTTTTTCTGTTATCCTTGCCTTTTGGCACCTAATACCTAAGTGTAGCACAAGGATGTATCTCAGTAAAATCAGATAAAAAGATTGTGTTCCTATTTCCCATCAGGGATTCAGTATAACATTTAACATGATTACTGAACAAATAGGAGCTCAGGCTGGAGATTATGATCACATAAATTCATTGCCCCATCCTTTTCCATTTCACCTGTCTCTTGTTCCCTGTATTAATTCATTTTTTGGGGATTTGGGCATCACTATCAAGGGCAGCCTCTAATGAGCACTGAGGAGATGGGAATTTGGTGAAGTCAATTCCACGCTGGTGGCTACTTCCAGGATTTAGACCCAATGACGATGAATGAAAGAAAAACTATTTCCAAATGAGGATGATGTACAGCTTAGAAAAGAACATCAAGTACTGGTGTTCCCATGCACATGCTATTCTTGGTCTTTGGCAGTAGAGTTCATGAGATTGGATGTAGCCTGGGTGAGTAACTGGGTGAGTTTTGTACACAATGAGGCCCAGTGGGTATCCATAATAGACCTACTCTTCTGACTAGAGTATTCTTAATGTTGGTCTATCTGAGTTTCTGGACAATGGTGACTCAAGCTATTGATGATAGTGATGTTAATGTCATTATATGTTAAGGATAGGTGATAATGCTTTCTCTTCTTGGTCATTCCTGGGTTTTTCAGTGACTCAAACATACCTTGTCACTTACTAACTTATGCCTCCATGTTGTATGGGTTTTGTTTCATGTAGGCTTGGACTGCTTCATTTCCTGATGAATTGTTTTTGTCCTTTCTCCCTTAAATGTTCACACATCTTCCCCTTAAATCGATCTCTTCCATTCAACACACACCCCTAAACCATTTTTCCATTCCTTATGAAAGGTTATGTATCTTTATCTTTGCCATATAAAGTACACTTTATGATAAGCTGAGTTTCTCCAGTATTGTGTTTTTATTTTTACATGCCCCTAAGGGATTGGGTTCCACACTCCTACTCTTTCTAGGTAAACCACTTCCTCCGCTGTTCCCTATTGGACTTACGGTGGCCTTCATGCATTTATGATCCCTGGTTTTAGTCTAAGACAAATAAGGGAAACAAGTTCCTCCATCCACCCTTTCAAACTTCTTCATAACTTTAAAGACTCCCATCAGGTCATTCAATCAATTTTCTAATCTCTGGAGAGAACTTCAGCCATCAATTCATAAAACCAATTTTCTTATGAAACATCCTTATCCTCAGTTATCATCAGTCATGAATGTAGATTTCTCCATTTCTTTAATAATCTGGCAAGCAGATGCCAGCAGAAATGTTCTAGTCCATTTATTGTACTTTTTCCATGCATACTGTGGTGGAACATGGTATTGCAGGCATGACCTCGCTGGACTGGGCAGGCTGGCCCACCTTCTGCACCTGTAGCTCCTCCCCGTAAAATCCCTAATAAAGGCAGAGAGCCCTCGTTTCCTCCCTTGGATGTGAGCCAGCAGCATGAAGAGGCATGCCAAGGTTTTCTGCTTAATAAAACCTTTGACTACTTGCTTCGTGTCTGTGGGTGGAGGTGTTGCACATTGGAAGGTCAAATGTAGCCACACCGACACAATGCAAACCACTTTGAGAAAACAAGCCCACAGACCACCCAAGACAACATCTCATGATAGCCCTTGGATCAGAGAGTGAACAACAGACATCAGACCCATTGTTGTCAGGTTTGGAATGCCATTTCTACAAACTACAGGTTAGTTTGTATCACAAAATGTGCCCAAGTCATCAATAGACTGGAATATGAAAGTGATTTAAATGAATGTCTTTAAGGTTTTCCAACACAATTAGCAGCTTAATGGAGATAAGCAGTGGGGAGTTGAGCTCCCTCTTTTTTCTACTTCTAGTGAAGAGTGTCAGCATGGTAGCAACTGGTGAAGATTTAAACATGAGTAAATTGAGGCCAAATCCATTCACACTAATTTCTTCCACCACATTTTTCAGTCACTCAGGCATGAGGGTAATCAGATCAGATTTCCCCACAACCCACAAACTGGCTGCACCTTCTATCCCCACCTCTCATTGTGAGATTGGTAGGGTCTGCAGATATACCCAGAGTTCATGTCAACCAAAGAGCTGACTTGCTAAGAGACTTCCTAATGCAAACTTGTTAAGCATTTAAATGGTTCACTGTAGTGTATGTACAACCATTTTCAGTGATTTTCTATTGTGCCATTCTCAGGTGAATAATTAGGGTTAAATGGAATATAATGTGGAAAAATGTGAGGTCATTCTCTTTGGTAGAAAGATGAAGTATTATAGAGATAAAGAGTTATACAGCATGGTAACAGGTTCTTGGGTCCAACTTGTCCATGCTAACTTTGGGTCTAGCTAGTCTCGTTTGCCTGCATTTAGCCCCTATCCCACCAAACCTTTCCTATCCATGTACCTGTCTAAATGTCTTTTGAAAGTCACAGTTTTACCCTCCTCTACAGTTTCAACACCATCTATGTAAAAAAAAAAAGTCCATCAGGTTGCATTTAAATCTTTCCCTTCTTACTTTAAACATATGCCCTCTAATTTTCAACGCTTCTCCCTGGGATAAAAGATTGTTATCATTCACCTTATCTGCGCTGCTCTTGATTTTATGTACCGCTATAAAGTCACCCTTAGCCTCCTTTACTCTCAGAAAAAAAAGTTTCAGCCTATCCACTCTCTTCTTGTAATTCAAGCCCTCCAGTCCCAGTAACATTCACATAAATCTGTTTTGTTATTTTTTTTAATGTTTTGAGATTGAAATATGTGGGTGTTCAGGGGACCTGGTCGTTCTTCTATCTAAAAGTTAATGTGCAACTATAGCAATTCATTGAGAAATCAAATAATATGTTGCTTTTCATTGCATTAAAATTGGAGTATCTCCAAGGTAAAAGCCCCAAGTAAGGGCTACCCAGATCAAGAGAAAGATGGGAGTCAGACCTAGACATCACACTTGACAAGAGATGCAGGTCAGACTGGTGTAGAGACAGTGTGACAACAGTGATTAATTCTAGATACAGACTGGTTCAATACAACCTTTTGTACCAGTTTTACCTCACACCACAAAAGATTCACAAGGCAAAATTGGAGGTGCTGGAGACTTGCTTCAGGTGTGAAGTGGAGCCGGAAACATTTGTTCACGCAACATGGTCCTGGGCAAAGGTAACCCCATTTTGCCAGGATTTGACCGATATACTAACCAGGATAACAAAAATAACCTTCCTGCTGGACCCAATGTCATATCAGCTATACATTAACCAAATTCCAAATTCAATTTGCATTTATCGCTTTGTCCATTGCAAAAAAATGTACAGCGATGACCTGGAAATCTGACTTCTCTTCTTATTGGAAGGTGGACTACCGAGATGCACAGCTGTATTCCCATGGAAAAAAATCACGTGTAATCTTAGAAACTGACATAGCACCTCTATGGTAACCGATTCTGACGGACACAGGAGCACAACTGTAGCCACATTACCAATAGATGGATTAACAAAAGAAATTACATAAAGGATGGCTCCACAGCCTGCACACCCAGCTTCTTTTTTTCATTTCTTTCCTTTTTTAAAGGGTGGGAGAGGGAGGGGAAGAAACACATGGATGTAGATTGCTGGGTGATATCTGTGTATTTTGTAGCAGTCTGTGATGTTATCTCCTTGTTTATTGATGTAAAATGAAAAATAAAAAAATTCTAATAAAAAGAAATTGGAATGTACAAGATGTATACAAGATATATACAATAAATGGCAAGCCCCTGGAAAGTGTTGCAGAATACAGAAGATCTAGAGGTACAGGTGTTTGGCATGCTCACCTTTAATGGCTGGGGTATTGAGCAAATGGTTGGGGCCTCAGGATAAAGATGCACAAGGCATTGGTGAGACCACACTTGGAGTTCTGGTTGCTTAGCTTTTGGAAAAATATCAATAAGTTGGAAGGTGTACAAGATTTACTAGCATTTCAACAAGACTGGAAGGCTTGAATTACAGGAAGAGATTAGATAGGCTTGGTCTTTATTTGCTTGAGTGTAGGAGGTTGAAAGGTGTCCTTATAGGGATTTATAAAATCATGAAGGACATGAATAAAGTGAAGGTTCATAGTCTATTAAGAGGGACCAACTTATTTACTCAGAGAGTGATCCATCTCTGGAACAAGCTGCCAGAGGAAACTGCAGAAGGAGGCAGAATCACCACATTCAAAGGGCATTTGGACAGATCTGTGGATAGGAAGGGTGTAGAGGAATATGGATTAAAGGAGGTCAAATGGGACTAGTCCAGAATGGGTTGGCATGGATGAATTAGGCTGAAGAGCCGGTTCCTTGCTGTATAACTCTGAGGGAACGTGGCTCTCTGCAGGGATAAAAGAGGCCACAGGTGAGAGTGCCCCCGGGCAAGTGTGCTCAGACGATGGCTCTCTCGCCAGTGATGAGAGGGAGTGCAATGAATGTTCACTGAGACTCTGGAAGAGAAGCAAAAACACAGAAATGCAGGAGGAACTCAGCGACAAATCGGAGGTAGAGACACATGAGGAAAGTTTCGGTCCCGAGCCCTTGAAGAAGGACTGAGTTCCTCCAGCATTGCTGTGATCACAGAGCCTTCACCTCACTGAGAGGGAAGAAGATCCTATCAAAATATTCAAAGGACCATTGAGTCAATGCGGGAAGGTCATCGGGCATCATTGCTCCGGTCATCGATCGGCATTCTGGCTCTGTTCCACGCTGGGAGCAGCCACCAGGGGGAACGCTTCAGTCGAACTGGGAACTTTCGTCCCCGTATTGCGGCGACGGCTCTTTTTGTTTCATCTCTCCGTCCAGTTCACGGCGGAATGGAACTTAGGTTGTGCGGGCTTTCACTTTAAAGTGGGCGTTCAGCGTGGCCGGCATGCTGCAGAAGTGAAGCCGGTCCGGCCTCCCTGCCAGGAAGGTGAGTGAGTGAGGTTCTTGGAAGGAAGTGCAACTCTGAAGACGGATGGATGGATGGAGTGGAAATGTTGCCAGCTCTGGTGGGGATAACCCCTGGTGGGTGGAAGGGGAGAGACGGTGTGGGCGTGCGTGCGATATGATGGAGCTCACCTTCATCATTGCCGGTTATCGTTGGGTGAACTCATTGCTCAAATCAAGATGCGATCCACAGGGGGGAGAGCGGCAAACGAATTGCTCTGGAGAATGATGGGCATGTGTTCAGGTAGAATGGAGTCGCAGTGGAAGATGTGTGCACCGGGGAAACCGCTTCACTGGGGTAATTTGCCCGTATTCCCTCGGCGTCGTAAACAGGAGGGGTAAATTATTAAATAAGCGGAGCCGCCGGCAAGGCAGTTCGGGTCAATTGCTGACCGCTGCGTGCGCAATGTTTCAATGGGTTCGTTTCCCACTGGATCCGCGCTGCAGCAGCCGGGTTCTTTCTGTGCACGGGCTGGAAGGCAAGGGGATGATGGACCACACAAGAGCTGTGTCTGGCCTGGCCTGGCAGCGCGTGCGTGGAAGCGCGCTGCCGCGGCTGGCCGCCCCTCGTGTGAGAGTGGCACGAGCGTCGGGTGGGTGGCCATAAGGGGAGGGAGGGGGGGGGGCGGGGCTCCCGGGCCACGGGCGGTCGAAAGGGGAGGGGACGCCCGCCCGGTCCACGGGCGGCAGGTGGGTGATGAATGCACTGGGGGGCATCGGGTCAAGTGGGAGGAGAATGGGAAAACAAGGGGGGAGGTGAGTGCGGATAGAGGGGAAGGATACGGAGGGGATTCAAGTGAGGGGCGAAGGGGAGTGGAAGGAAGACTGAGGAAAAGAAGAGTGTGTTGGTGGAGGGGATAGGAACTTGTGGGAGGCCGGAATAGGAGGTTTGGAGAGCGTGGGAGAAGGGAGGTGAGGGGAAGAAGAGTTGTTAGATCGTAGCTGCTTCCTTGTGCTGGATTGCATTCTTAATAATTGTTGGGAAGGGTTACATTTTTGACCATTGGTTTATGGGGGGGGGGGGGTGACTGTAATTTCTAGAGACTCGTGAACTGCATTTTCAATAGATGTCTCCTTAGTGGTGCGTCAAGCTCTCTGACAGCAGTTTGTTGAAGGTATCCTACTGGTGAGTGGGTTCTGCCTGGCATTCAGCTCCAAAAGCCTGCTTGTAATATCATTAGTCCTTTGAGGGAAATCCAAAAGGTTCAGAACGTGAATTTGATTTTGTTTTCGGCATGAGTCGAAGACGTATTTCTGCTTTAAATTCTGTTTCAAACCCTGAGTTTTAATGTCCTTGACACCAGTCAAATGACCTGTTTGTTTTGGGTGACAGGTCGTCAAGGACTTGGGTGGGAGGAAAGAAGGGGCATTGATTGGAGAGGAATGCCGGGACGTGCTTGAAGAGACTTGAAGACCAAGAAATGGATACATTTGTTACATATGTTTATGTGTAAATGCAAGGTGTTGGTTTTCATCAAGCTTGTTATACGAGATGTGTGGATATTGGTTTGTATTGTATAATTGTGTACATAATTTTGGCTGGAAAATATTTTCTAAATCTAATTCATTTCAGAATTTTCAAAACCTGTTTGTTTCTCTTCCTTTTGTTCCCACTTCCATGTTTTAAAATAATAGCAAATTTAAATTTGGGAAACCGAGTTTCCCTTTATTTAAAACCGAGATTGGCTTTCACTTAAATAGTCCACAAGAGATTAATCTTTTTAGAGTTAACTGCTTGCAATCGTGTTGGAAAAGAACTGCTGGCATTGTATATGTGTGGTTATATAGTGGTGCCAGTATGCAATTTTCATACACAAAGCTGTTTATCTTTTTCTTTCAATATGACTTTGAAATCAATTCTTAACATTTAATTCTGCCAGTTTTCCAAGTCCAGTCTCTTTGGATCAGGGCGGTTTGACCTTTATTTTGACTGGGTAGAAACAGATATCTTATCAATGGTTTGGAGCTTGTAAATGTTATGAAACAAACCTAGAGGTGACTTACAAATTGTCATTTCACACTTGTTGGCCAAGAAGACTGATAAAGGTACATTAACATAACAAATTCTGTCCAGTTAATCAATATTAATATGTTACTACTAATATCTATAACTGTGTAAATGAATGTTTATGAAATCGCCTACTTCTTCTAAACTCTAATATCAAGAAAGAGGAAAGCAATATTTGAGAGATCACCACCACCTCAGACTTCCCCTCCTAACTGAGAATTTGACATTCCTTTATGGCCACCATTTCCAAATCCCATGGCGCCACTCCCAATGGCTACAGAAGGGCCTTCACCAGAGAGATTACATTGGCTTGACAAGGTGTCTCACCAGTACTACAACCTTGAGGGCATTTGGGAGAGGCCACTGATTTTGCTGGAGATGTACATATTCAAGGAATAAAAACTTGTAAAATGTTTAATAGAGTTGAAAATTCGGCTCATTTCGGTTTTTAACAAGAACTCTGTTTACACTAGATATCTATTTTTATGAACTGTTTGCTCCCCTGCTCTCTATTTGTGACATTGTACACACTGACCCCAGAACTAAATTACTGTACATTTATCATAGGTTTTGCAAATTCATTTCAGTAAGCCTGAATAACAAGAAGTGATTTCATGTTTCAGATCAGAGGAGTTTTCAGATGGGTGCTCTTGATATGGCACCTTCAATCTTTTACTTTGGCTTGGCTTCGCGGACGAAGATTTATGGAGGGGTATGTCCACGTCTGCTGCAGGCTCGTTGGTGACTGACAAGTCCGATGCGGGACAGGCAGGCACGGTTGCAGGGGAAAATTGGTGGGTTGGGTGTTGGGTTTTTCCTCCTTTGTCTTTTGTCAGTGAGGTGGGCTCTGCGGACCTTCAATAGTCCTCAGAGTAAAACATTCCAAGCTGTTTCTTTAGGGTGTCATCAGGCAAAATTTGGTGTTAAACTATAAGGTAATATGTGGGCATGTGGATAAAAAGATTTTAAGGAAGCATCTTACAAGAAGTTCATTAGTACCAGTGCATTTCAAATTGCATAGAGCAAATCCCACTCAGCAATGTAATAATGCCAGCAAATCTGCTTTAGTCATATTTTTGGGATAAATCACTTCTCCAAGTCACATAGATGTACATCAAATTTTAGTGGCTGGAAGCAGAAGCTGAACACAACCTGCTGAAGGAATTCAGTGAGTTGAACTGCATCAGTGGGAGAAAAAAAAGAACAGTCAATATTTCAGAAAGAGATGTCCGTGGGTCTTTTGGATTCAGAAAATGCTGGAGCTAATGAAATGTCTCAAACCTGAAATGTTAACTTTTTTCATTCCACAATTGTAGAGATCTTTCAGCATTTTCTGTTATTATTTCTGAATTTTAATTTATTCTGCAGATTTTTAAATAAAGTGTATTTTGCATTCATCTAAGGAAGCAAACAGGGATTCTCTTTAAAATTTCACCCTGAAAAAAGGGGGGGGGGGGGGACGCTTTGTGCTACACTAGTTCGTCGCCTACGTGCTTTCTCTTGAGCTTCTGCACATTGATCTGAGACCTTGTAACTCTAAATTAAGAATGCTAGCCAGTAAACAATGGCTGAGTCTGCCAATTTTTTTGGCAGCTTGGGTTGTATCTATGGAGAAAGAAACAGGCAACATTTCAGATCAAGAACCCTTCATCAGAACTTGGAAGGGGGTGGTGGGGGGAAATAGAAATAAAATGAGTTTGAAGTTACAGAGGGTGCTGAGGGATGGAAAAATGAAAGGGAAGTCTGTGATAGGTATAAACCGAGAGATATGAATGACATGTCAACTGGTAGTACTAAATGATAGTGTGATAATGTTGGAGAGTACAAAAAGCTGTGTCTGGAGTTGGTGTAGATCATAAGTGAATGAAATCTGAAATATTAGGAGAGCAGAAAGAGGAAAAGAAAATGCTGGAGGAGGACCAAGTGAGATTAGGTTGGGGAAATGGAATGACAGGACATGGGGAGGCAGGGTTCTCCCTGTCAGGTAGAATGAATATGTTCTGCAAAACATTAATCAAATCTGCTTCTGCTTTCTCCCCTGTAGAGCAGACAGTGCAAGAGCACTGAATGCAATTCACTGAATTCGGAGAGGTGCGTATGATTTGTTGTTTCACCGGGGAGGAGTGTTTGAGTTGTTACATGGGAAGATGCAGTAGGGTCACAGGTAATGAGTTGAAGAAATTGCCCAGAATGCTTCCTGTGGCACAATTTCTTAAAAATGCTGAAATGGAATAGAAAGAAAGAGGGATTTTATGGTGTTGTCTTGTTGGCGCAATCAAAAATTATCCAAGATGATCTGTTGAATGTTGAGGCTGGTGAGGTGGGAGATGATGACAAAATGGATCCTATTTGTGTGGGAGGAGAACCAGTGAGAGCAGAAGTGAGGAATGAAGCAGATGTAGTTAAGAGCAAGGTTCAGCACAGTGAGGAGGGCAATAAATATCGGAAGCAATGGTGTTAAAGAAGTTTTCGTCAGAACAACTGCAATTGCTGAGGAACCTGGGGCGTGGAGCAGTGTCGATGTGAACAGCAGTATGGGAGGAGCTATGTTCAGGATAGCTGTAGGAGTTTGTATTGTGAAAGTTTAAACATGAGATGGATGGGTGAAGATGGACTGGACAATGGACAGATGAAGGGGAGTGCTGGTTGAAACTGACAGTGAAGGTCCTGAAACTGGAGTCTCATTTAAGAGCAAGGAACAGTAGTAATGAAATAATAAAAAAAGGTGAGAGGTTCTAAATATTCCACAAAGAGTCTCATGAAACTGGGCCTCAAGTGTGTTCCCAGGAGCTAAATCTTTGAGAGAAAGTTAATGAAGGAAACTGATGTGTAAACATTGAAGCAGGAAAGTGGTGAGAGGTGGTTTAGGGTGAGAATTCTAGACCCTAGGGTTTGTGCATTGAAGGCAGTGGTGGAGTGATTCAAAATCAGGGATGACCATGAGGCAGGGAGAGCTGCATGGAGGTGTGGCATAGTTGAAAGGGTGTGCAAAGATGAAATGAGGCTGAAGCTCTAGAATTTTGTCATGGGAGCCATTGATCTGAGGGAAAGCCAACTCGAGTCCAGGTTTCTGAATCAATCAGAATGAATGTTGTCGTGCAGCAATTTACATGCTCACAGATGGAACATCATTCTGGGATGACGCGGACGGGAGGGAAACAGTTAAAGATAAATTTCACGAGTACTGAGTAAATATTGCTTAACTGAGCATGCTGGTTAACATGGTTAAAAATGTTTGCATGCTGTGGTGCTGGTTGTTCCATGTGAAGGTGACAGGGTTACATCATGAGGTTTATGCATGTAACCAATAAAAATATGAAATGGATCTTGGGCCAATTAAGCTCAATTCATTCATTTCGTGCAGCTTTCTTTGGATGATCGACATTAACTCACCCAAAAATGGGTCCCTCTAAATGTTGGGTATTCTTGTTTAAATTGACCCAAAAAGAGCCCCTTATTTATTCCTATAATATTTGTACGTTAAATTTGGTGTATTAACTGATCTTTTAACCTGTCAATGTAACACCTAGTTTTGTATTCATTTTGATTCTGAAATGTTCGTGCAGAGCCTGCTAAATACTTGTTTGTTTAAATTTGTACCTATGATTTGCATAGACATTAGTCAATTTTGAATTTATTGAAATAGAATCTTTAAAGCTCCAAGCCAATTCATCTGGTACATTTTAACTCCACCACTGCTGAAATGGTAAACAGGTTTGTGATTATAAAGCTCTCTTGTCAAATTCCTTTATTATTTTTGAAATATTGGACTCTAATTTCATGGATAACGCAAGATTATCACTGCTAAACTCTTGATTTTAGGAAGTCAAATATTCTCTTATTTAAAAAAGAGGAATCCATGATTAATTTTCCATTTATATTTGAGAGAGAGGGATCAAGAAAATGCATATTTTAATTTCAAATCTGACGTTATTTTTAATTTGTATTAATGATTAGAAGAATTTACTTCTAAAATCAAAATTGCATAAGATGCTGGATATTTTGGGGAAATTTATAAAATGGGAATATGTTTCAACCCTCAGTGGGTAAGGCAATGAATCTGCAGAAAGGAATAGAGTTAATGCTTTAGATCATTGGCTGGATTAGAACAAGGATATTAGAAAACAATTTATTCCACTGGCTCTGGTTTCTTCCCTAGTTGTTCTGGCGTAGGAGGATGTATGTTAATTTGTCATTATAAATTTCCTCTTGTGGTTAGGGTGGTAAAATCTCGGGGCAAATTGATGGGATGTGAGGGAGAATAGGTTAAAGAGAAAATTAGAGGAGAATGGGATTGACCTTTTGAGATGATAGATTGATGAACCAAATGATTCATAAGGAAATTTGGAAAGTGGTTAACAGCTGATGAAAATAATTTTAGTGTCTGAGCCTGAATGGGCAAGTGTGAGCTCCCTCTCCAGTTTAGTTGTATTACATCCAGAGTTTATTGTAACCTCCAATCAATTCCACCATTTCCATCTCTTTATCTACTTTGCACTTTTTATGCTGTACAGTTCCATGGTAAATATTTGTCCTTTCACCCTTCCTGTTTCATCTATTCATAATTAGCCCTTCCCCAGTTAAGAACTTTATCCACTGATCTTGAGTATTTATTGTCTTTTTTAACATTATTGGTTTTATATTATAGTTTTTCTAATGTACCTGTTCAGCTGTGGTAAGGAAAAATTTCAGGTTAATTATGGTGAAGGATCGATCTGGGCCTAAGGTTGAGATTCTTGATTGGAGCAAGGCTAATTTTGAGGAGATGCGAAAGGATTTAAAGGTGTGGATTGGGATAATTTATTTTCTGGGAAAGATGGAACAGATAAATGGAGGATAGTCAAAGGGGAAATTTTGAGAGTACAGAGTTGGTATGTCCCTGCGAGGATTAAAGGAAAGGTTAGAAAATATAGGGAGCCATGGTTTTCAAGGGATATTGGGAATTTGGTTCAGAGGAAGAGGGAAATGCACAGTAGGTATAGACAGCAGAGTGCTTGAGAAATATAAAGAGTGTGTAGTGGCCTATCTGACGGCACTACCTTACGCAAGTGGCAATAAATGACACTGGAGACAGTATAGTCTTAATTGTGCTTAACCACAGCTTTTATAGTTCCCTCTGCGCGTTTCACGCTGAGCCTTCTGGGATGCGGTAGTGACATCACTTTCCACCCTCGGGCGTCGGATGCCATAAAAAGCACGGGCTCTTATTCGTGCACTTTTCCTAATTGCTGGTGCCTGGCTTGTAGCTGGAGAACTGGGACATCGTTGGAGGGTCTGCGCTCTGGTAATGCGCTTGCTAAACTGCTGTGGCTGCATGTGATTCTGTTGTTCACGTGGGGCTCCCGCTACACCACCCTCCCCCAGAATCGTGGCTGCCAGACGCAGGTTTCTGCTGGTAGTTCAGCCTGGGGCGTCCTCTGGGACGTTTCAGTGGTGACAAGACCGGTCTTGAAAGGTCAGTGTTTGCCGGTTTCAGTCGTTCAATTGTGAACATGCACTCTTGGTCGCCTACACCCAATGTAAATACTACACCTTCTCGCCTGATTGCCCTAAAGGGCCCCTCATATGGACATTGAAATGCTGAGCCTTTCTGACTTTTCCTAACCGTCACGAATTCCGCAGTCAGTAGGTTGTGTGACACCTGATGTTTGGAGCTCCCTTGAAAAACCTTGGGATAGAGTTGTTTTGCCCTGTTGCTATGTCTCACAACACGTAAAATATCCAAGTCAGCTGTCTGATTTATGTCACTACCGAAATGTATGTATGTCACCTGGAACAGATAGTGGAGTTCCATAGATCATCTCAGCAGTCGAAACTGGCAATCCTTCCTTTGATGCTGTACGTATTGCCAATAGCACCCACAGTAATTCGTCCATCCAGTTCGGCCCCTGCATTCTCGCCTTAAGTGCCGACTTTAAATGCCTATGGAATCTTTCCACCAGTCCATTTGACTGAGGATGATAGGCTGTTGTGTGGTGTAATTTACTTCCACAGAAGTTTGAAATCTGTGTCCACAGGTGGGACGTAAACTGCGTACCTCTATCTGAAGTGATGTGACTAGGTACACCAAATTGTGCAACCCAATTATAAATAAAGGTCCGTGCAAACGTCTCCATGTCTGCTGCCTGGATAGGGATTGATTCCGGTCAACAACTAAAACAGTCAACAACAGTAAATAAATATCTCATCCCCTGACAGACCGGCAAAGGTCCAACTACATCCACGTGGATATGCTGAAATTTTGCATCCATTGTGGAGAATCTTTCAGGCAGTACACGCGTGTGTCTGTGAATTTTAGCCTTTTGGCACTGAAGGCAAGTTTTGGCCCACAGACTGTGCCACACAAAACAATTTGACACTAGTTTAACGGAAGATCTAATGGGAGGATGCGAAAGATTATGTATATCATCGAAGATCTTCCTGCGCCAGCTAACTGGTAGAATGGGTCTAGGGTGTCCTGTGGAAATGTCGCAAAGGAGTGTGGGACCGCTTGCCTCAATAGTGATTTCCTCAACCTGGAGACTTGTAACGGCGGTTTTGTAGGCTTGTACCTCCTCATCCCGCTGCTGGTCTTTCACCAACTGTGCTGTGTCGATTCCACCTTGGATTGCAGAGACAGTTTGTCTCGATAGGGCATCTGCCACCGGATTGGAAAAACTGGCAACATACCGAATGTTAGTAGTGAACTCAGAGATGAATGACAATTGGCGTTGCTGCCTCGCAGGCCACGGGTCAGATATCATACTCGTGGCCTGTACGAAGGGTTTATGATCAGTAAAGGCCGTAAACACTTGACCCTCCAGCATGTATCTGAAATGGCATATCTCCAAATGCAACGACAGAAATTCTTGGTCGAATGTGCTATATCTCACCTCTATAGGTTGAAGATGTCTGCTATAAAATGCAAATGGCACCCATTGTCCTTTTACGTGTTGTTGCAACACTACCAATCGCATGGTCGGATGCATCTGTAGTTAGCGAGAGGGGCACTTCGTGATCTGGGTGGGCAAGACTTGCCGCAGATGCCAAAGAATCCTTGGTTCTTTCAAAAGTCATCCCTCATCCCAATGCAATATATTTGATCTTTTTTTTATTTAATAGGGCAAAAAGTGGGCGCATCAAGCCTGCTGCTCCTCTAAAGAATCGATGGTAAAAGGTAACCATTCCTGTGAATTGTTGCAAGTCATTCCAAGTAAGAAGCCGGGGAAAATTGCATATGGCAACCACTTTGTCCGGCAACGGTATAGTCCCAGTACGAGAAATCCTGTAGCCAAGAAAATCAATTACAGCTGTACTGAATTGGCATTTTGCAGGGTTGACTGAAAGGCCAAAATCCTGTAATCTAGCGAACAGGAGACTGAGGTGTTGTTTATGTGATTCCTCATTGGGGCTCGCTTTGAGGATGTCATCCAAATATACGAAGATTCCTTCTAAGTCCCTAGTGACAAGGTCCATCAATCTTTGATATGTCTGGGCTGCGTTCTTCAAACCAAATGGCATTCTGATAAATTCAAAGAGACCAAAGGGGGTTATAATAGTCGTCTTTGGAACATCCTCAGGGTGAACTGGAATCTGATAGCAGCCCTTTACTAAATCTACTTTGGAAAATATAGTAGCGTTAGCCAACTGTGCTGAGAAATCCTGAATATGAGGGATTGGATAGTGGTCGGGAATGATTATAATCGTTTAACTGCCTGTAGTCCCCACATGGTCGCCAACCACTCCAGCTTTTAGGCACCATGTGAAGGGGTGAAGCCCATGGACCTTTGGACCTGCATACCACCCCTAATTCCTCCATTACTGCGAATTCTGCTCTTGCAATTGTAAGCTTGTCTTTTGGAAGCCTTCAAGCCCGAGCATAAACAGGTGGACCAGTTGTATCAATATAATATACACCGTGCCGCGGCTTATTATCCTGAAAATAGTCGTCAACAGTCCTGGGAACTCTTTAAGTATCGAGGAGCATGCATTCTGCTGAATCACCTGAACTCTTACCAGTTGGAAAGAAGGACGCATTCTTTTAAGGGGCAAACTTTGGAAGTTAGCTGTGTTTATCAGACAGCATTTATGTATATCAACTAGGAGACCATGCTCTCAAAAAATCCACGCCTAACAGGGGAAAACCTACTGAGACCACCATGCATTTCCAGTAGAATACCGATGAACCCGTATGTATCGTGACCTTCCTCATTCCGAAAGTAGGAATCGTGGTACCATTAACTGCTGTGCCAACTCAGTTACTTTGTGCCAACTCAAACTGTCTCGGGGGAACAATACTGAACTCAACCCCCGTATCTATCAAGTAATCGACCCTCGAAATCACATCATGTAAATACCGAGGCCACTAATGGTGGTTGGCAGATCCGTTTCCCTGACCTGGTGGTAGACCTGGGTAAGTGCAAGGACTCTTACATCTATAGGCAGAGCGACCCCATCGGCGAAGATAAAAACAGTATCCAGAACTCTTGTTTCCTTGATCAGGACGTCACTATACTGCCGCATAAGCCGGTGGTCTTGGTGTTTAGGGGGGCTCGGACAACTCAGCCACACAGATGGGCTGCACCTACATTCTGTTAGCCTGTGGAAGGCCATAAAGTCGGTCGGCTTCTCTTGCTGCCAAATACGGCTCTTCAAAACTCCTGTGCGCTACTCCCGTGGCCACATGCACTGGTAGTTTCGATTAAAAGCAGTGCCTCAAAAAGTATGGCCTGCGGCTAGTGATACCAGCTCTTGCATTAACTGGGATGGACTACAGTCCCCCCAGTTCTTGCATATTCAAAATCCTTAAAGCTCATTCATGACGAGAAAGCTCAAATATTTCCAGCAAAAAATTCTGGAATTTAGTGTACTTCTGGTCCACTGGCGGGTTATTGATGAATGAACTCACCCTTGCTGCGGTCGTAGTGTTTAATGCACTCACAACATGCCAATATCTCGTGTCCTCAGATGTAATGTTCTGAAGCACAAATTGAGCTTCGGCCAACTTCAGGCAGCTACATGGCTGATCCAACCAGACTGGAGGCAGGCGAACTGCTACTGCTTTAATCACCACTGGTGCTGCAGCCAGCGAGGCCACATCGACCTATAACTTCGAAGTCATTGGTTGCTCATCCGTGCCAGACATGTGGGACTCAGTGTAGTTGAGGCCCGTCGGGGTCACCAAATTATGTAGTGGCCTATCTGATGGCACTACCTTATGCAAGTGGCAATAAATGACACTGGAGACAGTATAGTCAGGAATCAGTACCTTTATTGTGCTTAACCACAGCTTTTATAGTTCCCTCTGTGCGTTTCATGCTGAGCCTTCTGGGATGCGGTAGTGACGTCACTTTCCAGCCTCGGATGCCATAAAAAGCGCGGGCTCTTATTCGTGCACTTTTCCTAATTGCTGGGGCCTGGCTTGTAGCTGGAGGACTGGGACATTGTTGGAGGCGATGAGCTCTGGTAATGCGCTTGCTAAATTGCTGTGGCTGCGTGTGATTTTGTTGTTCGCGTGGGGCTCCCGCTACAAATGTAAAAAAAATCTTAAGAAAGAAATTAGAAAGGCTAAAAGGAGATATGAGGCTGCTTTAGTAGGCAAGGTTAAAAAAAATTCAAAGGATTTTTACAGGTACGTTAAAAGTAAAAGAATAGCGAGGGATAAAATTGGGCCCCTGAGAATCAGAGGGGTAGGGTATGTGAGGAGTCAGAAAAGCTGGGGGAAATTTTAAATGAGTTTTTTTCTTCATTATTCTCAAAGGAATATTGAGTCAGGTGAAGTCAGGAAAACTGATAGTGAGGTCATGGTAAATATACAGATTAATTAGAGTAAACATGCATAAATCTCCATGTCCTGACAAGATATTGTGTAGGACCTTGAGGGAGGTTAGACTACAAATAGCGGGGGCTCTAACAGAAATAAAATGTCATTAGCCATGAGGAAGGTGCCGGAGGATGGGAGGGTTGCTCATGTTGTTCCACTGTTTAAAAAAGGCTCTAAAAGTAAACCTGGTAATTATAGGCCCGTGAGTCTGACATCACAAGTATATTAATCAAGAGTGTTCTTAGAGATGGTCTATACAATTATTTGGATAGACAGGGATTGCTTAGGAGCAGTCAACATGGGTTTGTGCTGGTTGATGATGTTTAACAAATCTTGTGGAGTTTTACGAGGAGGTTACTAAAAAGGTTAATGAGGGAAAGGCTGTGGCTGTTGTCTATATGGACTTTAGTAAGGCCTTTGACAAGGTTCCACAGCAGGGGTTAGCTAGGAAGGTTCAATCATTGAGTATTAATGTCGGAAGTAGTGAAATGGATTCAACAATGTTTGGATGGGAGATGCCAGGGAGTAGTGGTATAAAATTGTTTGTAAAATTGGAGGCTGGTGACTCGTGGAGTGCCTCAGGGATCAGTACTGGATCCGTTGTTGTTTGTCAAATATGTATTAATGATCTGAATGATAGGGTGGTAAATTGGATTTGTAAGTACGCAGATGACACTAAGATTGGTAATGTTATGGACAGTGAAGAAGGTTTCCAATCATTACTAACACCCTTTTTCAGCAGAGAGACAGCCTGAAGACTACCTGGATGCATCCCCGATCCAAACACTGGCACCTCCTGGACTACGTTCTGATGCGAGGAAGAGACAAATGAGATGTGCTCCACACCAGGGTCATGCCCAGCGCGGAATGCCACACTGACCACCGGCTTGTTCGCTGCAAGCTCAACCTTCACTTCAAGCCAAAGTTCAAGAACAGTGGAGCCCCCAGAAAGAGGTTCAATGTTGGAAACTTGCAGTCAGACGTAGTGAGAGGAAACTTCCAGGCAAACCTCCAAGCAAAGCTTGAGGATGCAAACTGCCTCACGGACACGTCTCCTGAAACCCTCTGGGATCAGCTGAAAACAGCCATACTGCAATCCACTGAAGAGGTACTGGGCTTCTCCTCCAGGAAAAACAAGTACTGGTTTGACGAAAACAACCAGGAAATCCAGGAGCTGCTGGCAAAGAAGCGATCTGCCCACCAGGCTCACCTTGCAAAGCCTTCCTGGCCAGAGAAAAAACGAGCCTTCTGTCTCGCATGCAGCCATCTTCAGCGCAAATCCAGGAGATCCAAAATGAGTGGTGGACTAGCCTCGCCAAACGAACCCAGCTTAGCGCCGACATTGGCGACTTCAGGGGTTTTTATGAGACACTAAAGGCTGTGTACGGCCCCTCACCCCAAGTCCAAAGCCCTCTGTGCAGCTCAGATGGCGAAATCCTCTTCAGCGACAAGATCTCCATCCTCAATCGATGGTCAGAACACTTCCAATCCCTTTTCAGTGCCAACTGCTCAGTCCGAGAATCCGCAATTGAATTTTCTTCCAAAAAGATTGTATATGTATACATGACCAAACAGCATGAAAAAAAGTTCCAACTGAATTACCACATCTAAAACACAAATCTGATTTTTCAGGTGTTGAGTATAATTGATGTAAAAAATTATAGTTAATCATTGCATAACATCCATTTATCAATCTAGTTACACTATCATAACAGATATCTAACCAATCATCCTCGGAAAAAATAAAACCAGTATCCGAGTAAATTCAAGTTAATGAAAAATTAAAAACGGGTGTCAGTAATTATCTCAAAGATATCAGATGATTATGGGGGTGGGGAAGAGGGAAGAATATTTCTAGTTCATTCACATCTTCTAGCAGGAAATTTATGTCCTTGCCCATCTGACCTGACCCACTCTCTCCAAGCTGTACTCTGGAATTCTTCAGTTCAGGACCATTTTGGAATGGGCAATAAATGCTGCCCTAGCCAAATGATTTCCCAAGAGCCAAATATCTTAAAGGTAAAAGAATAAATCCCAGGCCGATTCATTGGAATGTTATCAGAGAAAATGCCTGGAAGAGGGGAATGAGGATGCAAAGCCCAAAATCATTTTAGTTGGTCTTTTTGTGTGCCTTTAATTCTGTAGCACTGCTGCAGCTGCAGAATATTTTGACAGGTTAAACCTACAGCAGTCAGTCAAGTTGCCAGGCAACAATTTGTGCAATGTTTTCTCCATCATTGGTTATGATACTAGGTAACAGGGGTCAGAAGCATTGGCTTTTCCAGTCTTGTGTAATTTAATCAAGAGATTTAGTGTTTTGCTTTTCTCTCCACTGCTATTGTGATGGATAATTTTTCAACCGTTTCTCCTGATTAAATTATTAGTTTGTAGGATTCCATTTTTATAATTGGAAAACAATGAATGTGTATGATTCCTCACAGACACTAGTTTGAGCCTGAAGATTTATTAGCACCAAAATCCTTTATTCAATCCAAGTTGGTTAAAAGGCCAGTCGAGAATGTAAAATGTCAACATGTTGCAGGAGAAGAAATGCAAAAATTTTTGGTGATCCTTTCCCCTACTTCGAGGCTTTTCAGTTGTCTGTAGCAATATTTGAAAAGCTTTGAAATGTAAGAGACGTGGAAATTTTGTGAACCATCTGTTTCTATGTTCAGCAAGCCAATAGTGATGGAATAGACTGTCTTCATAAGTTGGAGGTTAAATTGTGGGGGAAAATTACTGTTCCTTCTTGAGTTCCACAGAATAATATCTGGGAAGTTGATAGGTTTAATTCTGTCTCTGATTCCTACATCTCTCCATGTCTCGATTGGTTTCCCAAGAACATTGAAAGCCAAGGTGTCTTCAGCACATATCTAATGTGGTCTGAGCATCCTGTTCATTTTGGGAATTGGTTAATGGAGATAAAGATCCAGAGGGAAGCTGAATGTGACCAAGGTTGCTCTTGTTCATGTGGCTTGAGGCAACTTCAAAAACCAGGATCTATGCAATTAACCGAACCGGTAGCATGCACTTTGAAGCTGTACAATATGGCACAGTTCCTCTTTTAATTTTGGAAGAGTTCTGCAAAACCTAATTTGACTTTTGAATTTGTGAAGTAAGTTTGTTCAAGAGCATGAATAAATTAGGGAAATTAAATTATTGAATGGCATCCATATTCTCTCTCAAAAGAGGGTTTTTGTTTAACAAATCTACTTCATTATGTAGGTTTATAACTAAAGCCAACAAGTCTAAGACTCTTCAAAAAGCATGGAGATAAGAGATACAGCACAAAAATGTCCTTTCAGCCCAACATCTAATCTGATCATCAACCACTCAAATATATATATATGATATAGATATTCTGGATTAGGGTGAAAGGTGGGAAGATTAAAAAGATGTTGGTGTGAATTTTACTGATGTCAATTGAGGAATAAATATTGGCCAGGCCATCAGGTACCTTGGTATTTTTTTTACATATATCATTGGGAAAATGGCTCTCTTGACAGTACGACATTGAAAGAGTAGAGTAGTTGCACCTCTGGTTTTTGTGCTTTGTTCTTCGGAACGGATCCTGAACCCAAAACCTCTGAATTTGAGGTTTGTGAGTGCTGCTGTGATCAGCATAGTGGGAAAGGTCTACAATCTTTGGATCCTGGTGTGGGTTGTTGCATTGTGTTGGAGTTTTTTTTTGTCTGTCATTGAAACTTATTGCAAATGACTAGTATCCTGAAGCCCAATGAACAATTGACCAGAGCCCCTTGCGGGCTCTGAAGTTTGTTCCCTTTAGAAGTTCTTGTGTCTCACAACAAAGTCACATCAACCCACACCAAACATATCCTGGGAGAAACAAAATTTGGGTTCAGATTTTGGAGTGAGAATCTTTTTTAAATTTTGCTTAAATATTTGCAGTGGTAGTTATTTGTAATTGTAGTCTTTTTCTAATGGTTCTCTTTTTTTTTTCTGTTCTGCCTGCATCTGAGGTACATTCATGATTTAGCACAAAATTGTCTCAACCATAAGTTCAGAAGGCTGTGAGTCATATCTCACTCCAGGAAGCTCAGCTGTGAATGACCAGATGGACACTTCATTGCAATATTGAGAAATCGTTGCATTATTTGATGTTGACTGCCTTCTTGAGGGAGGTCAGAGCCTGTGATGGACCTGGCAATGTTTACTATCTTCTGCATTCCTGGGCACTATATGTCAAAGCAGGCTGTGATGCATCTAGTCAGTATAATTTGCATGGGACACCTGTAAAAATTAGTGACAGTATTTGGCAACCTGCCAAATCTCCTCAGTCTCCTTAGAAAGTAAAGCATTGGTGTGGCTTCTTTACATTTGCTTCGATGTTCTGACTCCAGAAAATGTCTTCTGAGATAGATCCCTCGTAACTTGGAAGTTCTGACTCCCTCCACATCCATTCCACCCATGTGGATAAGTGTGTGGTTCCTCCTCTTGCCCTTCCTAAAATCACCAATAAGTTCCTTGGTCTTGGTGATGTAGAGAATAAGGTTGTTTTTCTGGCACCACCCAACCAGGTTCTTTATTTGGCCAACACCAGTGGTGTCAGCGAATTTGTAGATTGACTTGGAGGTGAACAGCTGCACAGTCATGGCTGTGCAAGCGATGGAGTCATGGACAAAACGTGCAACCTTGGGTTGTCCCTGTTTTGATGGTCAGTGTGGAGAAGGTCTTTTGTCAATGTACACTGATTTGGGGTCTGCCAATGAGGAAATCTATCCAGTTACAGAGGGATGGAGAGAGTCCAACATCATTTCATTTTGTCATGTGTTTTGCTGGTATGATGCTGTAGAACACCATGGGGTAGTAAACAGCAACCTGATGCAGGTGTTCCTTTGGTACAGGTGATCAAATGCAGAATTGGGGGCCAGCAAGATGCCATCTGCTGTTAACTGGATGTGACAATAAACAAATTGGAGTGGGTGCAAGTTCTTCCTGAGATTGGAGTTGTTTCGCTCCATAACCAACCTCTCAAAGCACATCATCATAATTAGTAGGATGTCAATGCCCCTGGCTGATAGTCATTGAGGTGGGTCACCCTGCTCTTCTTGGATAGTTTTAGATTTGCCAACACTGTTGTTTGTGCATGGAACCATAACACTGAATGCATTGACTGAATGACTGAAAATGCAAAAAGTTTCACACTGTTTGTCTTTTCTGTATTTTTTATTATTATGAATAAAATTAAAATTTTCTATTCTTGCTGGAAATCCAAGCAACAAATACTAGTTTATTGAAGTGCAGGCATACTATATTATGTCAATTGTAATCAAGGAAGTGGTGTAATTTAAATTTAGTAAATTAAAATACAATTTACTGACCACTGCATTCCTGAAATATTAAGTAAAATGCTTTAAAAATTCAAGATCATTATAAACTTCTGCCTACGTTACTCAAGGCCTCTGAAATAAATCTGCAGCTTTAACCACTCAAACCTTGTGTAACACCTAACCCATTGCAAAAGTGGATGACTTGAAAATATTCTCTGCAATAAACCTTAATTGAATCAGCCACACATGTGCACAGATAAAAGAACAGTAATTTCACCATCTATAAGATACAAGTCAAGATTGTAACAGAATGCTTTCTCTGCCTGAATAAGTGAAGCTCCAACAGCTCTCAAGAAAGCTACTTGTTGGCACCTGATTCTCACCCAAAGTATTAATTTGTGCTGTGATGGAGCACGTAGTTGTAAACGGCACTGCAGTGACTTGCCAAGACTACTTTGCCTGTGTCACCTTTAGCATTGAGAGGCTAAGGGCAGGAAGAACAAGGATTTCAGATATCTGAACCTGGACATGCATTGCTGCTCCTTCATTGTCACAGGGCCAAAGTACAAGAACATTACACCCAAGAGCACATTAGGAGCACTTCTACCACAGGATGCACCAAAAGATCACAGTGCTGCATCCTTTTGAGGCAAGAACTGTTTGCTTGGAGATTGTATTAATATCAGAAAGTGCTGGAAATGGTCAGAACATTGAGCAGCATCTCTAGGGAGAGAAAACATCAATGATTTGAGTCAAGGATCCTTCATGATAACATATCATGATATTGTTAATCATAATTAAATGGCAAATGGGGTTCATTACCATGGCAAGTTAAAGAGAATCCCTTTAATCTCCATGGAGAAAAGTAAAACTAGATTTTGAAAGCAACTGGAGACGCACAGATTTGATACAAGGCATTTGATTTTTTTTTAATAATAATTTGCACAGTACAAGCTTTGTTTAAAATCAGCTTCATGTGAACAATTAGGGATGAGCAATGATATGTGCCTTTGCCAGCAGCACTCCGATTACTAGGGTAAATAAAATTAAACCAAATATTTTCTGAGAAAATTATTATTTTTAAAAACAAACCAAATGTCTTGTTATTTAAAATTAGGAGCTTTCAGTTGCCTTGGAAATTTGATTTCACATTTTTTCCATAGAGAACCATTTAAACTAATTCCATTTCATTCAGAGCAATAAAAATCTCCACTTGTTAACTAACATGGATGAAGATGTAACTTGGTAAAGTAGTTGAGACCAAATTAATTGCGCATCCCTTGCACCTTCTCCCAGCGGTCATCAGAGCAATCTTCCAGTTCATGCAGGGGTCCAAAAGGTTGCCATGTACATACAAGTCCCCAGTCAATGGGGACACTGGTTTGCCAATGTGGCCCTCATCTTCATCTTCATGTGTGGCCGCATCAGGCTGTGCGTGGAACCAAAATATGAGGGCACCAAGTGCCACTATGTGTATAGCTGGACTTTGCAACATTATCTATCCTTCATGGAAATGCTTTTCCAGTCCATTACCTTTGACCACAATGTCATCAGAGAGTGGTCAGCACAGAATATCTGGTAGTTACCGAAAAACAAGAACTCGATAAACACAATGGAGTAGTTCCAGAACTAGACAGTCGAGGTCATCTAATTGAATGCCTCATCACCAGGCCTCACAAACAAGTCAAGTAAAAGAAATCAAGTTTATTTTCATTATGATTGTACAAGTGCAACCTGATGAAACAGTGTCCTCCAGTCCACAGTGCAAAACATGCAGACACAACCAGACATAACCCACATACAGACAAATAATACATATGCAGGACAAGTAGTTCATCTATACAAATATATATTGTTTTGTTCATATGAGAGTCTTGGATGGTTTGTGTGAGCAATTCCTTTGGTTGTTCAACATTCTCACTACCTTTCAAGGGAAAATCAATTTTTAATTATCTGATCTAGTTAGGGTATTAAAAGCATCAAAAATAAATACTTATTAGGAGAGGAAATACCAAAAAAATTACTTTCGCAATGTATCTTTTATTGCAAAAAGGAGCAATTAAATTATAGAAGTTAGATCTGAATGTTATAATTGAGCAAAGATGGTTAGATCTTTGTCAAGATAGTATGATAAATACTATTAATGTAAGATATAGATTAGTTCAGTTTAATTTTTTACATTAGCTACATTTAACACCACAAAAATTAAATAGAATGAAATCAGATAGATCAATGTTTTGAGTCTGGTGAAGAGATAGCCATTTTCCTGCATTCAATTTGGTCCTGTTCTAAGGCAGTGGTTCTCAACCTTTTTCTTTCCATTCACATACCACTTTAAGAATTCCCTATGCCATAGGTGCCCTGTGATTAGTAAGGGATTGCTTAAAGTGGTATGTGGGAGGAAAGAAAAGTTTGAAAACCACTGTTTTAAATGTACCTAATTGACTCGTTAAGTGCACGGTTTCATAACCCAAAGAAAATGGCCAATGACATTTTTTCTCAAGCAAAACATTTCTGTAACAATTGGGTCTAGAGCAGTGATTCTCAACCTTCCCTTCCCACTCACATACCACCTTAAGCAATCCCTTACTAATCACAGAGTACTGATGGAAGAGGATTACTTAAAGTGGTATGTGAGTGGAAAGAAAAAGGTTGAGAACCTCTGTTTTAAAGTAAAAAACCTTTTTGGGTGGATCTACAAAACCTTTTAGAACAAGTTACAGGTATAGTATTTCCATTAAACCCAGATTTATTTCTACTGGGAAATATAGAAGGAACAAGACCCAAATTAAAATTTTCAATATATCAAATGAAATTTGTTAAAATAGCATTGGCATTAGTAGCAAGAAAATGTATTGCAGTGACTTGCAAATCAGATATGGCAAGATGGAATGCAGAAATTCAAAGCTGTATTCATTGAAAGAAAATTACATACAATTTGAGAAATAAATGCTCTATATATTTTTTGCAAATCTGGAGCCTGTATAAATTATTTTTAGGTATAAATATGTAAAAATCTTCTTCTAGCCTCTTCAGGCCTGTGCTAACCTTCCTTAAATGGAAAATTATCAGAAAAATTTTGTTGAGTTCCATTGTGGTGGGGAATGATGCTCTGGGCAGTCCACGATAATACACTGTTTCTCTCTCTTTTTATTCTTTCTATATTATATATAATTTTCTATAATATATAATCTTTATGAAGGGGAGGGGGATGAGGGGATTGGAGAGGGAGAGAACATGTAACAAATGAAAATTTCTTCAATTTAAGCGCACATTTTATTGTGTAATGATTAAGTGTATGGAAACATTTTTAAATAATTTTTTTAAAATTCACTGCCTGTGGGAAGAAGCTGTTCCTCAGCCTGGTGGTACTGGCTATGATACTCCTGCACCTCTTCCAAGACAGGAACAACTGAAATATGCTGTGGGCAGAGTGGATGGTGTCCTCAATGATTTTGTGTGCCCTCTTCAGATAATGATCCCCGTAGATCATGTCAATGGGATAGGAATGATATTCCCGTGATCCTCTGCCATTCTTATGGTCCTGTGGATTGACCTCCGATACATTGCTCTGCAGAAACCATAACATACTGTGATGCAACCAGCCAGGATGCTCTCAATAGAGCTCCTGTGAAAGGTTGACATAATGGTGGCCGGTAGCTTTGCCTGCTTCAGTCTTCTCAGAAAGTATAGTTGCTGTTGTGCCTTCCTGACAAATGAGACGTTGAGTGTCCACAATAGGTCAATATTTAAGTGAACTCCAAGGAACTTGGTGCTTTCCATTCTCTACTACAGATTTGTTGATGTATAGAGAAGGATGGTCATTCCTTGTCCTCCTGAAGACCACGATCACCTCCTTTGTCTGGTCCATATTGAGACTCAGGTTGTACAAGCTCAACCCAGCACCAGGACTTGGCCTGGCTGGCAGTGAGAGGGAGTCTCTTAGTTAGCTCCTTCCTGTACAATCGGAATATCACCCACAGCGCACATTGTCCCCAAGATGGAGTGGAGGTAGTCACCTAATTTGCAGAATGCAGATTTTCTAAGTGTGTGGGGAAAAAGTCCTTGTCACACACAGTTCATCCCCAGCAGCAGCATGAGAAAGCACTCTGATTTACAGGCTTTTCCTGGAGATGCACGCAGAGTAAGACATCCAGAACTGCTGGAAGACCATCAACTTGGTGAAAGATGCACATTGTTGTAGCACATTCCATGTTGTAGGAGTACGCACTGAGGCTTGGTGTAGCCAAAATGAGGGTACTGTGGGGAAGGACTGAGACTGAGGGGAAGCCCTTCAAACAGAGGAGAGTATCACCAAGGTGCCTCAGTGGTGGCAATGGTACAAATAGAAAAGAATGGAACAATGTACAGTGATAGAAATGTATGGATACAGAACTGAGTGCAAAGTGGGTTTCTGTTTGTAAATAACTTATTGTGAATAAGGTCTTTTTGGTTTTAATAAAGTTGAGACAAAACTAGTTGTGCACGTGAAGAGCCTGTGCACTTCAAGCATTCTCCTTCTAGTCTGATCTGCAACTTGCAGCTTTGATATATACCTTTCTTTTACAGAAGATCATAAGAAAGCAGGGGAGGTTACTTGGTGCCTCAAATCTGTCACGTCGTTCAGTAAGATCACGGTTGTTCTGCCCTAGGCCTCATTTCCCCCTCTGAGCCAGTTCCCCATTGCCCTCAATTCTCCAATTGTTCAAAAAATTATCTATCTTTTAAAATACTCCAATAATTCTCCCTGACCTGCTGGTCAGCGAAATAGATATGTAAACAACCAGAAGCCATGACCTATCAGTGATCTTTCCCTTGTCTCTTCTCAAAATGGATTTCTCAGAAGATATAAAAATTCCCATTGGTAGACTGGGAAGAGGTTCAAACTTGCTAGCCATCTCCATCCCCCACAACCTCCTACCTCTCACATATCCTAATTTGGTGGTCTATAGGTTTGTTGCAGGCAATTTGTGGTATGTGAAGGAAAACCGGAGTTGGTCTGTGGGTGAAAAAGTTGGTGAATCATTAGAGTAAAGGTGAAAATTTATCTGGGAATGACAGCAAAGGTTACAGTTGCAATGTTGAGCCATTACATAGCAGAATGAAAATGGAATGGTGTGCCGAATTATCCCACAAGTTATGAAAGGCATGTCACAGTCTCAGAATGTCACTGCAGGAGTATGTGAATTATTTATTGTTCCATCTACCAAGCTTTTTTGGGGTGCTATCCACTCAAGTCAACCCATACTAGAGTACAGCAAGTAGTGTGATAATAATACAAAAGTGCAGGGCATAGTTTTACAAGGAGAAAGTGCAGGATGTCAAGAAAAAAAATCAAAGTTCAGATTTATTGTCAGAGTACATGCATGATATCACAGACAACCCTAAGATTCTTTTTCCTGCGGGCCAGACAGAATTTCTACTTGTCTATCAGTAGTCCAAAAAACTGTACTAAAGATTTAAACAAAAGAGAGAAATGTAAATAAAGGAATGCAAACAAATTGTGCAATACAGAAATTAAAAAATTCAGTAATGAATAATGTGTAATGTAAGAGTCCTTAAATGAGTCTCTGAGTTCCTTTAGGAGTCTGTTGGCGGGATAACAGTGGCATCTGTACCTCTTTCCTGGTGGTAGCAGTGAGAATAGAGCATGTCCTGGGTGGTGTGGATCTTTGATTGCTGCTGCTCTCCAATGGTAGCATTCCATGACGATTTTATTGATGATGGGGAGGGTTTTGCCTGTGATGTCCTGAGCTGTGTCCATTACCTTTTGCAGGGCTTTCCACTCAGGTATTGATGTCCCTAGACCAGACTGTGATGCAGGCGGTCATCACAATTTCCACCACACATCTGTAGAAGTGGTCATACCAAACCTCCACAGTATGTTGGGGCCTGGAAAAGTCCTCTTGAGTTGATTCCCAGGAATTTAAATTTGCTCACCCTCTCCATCTCTGATTCCCAATGATTACTGGATCATACACCTCTGGCTTTCTCTTCCTGAAGTCAACAATCAGCTTCTTGGTTTTAGTGACATTGAGTGTGAGGTTGTTGTTTGTGCACCATTCAATCTCCATCCTGTATGCTGACTCATTACCCTTTTATAGGCAACCCACTGGCATGGTATCATCAGAAAATGTGTAGATGCCATTATTGTTGTACTGAGCCACGCAATCATAGGTGTAAAGTGAATACAGCAGGGGGCTAAGAACGCAGCCCTGTGGTGTTCCAGTACATAAAGAGATTGTGGAGGTGATGATCTTGTCAGTCCTTACAGATTGTGGTCTCGAGATGAAGAAATCCAGGCTCCAATTGCACAGTGGGTTATTGAGGCCAAACTCTTGGAGTGGGCAAAGTGGTAGTCATATAGGCAGGTTACCACACTCTTGGGCACCACTATGATTGAGGCCCCTTTGAAACATGTGGGTACCACCCTGCTGGAGTGAGATGTTGCAGATATTTTGGCAAATTGATCAGCACAGGCTTCCTGTACTCAGTCAGATACTCCATCTGTGCTAGCTGCTTTCCTTGAATTCAATCTCTTCACACACATCCTCAGATGCTGACAGCAGAGGATCATCAGGGGACATGGGAGTGTGCATTGATTCTTCCTTGTTCTGGTGGTCAAATTGGGTGTAGAAGGCATCGAGTTCAACTGGGAATGGTTTTGCTGTCTTCTACTGCACCACTTTTGGTTTTGTAGTGGGTTGTGTCATTTTGCCCTGTCACAACTATTGAGTATGCTTTGTTGTTTCCATTCTCATCCGGAATCTCCGCTTCGCCCAGGAGATGGCTTTTCATAGGTTGTACCTAGTTTGTAGTTGGAGTACAGGGCATAATCATTTACCAATCAGAGGTTTGTTCAAGAGTCTGATGGCAACAGGAAAGAAACTGTCCTTGATCTGAAGGTTGATGTTTTCAAGCTTGTATCGTTGGCCTGATAGGAAAGGGGAGAAAGTCGAATGTTAGACCATGCCTAAAGTCCTGCACCCATTTCTGGTCACCAGGAATAAGACATCACAGCTTATAGGGTTAAACTGGACAACCTAGCTATTCTTGGGCAAAGGTGGATTGAGATTTGAAGGAGGTGTTTCAAGGAGAAGGGTGGCTTGGGGTAGCTTAAGGGACACTTCTTATTAGCAGATGGTTCCAAAAGGGGCACTAATTTTTTTTAAAATTAGCAAAAGATTCAATGGGGATATGAAAAACATTTTTTACTTGAAGCCGATAAAGTTTTCACTACTAACTAAGGTGGAAATCATGTACATGAAATTCTTCAATAGAGAACTGGATAGGCACGAGAAAGAGAAGAACTTGAAGGGCCTGGGATAAGGAGCAGTAAAGCAGCTCAGTCGTGGCTATGAGGTGTTGCAGACTCTGGGGATCAGTGGACTGGTGCAGTATACCATAATGGTGCAGAACATCCCTATTGAGGAGGAGAAACAAAGGAGACAGCCCTACAGGATGGTGGACCAGTGAGGTGCTCAGCAGCTGAGAGACGCGTACATGCTATCGTGACTTGCGGTTGGGGAAACCACATGGATTGCAGGCTGCTGAAGGCTGACTCAAGAGACACGTGTATCGGAGCTGAAATTTGAGAGGGTGCTGAGGGCAAGGACTGCTCCCAAAGGTCCTCTGGCACTGAAGGCTTCCTGATCGTGTCTAAGATTTGAAAATGGAGCTCTGGTTGCTGATGGAGTGCACAGGAGTCTGTGCATCTACATAGACTGCAGGTGAATCCATGGACACTTGATGACTGAAGTAACTTTTTTTTTGCTACTTTTTCTCTAGTACTGTAACAGTTTGGGCAACACCAATGCGACTCTTTGTCTTATGGCAGGCAGAAGGCAATTTTGTGCAATATTACTTGTTCTGCACTAATAAATGACAATAAAGGAACCTTGAACTGATTGTTCCATTAGCAGTCGCTGTAGACAAATGAGATGCACGGCTACCTTCTAGGCTCTAGCTCAAAAGGCCCAATCACTTTTGGTTGCTTCACCAAAGTCTTACTCTATTATACCATCAGTGATGGGATATTTGCTAATGTTGGTAAATTATTCCAATCTCTTTGCAACTCCTCAAATACTGACACAGCCCTGTCCATTTTCAGCGAGAAATGCTGAGGCATACGCTGGAAATTCTAGGTTAAATCATACCAAATTGAAGGATTGATTATTCAGTAATATGTCACCACAAAGCTGTACTGAGCAACCAATGATTGCATTAAAGCAACAAGCCTATATTTAAATGACCATCTGTAGTGAAATTTTCCAAGGTTCTTTCCTTTACCAAACAATGTATCGAGAGAGATAAATAGTTGAGGAGGATTAGCAAAGGAATGCAGGGGATTTTGTTCTCGGCAGTAGAAGAAATGTATGGTAGGAATCCCAATGATAGGATGATGCAAGGTAAAGAAGAGCAACAGTCCATAAAAGGAAGAGAACCGGGGTATTAGGGCTCTTGGGATTTAGTGGGATAAAGTCAGGACGTACAGCAGCAAGATGGATACATTTTACCATGGAAGGAAAACAGGAATCCAAAGGGTGAAACAGAAAGTTTATCACATATTGGACATAAGTATTCTGTTTTAATGCGGAAAGGCTCATGATATTTGCAATGAAAAATTTATTTTCTTTTGAATCCAATCCATAGTGGTGCTTGGACTCATTGAATTGAATAACAATCATCCCATCCTTTCTGAAAGCAGCATGCAATTATCTCCTATGCCTCAGTCCATTTGCTGGTGTACAAGTGTAGATTCAGACTGGGAATAATTTCCATTAATAAGTCATGAGCTCGCTGCAAATAATGTACCCTCCAAAACATTAATAAAAAATAGATTCATTTTTAATTGAAACCACAGAATTTTAATTCTATGAGCTAAGTTGACAGTCTCTTTCGGTATAATTACCAGTAGTGCAAAAAGAACAAAATTTGTGCTGTAGTATTCTGTAAATGTTCTACATTGCACTTTCCTACTGTGTAAGTTTACAACACAATTAATGTTTCAATGTGAACATCATTAGTGCATTTGTTTTCAATTCTTATATTGCAGGTTGAGAAGGTACAAGAAGTCCAGCAAGCAAGCACTCATCTGAGTTCATTTATTGTCACATGTTCCAAAATGTAATGATAGTTTGCTTTTTAGGCAATCCAGCTAGACATCTCGTGCATAGTATTGCAAGTAAAGTGCAGTGTAGAAATGCAGAGTTACAAAGAGAAATCAGTTGGTATGGAGCAACAACAACATAATTTTACTGTTGTGAGGTTCATTCAAGAGTCTGATAATGCCGGAAATAAACTGTCTTTTTATCTGTGGTGCATGAGCTCACATGAATTTTCTACCCAATGTGAGATGGTGAATAGAGTGTGGCTGAGGTGGGATGAGTCTTTTGTGGTAAACCACTGTTGCATATAATTGTCTGGTCAGGCACACTGATTTGCTGGTTGTATCTGTAGTCCCTCCCCACAGGCTCCTATATAAAGGTGATTGTTCCACAGCCCCTCCTCAGTGAAGGACAGTCAAACAGTATGGATGTGCCTTTGTTCTTAAATGAATAAAAAGCCTATTGGTTTCTCAACAATCTAGTCTTTTGATTAATTGATGATGCATCATCTCTTCAAGTTCAAGTTTGTTATCATCTGAGTGTACATGTGTAACCGGACAAAACAGCATCTCTCCAGACCACAAACACGTACAAAACACAATACATGGTAATCAGATATGTACATAAAGGTATAATTTAAAATATAAATATTTTGGGATTATTTTCTTGGTTACAGGATACTGTTTCTCAATCTCACAGTGTTCGGGAAGAAGCTATTTCCCAGCCTGGCAGTCCTGATTTTGATGATCCTGTACTTCCTTCCTGATGGTAGTGGGTGAAAAAATCCTGTGTGGTGGTAAGGGTCTTCTATAATTCTTTAAGCCCTATTTAAGCAACACGGCTGGTAAATGACAGTAGAAGAAATGGAGATCCAAGTGATCTTCTCGGCCATTTTGATTTAAATTGTGCTCCTGTAAAAAGTTGTCAAGATGGGGGCAATAGCCTTTTCCTCATTAACCTCCTTAGGAAGTGTAGGCATTGCTGTGCCTTCCTGACTAATGAGATGTGTGTCCAGGATAGGTTGGCTTTCATTTGCACACCAAGAAACTTTGTGCTCTTCACACTCTTTACAATGGAACTATTGATGTTTAGCCCCCACTACCAGAGCCATTGTAGGTACAGTACACAAAATTTGCTTTGCTGCTGTTATCTGCCTTTTTTTAAGTAGTAATTTGCAAATCTGTGACCTCTGCCACCTGAAAAATAAATGTATGGTGTTGGGGGAAAAAAAACAGTGCCTCTGCCATCCTGACCATTCCTTTATTAAAGTTCAAAGTCAGAGTTCCAATTTATTGTAAGAGTACATACATGACATCACATAAACTCTGAGATTCTTTTTTCCTATGGGCCAGGCAGAATTTCTACTGAGCAGTAATTGTAAACAGTGCTCAAGAAGAAGGGAGCATATACAAAAGAGAGAAATGTAATCAAAGCCAGAAATATAAACTGTGCAATACAGAAAAAAATAAATACTCAGTAATAAATAATGTACCAAGAGTCCTTAAGGGTTATCATGTGAAGAGCATTTGTTAACTCTTGGCCTGTTCTCAGAAATTAGGAAAATAGTTGGGGGGTGGGGGGGGGGTGGAATCTCATTGAAACATTTTGAATGTAAAAATTTGGGAGAATCTAGGGCAAAAAGGCACAACTTCAGGATTGAAGGGCGTTATCTCTGCTTAGAACAGAGATGTGGAGAAATTTCTTCAGCCAGACTGTGGTAAATCTGTGGAATTTATTGCCACTGGCTGTTGTGGAGGCCATGTTATTGGATGTATTTAACGCAGAGACTAAAAGAATTCTTGATCAGTCAGGGCATCAAAGGTTATGGGGAGAAGGCAGGGTAGTGGGGCTGAGTAGGAATATGGATCAGCTCATGATTATATAGCGGGGAAATCTCGATGGGCTGTGTTATGTTGGCAAGGTAACCATACCTCTGATATTGGAAACCATCATCCCTTAGACACCGCCCAGCCTGCCAATCAGGTGTGTGCCTGCCCACCAGTCGGAGCACACACTGTCATTGGCTGGCCCCGTATATCACAGCCCCTGCTCAGCAGAGCGGGATATTTAAACCTGAACACATCATTGTTCATTCCCTTTGCTATACAGTCAGGTCCTGCACTCGTTCCGGATCATTGTCACCACAGTGGATGCCATCTGGAGGGGAATGCAGGTAAGGGGCTAGCAACCCTTAGGCTGACCAGGGTATCACCAGCAACCTGGTAGATACCAGCACTGTAGCCACTTGGTGTTAGAGGCTGTGTTTCTTCCCCGTAGGTAGCCAGTTAGGGCACCTTCAGCCCACTATGTTGTTCCAATCTTTGAAAACCTACTCCACAACAATTTAACCCTTCCCTCCCTCACATCCATAACCCTTTATTTTTCTTCCATCCATGTGCCTATCTGAGAGTCTTTTGAATGCCCCTATTGTACGAGTCTCAACCCCTCCTGCCAATGCAATTTAGGCAACCATCACTCTCAAAGGAAAATAAACTTTCCTCCATTCAACTTCAACAGATGTTGTCGAGTATTTGCTATTGCAGCTACAGGAAAAAGCTGGTGGTTGTCCACATTATCTAAGCCCCCCCCCCCCCCATAATCTCTATCATCATCTCTCATCCAAAGAGAAATGCCTTAGCTCTGTCCACCTTGCTTCATGGGACAAGGCAACATCCTGATAAACCATCTCTGCATCCTCTCCAAAATATTTACATCCTTCCAATAATAAAGTGACCAGAACTGAACACAAGACTCCAAGTGTAGAGTCGGAAGATATAAACCAAGTTGCAAAAGGCTCAAGAATGGTTTCAGGACTGCCATGAATCAATGGATTGGATGGTATTCAAGAATTCAGCTGAAGATCTGAACGATTACACCAGGGTTGTTGCAAACTTTATCAAAACAGCTGTGGATGAAAGCTCCAAGTCCCATCATTTTTCTTGCAGGTCCAGAGCCATCCACTGCCATTCACGGCATTTACCCTCCAGGGATTCTACCTCCCTATCTCTCTGGCTGCTCAGCTCAACTAACATCTAAGGAAGGATAACAGAAACCATAGGGCTGCTCCATGACCCCCCCCCCCCCAGCCTTGGGAAACCCCATTAATTCCAGTTAAAAGACCACATAGTGCCCTATCTTCTGCCCTCAAGGGCCCACTAAATAGTTCAGGGTTTTCACCAACCAGATGCCTTAGAACTCCAATGAAGTCTGGAACCTGCTGAGAACCAGATCACAGGCATTTAAGCCCGGAGATTTGAAACACTACACAAGGACCAGGTTCTACCTATGGAAAGCCATCTCCCAAGTGAAGTGGAGAGTCCAGACGAGAATGGAAACAATGAAGGATTCTGAACAGCTGTGGCAGGGCCTAAATGACAGAACCTGCTACAAAGCCAAATCCAGAGCAACAGAAGACAGCAAAGCTTCCCTCCCATGCCCTAATTGACCATAAACAAGTTCAGGAACAGTTGCTACCCCTCTTCTATCAGACCCCTAGTCAACAGATTCAGAGACTCATTTAAGGGCAGAGACAGAGGAATAGAAACAGGCTATTCAGCCTGTATTGTGTGGAAAGGGTTCGTTTTTGGCTACAGCAAGCAAGTCCGGACACAGCGCGGTCAGGACCGCGCTTTGTCAATGCCATGGAGCCATGTTGTGCCATCTGTTGCTGCTGGCTGTGCTCTTCGCTGCTCTGGCCCGGACCTACTTCCCCAAGGAGCGCTTGTCCAAGGAGTCACCGCTTCTGCCCCCTGTAAGGTAAAACATCATGAGATGGGAATGTGTAGGGAGTTACCCTGTACAAGGCTGTAACAAGAAGGGGAGGTGTCCTTGTACTCCTGTTAGGTAAAACATCATGAGATGGGAATGTACAGGGCTGTAACAAGATGTGAATGCATCCTTGTACTTACAAGATAAGAGAGACATTGATGGATTGAGAGGCAGGAAGCTAGCAGGGAAAGGATAGCAACAGTTTAAGAGAGACATTGATGGATTGAGAGGCAGGAAGCTAGCAGGGAAAGGATAGCAACAGTTTTAGTCATTGGACAAGTAATGATATGATGATGTTCTAAGCATGTATCCAAGGGTATAAAAAATCACCATTTTGCTGATAACGGCAGAATGCATTCTCCGACTAACATCGTTAGTTGCAAGTGTTACAATCCGGCAATAAAGAACAAAGAACCCTGATTTCGACTCAGCCTGGTGTTTGTCTCACTCATTCATGAACAAAGCAGACCTAACACCCCGCAGGTCCTTATTGCCATCATCATCTACAACAGCAACCATGTAAGACCTGCATTCCTTGGCCGCATTGATGGGCTCCACTACCCCAAGGAGCAGGTTAGCTTGTGAATTGCTGCTGACCACAATGTAGATAATACCACGGCGGTGGTGAGGGAATGGCTGATCAATGTACAGAGCTTTTACCATTCTGTAGAATGGAGACCGATGGAGGAATCAAAATCTTACCTCGCTGAAATTGGTCCAAAGCATTGGTCAAACTCTTAATACAATCACATGTTGAAACTCCAACAAGCAGCCCTGAAGTCAGCCATGGACCGAAGGGCTGACGATATTTTGTTTGTAGATGCAGATAACTTCCTGACCAATCCAAACACCCTGACTCTACTCAAAGTGGAGAATAAGACAGTTGTTTGTCTGATCCTGGACTCGCACTCTGCTTATTCCAATTTCTGGTGTGGAATGACCTCTGAGGGTTATTACAAGCAGACTCCAGCCTATTCTCCGATACGTAATCAGGACAGACTAGGTCGTTTCCCTGCAGAATATTGGCTGGGATTCTCCCCGATGAAGCTGTCTTCCAACCTCTGTAATCTAAATTGTTTCCTTGCCTCAGGGCAACCCTCAGTTTACAGCATTCCTGCTGCAGGTATTTTAATTCCATATCTTTCTAGACCACTTTGTTCTATGCCATCTGAGCTGTCTCCTGCAGTTCAATGCACTCAAGCTCCAAGTCCCAACATTTTTCTTGCAGGTCCAGAGCCTTCCACTGCCATTCCCGGCATTTACCCTCCAGGGATTCTACCTCCCTATCTCTCTGGCTGCTCAGCTCAACTAACATCTAAGGAAGGATAACAGAAACCATAGGGCTGCTCCATGACCCCCCCCCCCAGCCTTGGGAAACCCCATTAATTCCAGTTGAAAGACCACATAGTGCCCTATCTTCTGCCCACAAGGGCCCAACCTATAGGATCCATCGGCCAGGCCAGTCTGGCATCCTTCACTAGCCAGGCTGCCAGGTAACCAAATCCCTGTTCATCATCTGGCCACTGGAGAAGGTGAGATTGGGTGTTGGGGGTGGGGGGGGGGGGTGCCAGCAGGTTGCCTCCGCTGTCTATGACACCCGTTGTAGTGATTAGTACTAGAAGGTCGCGCTGAGTCAGAGTAGTCTCCCAATCCCACATTTTTAGGACTGTGTCTGATCAATGTCCTCTGTATCCTGATCGCAGCGCCAATTGTATTGTGCGGAAGGGGTTCATTTTTGGGTACAGCAGGCAAGCGAGTCTGGACACAATGAGGTGCAACAATACACGTGCTTTATTAGAACAGTACACAGAATAAAGGGCTCTGGGGCAAATACAGTTAATCTGCTACAACACCTATACATTGGTTAAGCTAAACAAGTTCAATATAAGCAAGTTCTCTCACACACACACACACACACACACACACACACACACACACACACGTTAAGGTTAGTGGCTTGCACCCAAGAAGGGGCTAAGTGACAAAGGAGTATGCATGAGACCTCACCCAGCTTGGGAGTAACGACACGCGGGCAGGGGGTTCTGACTCCTGACGGGCCTATACTGTTTTGGAATGTTTTATGCAACCTAGTGTTGCAAGTCCCTTCTATATAGATTCTTCTTTCTTTTTTTTCTTTGGCTTGGCTTCGCGGACGAAGATTTATGGAGGGGTATGTCCACGTCTGCTGCAGGCTCATTGGTGACTGACAAGTCCGATGCGGGGCAGGCAGGCACGGTTGCAGTGGTTGCAAGGGAAAATTGGTTGGTTGGGGTTGGGTGTTGGGTTTTTCCTCCTTTGTCATTTGTCAGTGAGGTGGGCTCTGTGGTCTTCTTCAAAAGAGGTTGCTGCCCGCCGAACTGTGAGGCGCCAAGATGCACGGTTGGAGGCGATATCAGCCCACTGGCGGTGGTCAATGTGGCAGGCACCAAGAGATTTCTTTAAGCAGTCCTTGTACCTCTTCTTTGGTGCACCTCTGTCTTGGTGGCCAGTGGAGAGCACTGTATTTAAGCTAAGGAAAACAAAAGATCACAGATTCTCCAGTTAACGATGTCCATCTCTACTCACAATTTATTGTGTGCAATAATTGTTTGAATTTGCTCTCAAGTTGCCCAACAACTTTTTAAGAAACTGCCTCATGTAGATGACCTTGATGGAGTGAAGCCTGGTGCCCATGATGTCACAGGCTGAGTTAACACCCCTCTGTGGAGTTTATTCTTGTCCTGACAGTTGGCACCTTCATACCAGGCAATGATGCAACCAGCCAGAATGCTCTCCACAGTATACCTGTAGAAGTTTGAGAGTCTTTGGTGACAGACCAAACCTCCTCAGACACCTCGCAAAGTATTGGCCGATGGTGAGCCGCTTTTGTGATTGGATCAACATGGAGACTCTAGGACAAATCCTCGTTGATGTTGACACCCAGGAATTTGAAGTTCTTGAGACTCTCCACTACTGAGCCCTCGATGAGCACTGGGTTGTGTTCCCCTGACTTCCTCCTGAAGTCTACAGTCATCTCTTTGGTTTTTCTGATGTTGAGCGCAAGGTTGTTGTTTCACCGTTCAACGAATTGATCGATCTCCCTCCCGGACGCTTCCCCGTTGTTGTTTATGATTCTGCCGACAAGTGTGGTATCATCGGCAAACTTGTAGATGGCATTGGTATTGTGCCTTTGGCTATGAGGTATGAGGCAGGGACTGTGAATGATGCTATAAAATCCAAAATGCTTAGCATTTGCCCAAAATTTTCCTCATTTTTCGACACTGTTCAGCTAATAACCCTCTCCCTGTTGCAACCAGAAAAAAAAGTGATTTTTATGAAATTGTTCACTGCTTGGAAAGATCAAGATCAACTTGAAATGAATTTCTCTTGTTATACTGAACCCTGTGAGTTTGCTATTAGCCTATTTTAATCTCCACTGTAACTTAGAATGGGGCAATACAGATAAATGTGCGTAATTATTGTATAAAAACACAACTTTTTGCCTCATACACTCTTGGTAATAAATTGCAGCTCTGCCCTTTTGAACAACATGAAGTTATACTCTTTTTTTTAAATTTTTTTTATTTTTCACACCATAAATCACAATAGCCATGATATACACTTTTTCTTTTTCACACATTTTAGGTATACAATCTAGGTTGCATTAATTCAGTCAGACAATGTTGTCATTCAACAAAAATACACCAGAAATTCTACAGAGTCCATTCTTTTCTTTCCTTCTCCTTCCATCAACTTAGGTAATGTTTGTCCCCGTTAGGTTTTCGCTATTGTATTTAATGTAAGGCTCCCATACTTGTTCGAATATTTCAATATTATTTCTTAAACTATATGTTATTTTTTCTAATGGAATACATTTATTCATTTCTATATACCATTGTTGTATTTTCAAATTATCTTCCAATTTCCAGGTTGACATAATACATTTTTTTGCTACGGCTAGGGCTATCTTAACAAATCTTTTTTGTGCATCTTCCAAGTCAATTCCAAATTCTTTATTTTTTATGTTACTTAGGAGAAAGATCTCTGGATTCTTTGGTATATTGTTTTCTGTTATTTTATTTAATATCTGATTGAGATCATCCCAAAATTTTTCTACACTCTCACATGTCCAGATTGCATGAATTGTTGTTCCCCTTTTTTACATCGAAAACATCTATCAGATACTGTTGGGTCCCATTTATTTAACTTTTGCGGTGTAATGTATAGTCTGTGTAACCAATTATATTGTATCATACGCAGCCTCGTATTTATTGTATTTCTCATCGTTCCAGAACATAATTTCTCCCATGTTTCCTTTTTTATCTTTATATTTAAATCTTGTTCCCATTTTTGTTTAGTTTTACCATTTGTTTCCTCATTCTCCTTTTCTTGCAGTTTAATATACATATTTGTTATAAATCTTTTGATTAACATTGTATTTGTAATCACATATTCAAGGTTACTTCCCTCTGGTAAACTCAAATTGCTTCCTAATTTATCTTTCAAGTAGGATCTCAGTTGGTAATATGCCAGCGCTGTATCTCCAGTTATATTGTACTTATCTCTCATTTGTTCAAAGGATAAGAATCTACTTCCTGAAAAACAATTTTCTATTCTTTTAATCCCTTTTTTTTCCCATTTTCTAAAGGAAAGGTTATCTATTGTAAAAGGGAGTAGCTTATTTTGCGTCAATATTAGTTTTGGTAATTGATAATTTGTTTTATTTCTTTCTACATGAATCTTCTTCCATATATTGAGGAGATGGTGTAATACTGGAGAAGTTCTATGTTGTACCAATTTTTCGTCCCATTTATATAATATGTGTTCAGGTATCTTTTCCCCTATTTTATCTAATTCTAATCTCGTCCAGTCTGGTTTTTCCCTTGTTTGATAAAAATCTGATAGGTACCTTAATTGTGCGGCTCTATAATAATTTTTGAAGTTTGGCAATTGTAAGCCTCCTTGTTTATACCATTCTGTTAATTTATCTAGTGCTATCCTCGGTTTCCCCCCTCTCCATAAAAATTTCCTTATTATTTTCTTTAACTCTTTGAAGAATTTTTCTGTCAGTTGTATTGGCAATGCCTGAAATAAGTATAGTATACTTGGAAAAATGTTCATTTTAATACAGTTTATCCTTCCTATCAGTGTTAGTGGTAGCTCTTTCCAATGCTCTAAATCGTCCTGTAATTTTTTCATTAGTGGATTGTAATTGAGTTTATATAATTGGCCTAGATTTTTGTTTATTTGTACACCTAGGTATCTTATTGCCTGCATTTGCCATCTGAATGGGGATTCCTTCTTAAATTTTGAGAAATCCGCGTTATTCATAGGCATTGCTTCACTTTTATTTACGTTTATCTTGTATCCCGACACTTCTCCATATTCCTTCAATTTCTTATATAGTTCTTTTATTGATAGTTCTGGTTCTGTTAAGTACACTATCACATCATCCGCAAATAGACTGATTTTATATTCCCTGTCTTTTATTTTTATTCCTTTTATATTATTATCTATTCTTATCGATTCTGCTAGTGGTTCTATAGCTAGCGCAAACAATAATGGTGATAGTGGGCATCCCTGCCGCGTTGACCTGCTTAAGTTAAATTGCTTTGATACATGTCCATTTACTGTCACTTTCGCTAACGGTCCCTTATATAATGCTTTAATCCAATTAATATACTTCTCCGGTAAACTGAATTTTTGCAATACTTTGAACAAGTAATTCCATTCTACTCTGTCGAAGGCCTTCTCTGCGTCTAAAGCAACTGCTACTGCAGGTGCTTTATTTCCTTCTACTGCATGAATTAAGTTAATAAATTTACAAATATTGTCTGTTGTGCGTCTTTTTTTGATAAATCCAGTTTGGTCTAAATTTACCATTTTTGGTACCTGTTCTGCTAATCTGTTTGCTAATAGTTTAGCTATTATCTTATAATCTGTGTTTAGCAGAGATATTGGTCTATATGACGCTGGTGAGAGTGGATCTTTCCCTTGTTTTAGTATCACTGTAATTATTGCTGTTTTACATGAATCTGGTAAGTTTTGTGTCTCATCAATCTGGTTGATTACATCCAGGAGGGGCGGTATTAATAGATCTTTAAATGTTTTGTAGAATTCTATTGGGAGTCCATCCTCTCCTGGTGTCTTATTATTTGGTAATTTTTTTATTATCTCTTGTATTTCTACTGTTCCAAATGGTTCTGTTAATTTATTTTGTTCCTCTATTTGTAGTTTTGGTAGTTCAATTTTAGTCAAAAATTCATCTATTTTCCCTTCTTTCCCTTCGTTTTCAGTTCGGTATAATTGTTCATAGAATTCTCTGAAGTTTTCCTTAATTTCTTTTGGATTATATGTAATTTGTTTGTCTTTTTTCCTTGTTGCCAATACCATTTTCTTAGTTTGCTCTGTCTTAAGCTGCCATGCTAAGATTTTGTGTGTTTTTTCACCTAGTTCATAATATTTCTGTTTTGTCTTCATTATATTCTTCTCCACCTTATATGTTTGTAATGTTTTATATTTTGTTTTTTTATCCGCCAATTCTCTTCTTTTGGTTGTATCTTCCTTTATTGCTAATTTTTTTTCTATGTTTACTATTTCCCTTTCCAACTGCTCTGTTTCCTGATTATAGTCCTTCTTCATCTTGGTTGCATAACTTATTATTTGTCCTCTAATGAATGCTTTCATTGCGTCCCATAGTATAAACTTATCTTCCACTGATTCCGTATTTACTTCAAAGTACATTTTTAATTGTTTTTCAATAAATTCTCTAAAATCCTGTCTTTTAAGTAGCATGGGGTTTAATCTCCATCTATACATTCTTGGAGGGATGTCCTCTAACTTTACTGTCAGTATTAAGGGTGAATGGTCCGATAGCATTCTCGCTTTATATTCTGTTTTTCTTACTCTATCCTGCATACTAGCTGATAACAAAAAATAGGTCTATTCTTGAGTATGTTTTATGTCTAGTCGAGTAGTATGAGTATTCCTTTTCTTTTGGGTTTTGTTTCCTCCATATGTCCACAAGTTTCATTTCTTGCATTGATTTAATTATAAATTTGGTTACTTTGTTCTTCCTGTTAATTTTTTTCCCCGTTTTATCCATATTTGGATCCAAATTCAGATTGAAATCCCCTCCTATTAGTATGTTCCCTTGCGTATTAGCTACCTTCAAAAAGATATCTTGCATAAACTTTTGATCTTCTGCGTTAGGTGAATATATATTAAGTGGATTCCAAAGCTCCGAATATATCTGACATTTTATCATAACATATCTCCCTGCTGGATCTATTATTTCCTCTTCTATTTTAAATGGCACATTTTTGCTAATTAATATAGCCACTCCTCTTGCTTTTGAATTATACGATGCTGCTGTTACATGTCCTACCCAATCTCTCTTTAATTTCTTGTGCTCCAATTCAGTTAAGTGTGTTTCTTGGACAAATGCTATATCTATTTTTTCCTTTTTCAGTAAATTTAGTAGTTTCTTCCTTTTAATTTGGTTATGTATTCCATTAATATTTAAAGTCATATAGTTCAGCGTAGCCATTTTATATTTTGTTTATCTTCTCTTTCCGTTTTTCCATCATTACCTTTCCTCCTTTTCCATTTCTGTTTTCTTATTTTCAACTCTTTACCAGACAACATTCCTACAACATCCAACATTTTCCTTATTCTCCTATTTCTATCTTCTTTATCCCCAATCTCCCCTTCCCCTCCTGAGTTGTCCTTTATCCCTTGTCGGACAACCACATCTCCCCTCTCCATTTGGATTTGCGAATCCACTCGCAAGCGTCAACTGATTTTGCAGTGACCGCTCTTTTCCCCCACCCAGCCCCCCCCAGAAAAGATTTCACTTTTCATATGTCACAAAGGTCACTCTTTTAATTCCCTCCTTATTCTCTCTATTCCATTACCTTCCCTTATTAATTCTTGTCTATACTATCTATGTTTTCCTCTAATTACAGATACTTTCACGTATGCCCATTGTCTCTATTCACTCTTATACCTCTTTACCCGCATACATATCAATCGTGGTCATTTTTACCCTCATTACCCGTCTTCATCCCTCAGTCTATTTTTGTCTTTACCCACATACATATCAATCGTGATCATTTTTACTCTCATTACCCGTCTTCATCCCTCAGTCTATTTTTGTAATTGTTCTGCAAATTTTCGTGCTTCTTCTGGATCCGAGAACAGTCTGTTTTGTTGTCCTGGAATAAATATTTTCAATACCGCAGGATGCTTCAGTGTAAATTTATACCCTTTCTTCCATAAAATCGCCTTTGCTGTATTGAACTCTTTTCTCTTCTTTAGGAGTTCAAAACTTATATCTGGATAAATGAAGATTTTTTGCCCTTTATACTCCAGTGGTTTGTTGCCCTCTCTTACTTTTTCCATTGTCTTCTCCAGTACCTTTTCTCTTGTAGTATATCTTAGGAATTTTACTGCAATAGATCTTGGTTTTTGTTGTGGTTGTGGTTTAGAGGCCAATGCTCTATGTGCCCTTTCTATTTCCATTTCTTGCTGTAGTTCTGGACATCCTAGGGTCTTAGGGATCCACTCTTTTATAAACTCCCTCATATTCTTGCCTTCTTCATCTTCCTTAAGGCCCACTATGTTTATGTTATTTCTTCTGTTATAATTTTCCATTATATCTATTTTTTGAGCTAGTAGTTCTTGTGTCTCTTTAGTTTTTTTATTAGATTCCTCCAATTCTTTTTTAAGTCTTCTACCTCCATTTCTGCTGCTATTGCCCGTTCTTCCATCTTGTCCATTTTTTTCCCCATTTCTGTTAAGGTCATATCTATTTTATTCACTTTCTCTTCTGTGTTGTTTATTCTTCTTCTTAAATCATTGAATTCCTGTGTTTGCCATTCTTTAAATGACTCCATGTATCCTCTAACAAGAGCAAGTATATCCTTTACCTTGCCTTTCCCTTTATCTATTTCACTGTATTCTTCCTCTTCTTCTTCCTCTGGGTTGGCCATCTGTTGTTTCTTTGTTGCCCTTTCCTTCTCTTTTTTCTTGTTTCCATTGTCTTCTGTGGTCTCTTTTTGCTGCAGGTGTTCTGCAGCTGTCGTTGCCGGCTGTGGAGATCGACTCCCCAGCTGGTCCCCCCTCCCGTCGGTGTGTTTTTTTTCATGCGCGGTAGCGCACTTTTACTCGGCTCTGTGAGCCATTGTTGTAGTTCTTTTTCTACCGACCTGAGGTAGTGGGCTCCTCTCTCCACAGCGGGCCTCTTCGGACAGGTAAGGCCTTCACCTTTTTCCTCCGTTGTCTTCTCTTCCTCTCTTCTTACCGTTGATTTTGATTTTTCTTCTTTTGTCTCCATCTTCTTTCCACCTTTATACTCACTTTTCTTTAACTTGTATTTCTGTGCCTTTGTATTTTCTCTTGTTTTTCCCGACTTTTCTGGAGAGGGCTGGAGTTCACCGTCCGGCCACTACTCCATCACATGACTCCTCCCATGAAGTTATACTCTTGATGCTTGCTGCTTGCCGCAGATACTTTACAATAGCCTGCAGCATGCTGGCAAATGATAACTAATCTTTTTTTTGCAAACAGGAACAGAAAGTATGGAGGAGAAGGTAGGGTGTGATGAACTCTTTGAGTTCTCTCTCTACTCAGTAAAAATTTTGTTTAAATTTGTTTTGGTTTAACCGCGACAGTCACATTTCTGTTTGGTGAAATAATGACTTTATCCCTAGTTTTAATCCAGTCTCAACATAGTATTTTAGTTTGCTAATTAGGAGGGACGTTGTCAGCTTTTAACTTGCGTAATTTCAGAATGCATGAGTCTGATTTTTGGAATTTGAAAGCAGCCTTTTTTTCTACTAAGTGTTCTGTCCAGTGCCCTTGAATTATTTTGGCAAAGTGGGGTGTCAGGCATGACAGTAATTTAGCCCTCTACTCTGTGTACAAGGAATTTGGGAGCACTCGTCTGTTCTGCCATTCAGTCAAGTCCATGGTGATCTTCATCTTAGCTCCATCTACCACCTTTGTTTCCATGTTTATTCTTCTTCTCCAAAAAAAGCACTGGCACCTGTTTTGAAATCAGTCACACAATGATGTCTAAGAATCTGCATTTGCTGTTTTATTTCTATTATTTAAGAGATGGTTTTTGTATTTTTAATGGGTAGGCAGTGGATGATTTTAAACTTGGACTTGAATTCTTTCTCACAAAATGTAAACACCAGGCAGGATTACGTGAATTTGTAGCTGAAAGACTTAAAGAAGCTTTGAAGTGGTGGTTAAATGTCAATTGAATGAAATCTACAGTGCAAAGAGTCATTCTACTCAACTCATCCCTGCCTGTGTTTATGTGGCAATTCAGTCTCACTTCATTTTACCCAGTCAGCGTATCCTTCTGCACCTCTATCCCTTTTATGTTTATCTCCTGAAATACTCAAGCAAAGGCTTCAGATGCTGGAAATCTAGTAAAGCAAAATTCTGGAAACACTGGACAGGTCAGTCAGCATCTATATAGGAGAAAAATAATTTTTTGCAGCATTTAATCTGTAATAATTCTGTTTCTTCACGTGTGAGTATTTCCAGCATTTTTAAAAATTTATTCCACTTAATTATATCTCTGCTGTTTAGGATTGGGAATTCCATATTCCTGCTATTGCCAAAGTGAAATAGTTCTCTCTGAATTCATGTTGTATTGATTAGTGATTGTCTTCTGGTTTTTTTTTTGTTTTGAACTGCCCCCACCACCACAACAAAATCCGCAAAAGTGGAACTGCCTCATCTTCACCCTCCCTCAATCAAATATTATAATTAATAGATCATTAGATGCATTAGCAGAATTGGGCCATTTGGCGCATCAAGACTTACACCATTTGAATCATGGCTGATTATAATTTCCCTTTCAAACCAATTCTTCTGCCTTCTCCCCATAACCTTGGACATCCTTACTTAAGAACTAGTCAATCTCAGCTTTAAATATGTCCAATGACTTGGCCTCAACAGTTGTTTGCAACAACAAATTTCACAGATTCACTACTCTGGGTGAAGAAATTTCTTATTTATTCTTTAAATATCTGTCTACAGATTGTCCCTCAATCCTTTCCTTGGGTGAAAAATCCCAACATGTTTCCAATTTCCCAATGAGGAAACTCTCTCAGTTCTGGTATGATCCTTGAGACTCTTTGTTGCTTTGATAATTATTTTGAGACCAAGACGTGCACCATGTGAATGATCTAGGTGTAATGGTGTTTGTTCTGGACTATGATTTTCGCTGGATTATGGTTCATAGAAAGTCTGGTGACTGGAAGTCATGTTCATCAGCAGTATTCTCCTTGTGTAGTGTTTCAAATCTCTGGATTTAAATGCCTGTTTCCTTCAGCTGTCTGCTATCTCTCTACAGATTTGCTCCTCCAATAATAACTGACTATTGAGCGGTCTATAATATATCCCCATGAGTGTAGTCATACCTTTTCCCTTCCTCAGCTCCACCCATATACCCTCAGTAGACAAGCCCTCTGGTCAGTCCTGCCTGAGCAGAACGGTGATATTTTCTCTGATGACCTGTGCCTCTCCTCCCCCTTTCATACTCCCCATTCTATTGCATCTAAAACAATGGAAGCTGTAACATTGAACTGCCAGTCCTCCTGCTCTGCAACCAAGTTTCACTGATGGCCGCAATGTCATAATTCCACATGCCAATCCACATTCTAAGCTTGTCTGCCTTTCCTGTAATACTCCTTGCATTGAAATAGATGCACCTGAGAAATGTTCCACCACGTTCAACCCGTTAACTTCTAATGATGGTGCATGCAATTTTAACATCTTTTCCCTTCTCCTCTCTTCTATCTTCTCTTGCACTCCTGTCAATCACACCCTCTGCCTTCCGAATGCTCTGGAGTTCATCCAATGCCAGCTCCAATTCCTTACCTCTGTTTTTCAGGAGCTGCAGCTGGATGCACTTCTCACAGATGAAGTCATCAGGGATACTATTAGCTCAAAAATTGAACTTCCTTTAGCCACTGCCACCACCAGACTTCAGGTCTGTCCGGGTCATGTTCTTTGCCACTACTCCCAGCGGACCTCGCCGATTCCGGTTCCACATAGCTGCTCTCACCGGGTCCTGCCATAGCCTTACTGCCAGGATTCCTCTTGTCAAAGGCTGCCTCACCACTGAAGGCCACTCTACTGCCTGCTCAGGATGTTGTTTTGAAGGGTCGGATGTAACTGGGGCACCCAGAGGAAACCCACGCAGACACTGGGAGATTGTACAAGTTCCTTACAGGCGTCGGTTTAGAACCCACTCTGCTAACTGTTCCGTAAAGAATGAATTTGTGTCTCTGAATTAGTTTGAGTTTTTGTCTTAGTAATCTTATGTCGTTACTGGAGGCAAAGAGATTATCAACAACAAAATATTGATGGAATTTAACAATGTGATCAGTGTAAAAGATGTGGAGTTCGTTAGATTTGGTAATGTTCCAAGAATGTCTTGAATTTGAGTTGATTTGTGTTGAATTACTTATTTATTGTCCTGTGTGCTGAGATACAGTGAGAATCTTTGTTTTTTGTGCTATCCAGGTAAGTCAACTCATAATTAAGTAAAACTGATCATGCAAAAAATAAAACTAAGTGTTGAGTGCAGTGTTACAGAAAAAGATTTGGAACCATGTGTCGGTGCTGGACAATTGCTCGGCAAAAGGAGGTATAAGGTGGTCCTTCATCCGATAGCCTACAGGTCACCCGTAGGCAAGGTTTAGAACCTGTTTAGCCTCCCAATCAGGGTCACGTGAAGCATGGATTGCAGATGGTGGATGGTTTTTCCAGATTCTACAGATTGGAATTTATGGCTGTAAAACTAAAAACACTGGGCAAATGAATCTGCTGATCAATGGCCAGGGTTACAATCCAGTATGGAAACTGTTTTTTTCCCTTGTATAATCGTGAGCTCAACAACAACTACAGTCTCAGCTCAAAGATGGAGCCTTCACCGAAGAAGAACAAGGGAAGCAACATCTACAATTTGGAGGATCAGAGATCGTGACAGATGGAGAGACGTGATGACCCATGCTAAATGGCAAGGCACCTGAATGATGTTGAGTACCATGCAAGAGCCACAATGACATAGGGTTTATAAGGTCAAGATATTTTACAAATGTGTGATCTGTTCCAGAATATGATAACAGCTGGAAAGAAAATGTCCCCGAATCTGGTGGAGTGTTTCTTAAAGCCCTATAACTTCTGCCCAACTGGAATGGAGAAGAATGTGTGACTACAATGAGCTATGTTAGACCTTCCAAGTACACATCCGTCATTTTAATTGGAACTAACTGTACGTCATCAAGAGCTGGTGATATTCAGGGAAAAAAAAAATGCTGATTTTTCCAGTTCACGTGTCTGGTCCAAAATGAGGGTAAGTAGGAAGAAGAACTATCACGTAGCATTTCCAGGGCTGCTAATTCCAGTAGATGTAGTCAGATTGGAAGAACTGTAGAGTCCAATCTCATTAATAGATTAATGATCTTTACTTCATGCATGATGACTTGGATGGTTGAATGAAGGAGAAAGCTGTCCTGGAGCAGCTGATTTATTCAGAGGCTGAAGGTTGTTGTGGTTTTAGTGAATGCAAGGAGTGTAGCAATCCCAAATTTATCAAGTACCCCATTCGGAAAGGGGAGGATAAAGTTTGTTCTGTTTTGTTTGAGCAGCATAATTCAGAAAGGGGGTGCTGGAAATGAGTGATGATGGAGTCTGAGAGTATTCCACATTGAAAATGGAGTTGATCATCAGTACTTTATTCACTCAACTTATCTCCTGAGAGCTGAACTCATTCTTGACTTTAAGCACACATAGAGCCTATTCTCATGAAACAGAACACCACAGGAATAGGCTCTTCAGCCCATGACATGTGTGCAACCCTATAGCAATTGGAACAACCTCCGGTACTTCCCAAAACCGGCATATTATCAAACAAAAATTAATTCTTGGTCAAAAATGTACAAGTAAGACAAATGATCGATTTCAACAGTTAAATACACACCCACTGATGTTGAGAGTAAATCAGTGCATTATTGGCTCTAAAGTAGTTTGAGAAATTCTGCAGAAATGTATTTCTAACTCTACTATTCTTTGATATGAAATTGTTAATTTGTTGGTGCCAAGGCCTTGCAATCTGCTGGGAAGGGGGTACCTTGCCTTTCTTTGCTGCCTTTACTGATGTCAATTGGGCATTGTACACACCTCAGTATTTTCTTCCATTTGAGTTGCAGAATCCACTTGATGCAAGTGTTGGATCAATATGGGGGTATTAGTCTTGTTCTTAACATCCTATTTGGAGTTGCCCTAGATGTTAATTATATTCTACTGACTATCTTGATGGTTTGAATGGATCCATATATATTAAAACCATGGCTATCCAGAATTCAAGCAACTGGCAGCCTCAATCAACCAGCAACAAAATAGAGGAAAATAAATTAAAAAAAATAATAGGTAAAAATATGGAATTTTAAAATTGTCAATTTTCTCTGAAGTAACATGCAAATCTTTGATGAAGATGGGTGCAAATATTCAGCCATCGGAGTGCCTTTGTCGTGCTTTGTTCATAGCAGCTGTTTGAATAAACTTGTGTGAAGCAGCAATGCTGTTACCCAGAATGAAAAGCTGATTGATGCTCCTTGCCATTGGGGTGTCTCTCTTAAATTTGGCTCAGTCAGAAGCTTTATCTGTAAACTTGGGGGTGAGAGGGTTAATTCTTTGTAATGTTATTGTTCGTGTTTTGGGCAGCTCCGTGGATAGAGAGTTACCTGCAGATTCAGCAACAGTTAAATGAATTTAAAGAATGTGCCTGAAAATAAAGTAAAATACTTTGAGGTTTATATATTCATGAAAGTGAAGTTTGTTCAGTGTAAGTACAGTATGATTTTTTTTTTCTTTTTAAACTGTTTATTCCTAATGCAGGTGATTTAGTTAGGCATTGTAAGATTAAGTCTCAAGCAAGCAGAAAATATACTTGTCCTGCATCTAACAATCTCCATAGGTGTCAGATACCAGGGGTTTTACTGCAGCATCCAATTAGGATTGGAGTTCTAAACGTGACTGCATAGCTACAGTGAGGTTTATACTTCACCCAGTCTTGTGATTCCTAAACTTGTTTGGCAATCTTTCCGCTCGAGTTGTAGGTGGAGAAGATGCTGCAGAACCTTTAATGCTAGCAGGGAAAGGAAATGCAGACATACTTTTGATTTATACAGCATTATATTCTGTTCTAGGAAGAAATCTTACTACATGAACTTCTAGAGTCACTAGAAATTAGTTGACCTGCATCTAAAACACTTCTAGTAAGTGAAATTATAACAACCATGCAAACACTCTCTCTCTCTCTCTCTCTCTCTCTCTCTCTCTCTCTCTCTCTCTCTCTCTCTCTCTCTCTCAGATCATGCTGTCACATTAACTAGGTGGTGTGTCCACATACCTGGATTGCTTATCTTGTTTTGTCAATCAACACAATGCACCTGCTTGCATTGTTTCTTTTCATGCTTCATATGCCAGAATTTAAAAAAAATCAAAGGCTTAGTAATCCTCATGGATTTTCCTCTCCGATTTTCTCTGGACTAGGTTACTACAAGCTTGCTCCTGCAGAAAAGGTTGTGGAATCGCACACACAATTACTGTTTCTCTCTGTTGCTTTACATTGTTTCTGTCAATGTTTTCAAATGCTGTCAAATCTCATCTTGTACCAGGGGTATACCAGGCCTTTATTACCAGCATCTACTTGTAAAGCGTCAAGCTTTATGACCGGTCTATCTCCTGCAAGCCATTTCATAGAACATAGACATCACAGCATTCCATAGGCCCTTTGACCCATCATGTTGTGCCAACCTGTATAAACCTATTCCATATCAATCTAGTCCAGTAGTTCTCAACCTTTTTCTTTCCACTCACATACCACTTTAAGTATTCCCTGTGCCATAGGTGCTCTGTGATTAGTAAGGGATTGCTTAAGGTGGTATGTGGGTAGAAAGAAAAAGTTTGAAAACCACTGTTTTAATTGTACCTAATTGACTTGTTATGTGCAGAGATTCATAACTCCAAAGGAAATGGGCCAATGACAATTTTTCTCAAGCAAAATATTTCAGTAACAAGTGGATCTGGAGCAGTGATTCTCAACCTTCCCTTCCCACTCGCATACCATCTTAAGCAATCCCTTACTAATCACAGACCAATGATGGCATAGGGATTACTTAAAGTGGTATGTGAGTGGAAAGAAAAAGGTTGAGAACCATTGATCTAGTCCTTCCCTACCTCACACCCCTTAAACCTTTATTTTTCTTGAATCTTTTAAAATGTCTCTGTTGTGCCAGCCTCCACCACTACCCCCAGCATCTCCCCCTAAAATTTTCTCCATTCTCTTTAAAACTATGTCCTCTAGTATTTGCTGTTGTTGCCTCAGGAAAAAAAAGATGCTGACTGTCAAACCCTATCTATGCCACTCATCTTGTATGTCTCTAATAAGTTGCCTCTCATCCTTCTTCACTGCAGACAGAAAAGTCTTAGCTCGGTCAAACTTGCTTCAATGAATTTGTCTGAATCTATGGGATTGTGGCTATTTCACTAGTTCTCCCAGTTTATTGCATCTTCCTCCAACTTTGGATGAATTTGTCCCTCCAATTAGCTACAATTAATCTTTTAGTTCTTGTTCTCTAGACTTCCATCTCTGTAGTTGCTGTAATGTTTTCTGGACTTTGCTTTACTCTGTCAGGAGTAAATACCTTTCCAAAGGATTATTTGTTAATGATGCAGTTATCAGCATCGAGCTTGATCTCGTCTTTCTGGATCTCTCTATCACCACAAGGACATAATAGCCGGACACTTTCTTGTCCCCTGAACTGCATAACATCAACCGTGCTTGCTGCCACATTGAATCCTGTTTCATCCAATTTCTGCTGAAAAAATATCTTGTTTTGCACAAAGGCCAACAGATAGACATTAGAGAATCATAAAGGGTTCCACTGTTGGAATTTTTTTTGAATATTTTATTTAAAATTTTTATCCATACATGTAATAATAACAAAATATAATCATCAAATTTTAATGTCAGTTCCATTATGTATGATGGTATAAAACTCCTAAACCCATCCCCCAGCAAAAAAAATAACCAAATAAAGAAAAAAAAGAAATGATGAGAAAAAAACAAGAAAAGAAACATAGAAACATAGAAGATAGGAGCAGGAGTAGGTCATTTGGCCTTTCGAGCCTGCTCCGCCATTCAATGAGATCATGGCTGATCTTAAAGTTCAGTACCCCGTCCCTGCCTTCTCTCTGTAACCCCTAATTCCCTTATACTGAAGAAATATATCTAATTCCCTCTTAAATATATTCAATGAAACTGCCTCTACTGCTCTCTGTGGCAATGAATTCCACAGATTCACCACCCTCTGGGTAAAGAAATTTCTCCTCATCTTGGTCCTAAATAGTTTGCCTATTATCCTCGAACCATGGCCCCAGGTTCTGGGCTCCCCCACCATTGGAAACATCCCTTCTACATCCATTCTGTCCAGTCCTGCCAGAATTTTATATGTCTCTATGAGATTCCCTCTCAATCTTCTAAACTCCAGCGAGTACAATCCCAATTTGCGCAATCTTTCCTCATAAGTTATTCCTGCCATTCCAGGTATCAGCCTGGTGAATTGCCTTTGCATTCCCTCCATGGCAAGAACATCCTTCCTCAGATAAGGCGACCAAAACTGCACACAATACTCCAGGTGTGGTCTCACCAAGGCTCTGTACAGCTGTAGTAAGGTATCCTTATTCCTATACTCAAACCCTCTTGATATGAAGGCCAACATACCATTTGCCTTTTTAACCGCCTGCTGTACCTGCATCCTCGCCTTCAGTGACTGGTGCACAAGAACCCCCAGGTCTCTCTGCACTTCCCCATCTCCCAATCTATTGCCATTCAAATAGTAATCTGCCCTCCGGTTTGCATTACCAAAGTGGATAACCTCACATTTATCCACATTGTAGTGCATTTGCCATGTATCTGCCCAGTTCCCCAATTTATCCAGATCATACTGGAGCTTCCTGACCCCCCTCTTCAGTGCACAACACCCCTCCTAGCTTAGTGTCGTCTGCAAATTTGGAGATATTACATCCAATCCCCTCATCTAGATCATTAATGTAAATTGTTAACAGCTGGGGGCCCAGTACAGATCCGTGTGGCACCCCACTGGTCACCACCTGCCACTCAGAAAATGAGCCGTTTATCCCAACTCTCTGCCTTCTATCTGCCAGCCAGTTCTCAATCCACATCAATATCTTTCCCCCAATCCCATGAGCCTTGATTTTGCATGTCAGTTGTTTATGTGGGACCTTATCGAAGGCCTTTTGGATGTCTAGGTACACCACATCCACTGGCTCTCCCTCATCTATTTTACCTGTCACCATCTCAAAGAATTCCAATAGATTTGTCAAGCACGATTTTCCTTTTGTAAATCCATGTTGACTCTGTCTGATCCCTTCTCTGCTAGTCATATGCTTCGCTATTACATCCTTAGTAATGGATTCCATCATTTTGCCCACTACTGATGTAAGGCTCACTGGCCTATAATTCCCCGCTTTTTCTCTACCCCCCCCCCCTTTTTAAATAGTGGTGTAACATTAGCTACCCTCCAATCCATGGGTACTGATCCTGAGTCTATCGAGTTCTGGAAAATAATTCTTAAAGCATCTGCTATCTGAATGTCCACTTCCTTAAGTACCCTAGGATGTAAATTATCAGGCCCTTGGGATTTATCGGCCTTCAATCCCTTCAATTTCCCCAAGACTATGTCCTTAGAGATACTGATTTCTTTCAGCTCCTCCCTTGCATTAGTCTCTATGTTTCCCAACATCCTTGGGACATTATTTGTATCCTCTCTTGTGAAAACAGAACTAAAGTAAGAATTTAATTGGTCTGCCATTTCCTTATTCCCCATTATATATTCCCTTGATTCTGACTGCAAGGGACCTACTCTAGATTTCACCAATCTTTTCCTCTTGACATATCTGTATAAAATAACAGTAAGTAAAGAAACCTGATTGCCAAGAAGACACCACCCACCACACAGTTCTAACCACTAATGTTTTTTTCATTCTTCCAAGGAGGTTAACGAAGTTTGCAAAGTTTAGGGAAAATATCTATACCTTAATTCCCATAATTTGTAAATACGGGAACCAAATTTTCAAAACTACATCCTATTTATTTCTCAGAATATAAGTAATCTTCTCAAGGGGAACATAACTATGCATTTCTGCTTTCCATCACTCCATTCCTAGATGAGAGTCCGATTTCCATGTTACTGCTATACATTTTCTTGCTACTGCTAAAGCAATCATTACAATTTTTTTTGATATGTAGATAATTTAAATCTTGGTCTTGTCCCTACAATATTACCTAATTAAAATAACATTGGATTTTGTGGAAATTTAATTCCTGTAACCTGTTCTTAAAAAAAAGTTCCCAAATTTATCCAAAAAGGTCTCATTTTAGAGCAGGACTAAGTAACTGTAAAAAAAATTAAAATAAGTTGTCTATCTCCTGGATACATCTAAAACATTGATCTGATAGAGCTGACTTCAATCTACTTAATTTCTGCGGTCAAAGATATAATTGATGTAGAAAGATATATTGAACTAATCTGTACCTAACATTTATTGTATTTTTCATACTATCTCAGCATATTCCAACTAATTTTGTTCATCAATATTAATATTTAAATCCAACTCCCATCTCTGGACCTATGTTTCACCTGTTTAGGAGTTCCCTTTTGCAATAAAATGTATATGGCTGAAGTAAATTTCTTTACATGTCTATTATGAATCAACATCTCCACACAACTACATTTCATTAATGACATTTTTGGACCAAATTTATCTCTTAAATATGCCCTTAGTTAATAATAACTAAAAAGTGAATTGTTTTCTATTCCATATTTATTTCTTAATTGTTCAAATAACATTAAATTTCCTCCTTCGTAACATTCTTCATGTGCACACGTACACACATACTTACGTACATGCATATACACACACACGGACATTTTAGATAACACAAACCCCCTCATTCTAATGTCAGTGTTTATCTTATTCCAATTATTAATAAAAGTGTTTCCTCATCACCCTATATTAATTTTGCTTGCCATTTATTTATTTATCTATATCTCTAAAACTAAGTCTTCTGATAGTCTCTCTCCTATTTTATCGATTTCTATTTTAATCCATGCTGTCTTCTCTCCTGCTTCAAAAAATGAAGCAAGAAACCTCATTTGAGCTGCTTTATAATAATATTTTTAATTTGGAAGCTTTAGGTCTCCTAATTCAAATTTCCATGTTAATTTATCTAAAGAAACTCTTGACATCTTACCCTTCCAGTGAAACGTTCTTATTTATTTAATTCTTGAAAAAACCTTTGTGGTAACAGTATTGAAAATGTTTGAAAGAGATACTGTACTCTAGGAAATATATTCATTTTAACATCGTTAACTCTGCCAATAAACATTATTGTCAATGCCTTCAACTTATTCAAATCATCTCCAATTTTCTTAATTGAAGGCAAATAATTCAACTTATGTAAATTATTTTATTATCTATCTGTATCCCTAAATATTTTATTTCATTCCCTGACCATTTAAATTGAGTGTCTCTTTGTCACTGAGTATAATCCGCTCTAGTGAGAAGGATAATTTCACTTTTGTCCCAATTTATTTTATAGCCTGATATTTTCCCATATTCCTCCAATCTTAAATATAATTTACATTTTAAACATACTGGTTCTGTCAAATAAATCAAAACATCAGGAGCAAATAAATTAATTTTATATTCTTCTCGATTGACTTTAAATCTTTTAATATCAGTGTTAAATCTGTTCAATTCTGCAAGTTGTTCTATCACTAAGATAAATAAAGTTGGCCAAATGGGCATCCTTCTCTATTAGATCTAATTAATTGAAATAGTGCAGAAACCTCTCCATTTGTTATAACTTTAGATTTAAGTTCATTATAAAGCCATGATCCAATTTGCAAATATCTGTCCCAACCCAAATCTTTCCAAAACCTTTAAAAAAAATGCCATTCTAATCTATCAAATGCCTTTTCTCCATTTAAATCCACTCCCTCACTTAAATCCCCTCTTTTTGTGCCAAATGTATTGTACTAAGTAGTCAGTTACATTATTCGCAGTGTGTTTCTTTTTTACAAACCTGTCTGATCCTTATTTATCAGCTTTGATAAAAATTTCATCAGGTGTTGGAATTTTGAGCAAACAATGAGAAGCTGGTCTCGGAGTCAGGCAGCATCCATGTGGAGAAATGATCAGTCAACATTTTGGGTCTAAAATGGGAAGGGATATTGCCAAATGCATTGAGGGTGGGAAGAAATGGACTTCCCTCATCTTTATTCTCCCTGTCCTAGATGAAGGTCCTAAAGGGCCCTGACCAAAATATTGACTGACCTCTTCTCTCCATGGATACTGCCTGACCTGTTGATCCATCTATATTCTCATAGTATCCTGCAGTTAGACATCAGAAGATGTATCATCCAAATATCATGTTAAGTGTTGGCAACCCTCATCATATATTGCATTTCAAACTCCATTTCTGGCAGGTTTTGAATGAACCAAAATGAGGGACAAGCCACTTTGTCCTTGGTAATCTATCTGTGGCAGATCACCAGAATTTTCTGCAACTCTTAACTGTTCCGGTACACTTACAGTACAGTCATCTACCCATCAATCACCCAGGTATATTCTGTTCACAGAAACAGAACAAATCCAAAATGGCCAATTCAATCCCCATCGACAAAATGAAGGGAAGAGTCATTGAACAGCCCTATGAGGTAACTAATTTAATCAACAATAACTTACTTATTGGATATTCCCAGATTGATCTGCTACAGACCTTAGTACAGCCTTGGTCCAAACATGAACCAAAGAGTAAAATTCCAGAGGTAAGTTAACAGTGTTTAACCTTACCATCAAAGTAGCATTTAACTAAATGTGGCATTAAAGCCTCCTAACAAAATTAAAGTTAATGGTCATTAAGCACTTTAATATTTGGATTTATTCTTTGGACAAAGGAGGGTGATTATAATTGCTGGTGGTTAGTCTCCTGCATCAGGAAATTGCTGAATGCAGCAAGACCTGGGACACGAGGCCCCATAAAAGTGGCAGACAATGACAGTCTCCAACAAAAAAAATCTAACCACTTGTTCATGACATTCAATGGCATCTTCTGGGGTTCCCCCCCCCCCCCCCCCCATCATTGATTCTCTGGTCACCATCGACCAGAAACTAAATTGGACCAACCATATGAAAACTAGGTATGTGTCACGTGACTGGTCTTCTCACAGGCTAGAACCTTCTTATCATCCACCAGGCATGAATCAGGAGTGTGATGGAATATTCTCTACTTGTCTGGCTGAACAGTGCTTCTTCAACCATCAAGAAACAATCCAAGAAAAAGCAACCTACTGGATAATTACATGGAGGGGAGAGGATTAGAGGGGTATGGACCAGGTGCTGGTCAGTGGGACTAGGAGGGTGGGGATTTGTTCCAGCATGGACTAGTAGGGCCAAACTGGCCTGTTCTGTGCTGTATATGGTTATATGATTGGTTCTTCTCTCCACTGCTCTGAGCATTCATTCCCTCTACCATCTGCATCTATTATCTTGACTAGAATCAGGAACAGGAATAGGCATTTGGCCCCTCGAGCATGCTGCTGATCATTGGCTGACTGGCTGTGAATCACTCTTGTGTTCTCACACTATATCTATATCTTTGGCTTGGCTTCGCGGACGAAGATTTATGGAGGGGGTAAAAAGTCCACGTCAGCTGCAGGCTCGTTTGTGGCTGACCAGTCCGATGCGGGACAGGCAGACACGATTGCAGCGGTTGCAAGGGAAAATTGGTTGGTTGGGGTTGGGTGTTGGGTTTTTCCTCCTTTGCCTTTTGTCAGTGAGGTGGGCTCTGCGGTCTTCTTCAAAGGAGGCTGCTGCCCGCCAAACTGTGAGGTGCCAAGATGCACGGTTTGAGGCAAGATCAGCCCACTGGCGGTGGTCAATGTGGCAGGCACCAAGAGATTTCTTTAGGCAGTCCTTGTACCTTTTCTTTGGTGCACCTCTCCTCACATTCCAGTATCCCTTCTTTCTTTGGCTTGGCTTCGCGGACGAAGATTTATGGAGGGGGTAAAAAGTCCACGTCAGCTGCAGGCTCGTTTGTGGCTGACCAGTCCGATGCGGGACAGGCAGACACGGTTGCAGCGGTTGCAGGGGAAAATTGGTGGGTTGGGGTTGGGTTTTTCCTCCTTTGCCTTTTGTCAGTGAGGTCGGGTATAGTGATGATAAACTCCACCTTCCCACTCGTGTCTGGTTATGCTGGGTGGGCCTTGGCTGAATCAGTCCACTAACCTTTGAGCAATTCCTCAGAAATATAGCCAATAAATGTGAGTCTTGTAAAGTTAGCATCACTATCCTCCTTTATAATGACAATTTTAAAAAATTCCAATCTGTAGATCTGATGATTTGATTTTGTTTGTGCACTGAAGCTATCAAATTAACTCAAAGAATTTCCTTTTGTGATTTGCTACGTTTCAAGATCCAATCCTTTAATTTCAGTCCATAAAGCGATACAGTCAATCTTCTCCATCATTCCTGCCTTTGGAAAATCTATTACTGGAGGGGTGGATCCTGGGGAACAAGAGTATCTTGTACCTGGCCAGTTATTGTACCCTTCAGAAAGATTTTGTTATATAGTCAGGATAATGTGAACTATTTTGTAACCATGTAAGAATGCACCCTTCTCACTTTAGTTCAGCACTGTGGGGCATATGTATAGGTGTGTGAACTGTGTCCTGAGATGGTGGAAGGCATCAGTGGGTAGTCTCTTTTGTTATTTGAATCTTGCATCTCTAGTTATTTAAGAAGCCTCCCAAGTAACAGAGACATTACACACTCGCAGTACCAGAGACCCGAGTTCTGTCCTGAGCTTGGATGTTTTTTGTGTTGTGTGTGTATAAACTACCTGTACTCTAGTTGCTTCAGTTTCTTCCCACATATCAAAAAAATGCTGATTTATTGGCTACTCTGGTGAGTGGTGGACTCTCGGGAGAATTTCTGAAAATGTGGGGAATATTTTAAGAAAGATGGGATTGTCTTCAGATGCCCGGGTCGTGTTCAATACACAAACATTCTGAAGGAATTCAGTGGGTTGTTCAGCATCAGTGGAAGATAAAGAGCAATCACGCTTTGAGCCAGAACCCTTCATCCCAACAGAAAGTGGAGATGGCTAGTCCAGTGTGGACAGGGTGGGAGGAGTTGAACAAAGGCCAGTGGGGGATTGGTGAACTGCAAAATGATGAAGGATGATGGCAGAGGCAGATGATGGACAGGTGCCAGACAAATGGAGAGAGGGATGAGAGGAAAACAGCATCAGTTGCAAGCTTAATCATACAGGATGGAACAAGGTGATAATTTTGGCCAGATTAACATAGTGGTGAGTGTAGCAAATGCTATGGGCCCTGGGCTTTCAAGGGCTCCCATGTTTATGTACCATGAATTATGAGAAACGTTTTTTCATCTTTGTGCACTGGCTATGAGATACCACACTGATAGTCTGTGTTAATAGCCCCAATTAAAGGTGATAATTGGCTAAAATCACTAACCTTAAATTTAATCAGGGTTATTAAGACAGACTATCCCCCAGCAGCTCGCGTGGCAGCTCAATGTGGGAGCAATGGCCATCTTGGTTACCCATAATGCCCCACGCAGCTGGAAATGCTCTGCCACTATCAGCACCAGGGAAATGCAGAGTAGTTCCATCTGCATGGGCGATTATGTGTAATGAAGACTGCCATTGATCCTGCATGCTGCCAGTTGTTGATGCCATAAGTTTTGTTTTTAACAGAGAGAGGTTGCGACCACCCCCCCCCCCAAAGTCCCCCTCGGCGAGGAGAGGGGGAGTGTTGTGTCCGGATTGTACCATCGGAGGTCTTAATAAACACTAGAAAGGCTCGTAAGTTTAACAACACATTTCTTAACTCGCGTTCAGCTATTGGGTTGCGTATTGATACAATGTGTCTCACCACGCATGAACCACTCTCAATTGTGATGTGGCTCTTACAGTGTTAGTGTTCATGCTCTAGCATAAAATAGTCTCAGGTTTCCTCAGTATATAACATCTCTCCTTTTAAAACAAAAAATTATTCAAATTTAAAATTTATTAAAAATAAATTAATTCCTGCTTCTTTATCTGTAATTAAGAATTAACTATTCTATTTACACATTTGCAGTTCTATATTCTTTTCAGCAGAATCACACTGGTGATAGGATGTTGCTTCTCCACCTCATAGACCTTGTTGCAACTCTTTGGTTCTGCGGTTCTCCTGCTGCTTGCTGTGCAGTCGTTGTGGTGTTGGTTGGGGTTTCGTCTCATGTTCCCTCACAAGTTGTTGGAATTACAGAAGCTGCTGGTGCTTTTTGTGTCAGACCTGCTGTTGGGCGAATGTGGGTCCTGTTTCGTCTCAGGTGCCTGCCAGATTCTGTCTCAATGATGTACGTCCTTGGCATCTCAGCTTTTCTAACAATTGTTGCTGGACTCCAGGTTTTTATCACTGGCTCTTGAACATGCACATGCTGCCCTGTGAAGAATTCTGGTAATGTTTGTAATAATGTTGATGACTTCCCTCTTGTATGTAGGTCAACTTTCTTCTTATTTCCACTTTATCATCTGGTTGGCAGATTTTGCTTGGCAGGGTTGACTTGTACTTTCTGCCATTCAGAAGTTCTGCTGAGGACTTCATGTTGGCCCTTAAGGGTGTTGCAATGACAGAAGAGCAACGTAGGGGTCTTCCTTTGTCTCTCGACACTTAGTGAGAGTGGGTTTAATTGTCTGTACTTGCCTCTCAATTAATCAATGGCCCTTGGGGTAATATGGTGATGATGTAGTGATGGTGAACCATATTCTGCAAAGTGAGTTGGGTCCCATTGTCACATATCACTTGTTCGGGTATCCCCTGTTCCGTGAAGAGTCCTCGTACTGCAGCAGTGATGGTTGGTGCTCTCAGGTCCTTCACTTTCCTGATGAAGGGGAATTTGGAGTAGTAGCAGGACACAATCAGATACCACTCTTGGTTTTCTGTGAATGGGTCTGCTCCCACAGTGTGCCATGGCCTGGCAGGTATTTTAGTGGAAATCATCTCTTCTTTTAGTTGTGTATTTCTTGCATACTGGACACGTAGCTACAATTTTTTCAATGTCTTTAGTCATGCCTGTCCAGTAAACTGCTGTCTTTGTTCTGAGTTTGCATTTCTCCATTCCCAGAATTTCTTTTTGTATTATCTCTGGTATTATCAGCCGAGACCCTGCCAACAGTGCACCGTTTTCCAGGGATATGTTGTTCCTGACAGACCAATGCTGATATATTGAAGGCTGCACCTGTTTTATCCTTTCTGGCCATCCTTTCACCTGTTGCGAGAGCAGCTGCAGCACCTCGTCCTTTGTGGTTTCTTTAATCAGGTTTAGTTTGTTACTGGTCACACTCACAAGGTTATGTACCTTGATCTCCATGTCTTTTATTTTGTATTTTTTGTTTGGGGTAAGATGTGACAAGGCATTAGCGAGCACCATTTCCTTCCCTGGCCTGTACTTCAAGGTGAAATCATAACATTGGAGCCAGAGGAGTAGCCTCTGTAATCTGGCTGGTGCCTTGCTGAGGTTCTTTTTCTGGATGAGTTCCAGCGGGTGATGATCACTCTCTACCATAAACTGTCTCCCATAGAGGAATTTGTGGAACTTTTCGCATCCATATACGACTGCTAGCAGCTCCCTTTCGATATTGGCATATTGAATCTCTGCTGTTGTCAGGGTTTTTGAGTCAAAGGCTATTGATTTTTCTTTCTGTACCAATGCTCCCCCGAGGCCTCCGATGGAAGCGTCTACTTGTAAAGTGACAGCTTTTTTTCTGATGATGCAATGGTGACCACTGAAACTCCACATCCTCTTTCAGCAACTCTCTGAGGTTGGCTGTGTGGTCTGACGTGTGGGGTGAAGGAACTCATATATTGGACCAGGCCGAGGAAGCTTCTTAATTCCTTTGTCCTTTGGGTGTTCCATTTCAGCAACTGCTGTTACCTTCTCTGGGCTTGGCCTGACCCCATTAGGTGTGTACACCATTCCGAAGAATTGGCACTCCTTCTTCTTCATGATGTGTTTGTCTGCACTGAGTTTGATGCAAGCCCCTCTTGTTCTCTCCATGACCTCGTATAGGTGAAGATTGTGGGTTTTCCATCTCTACCAAAGATCTGGATGTCGTCTGCAATGCTGACAATGCCCTTTCATCCCCGTAGGTCTCCTCTATCTTTTTCTGGAAGACGTCTTGGCTCACCTTTAGGCCAAAAGCTAGGTGCAGGAACTTGTACCGGCCAAATGGAGTATTGAACATTGTGAGCAGTGTCGATTCTTCATCCAGCTTCACATTCTAATATCCATACTTTGCATCTTGTTTGCTAAAGATTTTGGATCCCACTAGTTCAGACGTGATGTCTTCCAGCTTTGGTGTTGGATAGTGACCTCTGTTGATGGCTTGGTTTGTCTTTGGGATCCAGACATATCCTCAGGCAACCATTCAGTTTTTCCTTTATTACAATGGAATTCACCCAGTCAGTTGGCTCAACCACTTTCACTATCACTTGTTTTTCTTCCATTTCTTCGAGCTCCTGCTCTAGCCTTGTTTCATCTCTATTGGCTCCTTTCGTGGAGCATGGATTATTGGTTTGCATTCTGGGTCTATGGTTATGTGGTATTCGAAATTTCCAAAGAACACAACTGTGTCATTGAAGCATTCAGGGTACATGTCCATGAGCTCGGCCTTATTGTGATCGGTGGGCATTGCTCAAGCAGGGTGTTGCTATTGATCCTCTTGGACATTTTCTTCTCCCAGATTTCATTGTTTACAGAGATTAGCTGTAATTCTTGACAACTATTCAGGCCTAGGATCCGTCAGCATCAACCACAAAGAATGTGCATATGATGCTCTTTCCTTTATGTCTGCCTTTTATTTGGACTTTTCCAAGTTGTTTAATCACAGGGCCACCATAGGCTGTGAGCATGACATTTATGGCTTCTAGGGTGCCTTCCTCTGTGTACCTGTTCATCATATTCTCGGGGAACATCTGACGGTACATTCTGAGTGGGAGGACGTTGCTTTGTGATCTAGTGTCCAACTTTATTTTCAAGTTGAATATTGTCGGTTTGTTTCTGATGTTTCTTTTCACTTGGATCTTGGTGTGTAGTTCACTTTTTCCTCCCTTCCCTTTCTTGGATGTCTCATGGAAGAGTATTGTTTTGATATTGAGCGTCAGTGAGTCGGAGTCACCGCTGTTGCTTCCCTCGATGCGGTGTACTTTCCTTCTGTATTCTTGTTTTCTCTCTCTTTTCATGCCAGACCTACACACTTTTCCCCAGTGATTGACCTTCCCACAGGTCCTGCACTTCAAACCATATGCGAGGCATTTCTTGTGGTCATTGAAGGGGTGTATTATTCTGCTGCACTTCCTGCAATTCTCGGATGTCTGCGTCTTTTTCTGCATGCGCTTTATGGCATCGACCCTTCTATCTCTGGGCTGCATGTTGGTCTGCATGAAGACGGATTGCATTTGCCTCCGAGTGGCCTCGAAGGCCCTAGCTGTGTCTACAGCATCTGCTAGTTTCAACCTGTTTTTTCTCATGAGAGCTTTCTGCACTTCAGGATGAGCGCTTCCCCAGATTAGTTGGTCGACTCTTCTTTCCTTGATTTCTTTGAACTTGCATTTTGCTGCAATGTTCTTTAGCTTTGTGAGGAAATTATCTACCGAATCATCAGGCTCTTGTTTTAATCCCTGGAACTCGTGTCGCTTTATTCTATGGTTGGATTTCGGTTCCAGATGAGAGGAAAATTTTTGAAATATCCTTTCTGGTTATTTTTCTTCCTCTTCAGCCATTAAACAGCTATTAAACAGGTCTAGTCCTTGCTCCCCAGTCCTAAGAAGGATGTAACTAATCTTTTCCTCTAGTGTTGCTCCCTTTTTTACATTTTTCCACACTGTGAACCATATCAATCAAAATACATACAAACATTTCCCTCTTAAATATACACAGTGGCATTTTCTCCCCTTCCCCCCCCCCCCTCCAAACCCATTAAACCTTCAACGTATACAATACAATAAAACCATTAAACAATGTCATCACACAATGAAAATAAACAAGAAAATTGTGTCATCTACTTTTACACACTAGATCAAGTCATTTTGTCTTATCAATGGAATACATTTATTCATTTCCATGTACCATTGCTGTACTCTCAGGCTCTCTTCTGATTTCCAGGTTGACATTATATTTTTTTTACTACAGCTAAGGCTATCATAATAAATCTTTTTTGCGCTTCATCCAGTTTGAGGCCTAATTCTTCTTGTATTACTTAGAAGAAAGATCTCTGGATTTTTTGGTATGTTGCTTTTTGTGATTTTATTTAATACCTGATTTAGATCTTCCCAAAACTTTTTCACTTGCTCACATGCCCAAATTGCATGTACTGTTGTTCCCATTTCCTTCTTACAGCGAAAATATCTATTTGATAATGTTGGATCCCATTTTTTAAATTTTTGGGGTGTGATATATAACCTGTGAAACCAATTATACTGCATCTTGCATAACCTTGTGTTTATTATATTCTTCATAGTTCCAGAGCATAACTTTTCCCATATTTCATTTTTTATCTTTATGTTTAAATCTTTTTCCCACTTTTGTTTGGGTTTATAACTTATTTCATCATTTTCCTTCTCTTGCAGCTTGATGTACATACATGTTCATTACAAATCTTTTTATTATCATTGTTTCTGTAATTACACATTCAAAGCTGCTTCCTTCTGGTAATCTCAGTCTGTTTCCCAATTTATCCTTTAAGTAGGCTTTCAGTTGATGATATGCAAACATTGTACCATGAGTTATTCCATATTTGTACTTCATTTGTTCAAATGTTAATAAATTATTTTCCAAAAAACAATTTTCTATTCTTTGATTCCTTTTCTCTCCCATTCTCTAAAGGAAAGGTTATCTATTATAAAAGGGATTAGCTGATTTTGCGTCAATAATAATTTTGGTAGTTGGTAATTTGTTTTTTTTCCCTTTCTAAGTGAATCTTCTTCAATATATTGAGTAAATGATGCAATACTGGAGAGCTTTTATATCGTATCAGCTTTTCATCCCACTTATAAAGTATATGTTCCGGTATCTTCTCCCCTATTTTATCTAGCTCTGTCTTAGTCCAATCTTGTCTGATAAAAATCTGATAAATACCTTAATTGTGCTGCTCTATAATAATTTTTAAAGTTTGGTAACTGCAAACCACCTTGGCTGTACCTCTCTGTTAATTTATCTAATGCTATCTTCAGTTTCCCCCTTTCCATAAAAATTTCCTTATCTCTTTATTTCATTAAAGAATTTCTCTGTTAAGGGAATTGGTAATGATTAAGTATTGTATCCGTGGGAAAACAATGCAATTTTAATGCAATTTACCCTCCCTATCAACGTTAGTGGTAATTCTTTCCAATATTCTAAGTCTTCCTGCAATTTCTTTATTAGTGGCTGATAATTTTGTACAGGTGGCTTAAATTATTATTTACTCTAATACCTAGGTATCGGATTGCTTGTGTTTGCCATTTAAATGGTGATTCTTTTTTAAATTCTGTATAATCGGCATTACTCATTGGCATCGCTTCACTTTTATTTGCGTTGATTTTTTACCCAAATATTTCTCCATATTCCTTCAATTTATTACAAAATTCATTTACTGATACCTCTAGTTCTGTTAGGTATACTATGATGTCATCTGCAAATAAACTGATTTTATACTCCTCCTTTATTTTTATTTTATTTTCTGTTCTTATCAGTTCTGCCAATGGTTCTTTAGCTAAAGCAAACAGTGAGGGAGATAGTGAACATCCCTGCCTAGTTGACCTACTTAATTTAAATCGGTTTGATAAATATCCATTTACTGTTACCTTTGCCAATGGTCCATTAAATAATGCTTTAATCCAATTAAAAGATTTTTCTGATAGATTGAACCTCTGTAGTACTTTGAAAAAATAATTCCATTCTACCCTGTCAAAGGCTTTTTCTGTGTCTAAAGCTACAGCCACTGTTGACTTCTTATTTCCTTGAACTGCATGAATTAGATTAATAAATTTACAGACATTATCCACTGTTCGTCTTTTCTTAATGAATCCAATTTGATCTTGTTTTACTATTTTTGGTACACAGTCGGCCAATCTGTTTGCTAATAATTTTGGTGTAGCTCCCTTGAGGAAATGTTTGAATGCCAGGTTGCACTTCTGCTTGAACTTTTTGAAAGCCTCTATAACGCCGTCTGCTATCCCGTCCATTACTGGGTGTAACGCTGCTGCTGCTGCGGCCATTTTCTTCTCCAGCTCTGGTCATCAGAATGGTGCTTTTTCTTTGTTTTTTTCAATTTTTTTTCTCTATGGTGTGGGTTTCAATCTATCCCACTGATGCCACCATGTTGTGTTGGGATTCTACCATCGGACTGGAATGGCTCATAAGTTTAACAGCACATTTCTTTACTTACATTCAGCTACTGGGTCGCATATTGATACGATGTGTTTCACCGTGCATGCACCACTCTCAAGTGGCTCTTACAATGTTAGTGTTCATGCTCTAGCATAAAATAGTCCCAGGTTTCCTCCGCATATAACAGGGAGTAATTTCAGCGTAGGTGCTTCCCCTTCACCGCACATGCACCAGACATCACTATTTCAGGCCCCTTTAAAATATTTCCTGCAGATCCTGCAATTCCTTAATCTGACACAGGAGACAGACTTCTGGTGCTGGAATCTAATAAAAGAAGATAATGTATGTGGGATCATGATAAACGTTGGGGAAGGACTGATGGAACCAGAACCTGAGGTGAAGAGGGTGGGTGGTGGAGAGGGAAGAGTCCAGTGGGGGAAATGTGGGTGGGATGGAACCAAAGATGGAAGGGATGAGTGGGGAAAGGACAAAAATGGAGTGGGAGGAAGGGGGAATCATGCATTGCTTTTTTGACAAGACCAGCTTTGCTTCTGTGTGCAGGGTTGGCACAAAGTCCTTTTGCTTTCTTGTTTTGCTTACATTTTTCTTTCCATTAGTGTGTCATCACTGTAATGAATGCTCGCTTGACCACAGGTGTGTTGCTCAGGGAGATGGTCAATTTTTTTTTTAACCTCTGGTGTTACATTTTTTTTTACCTTTCAAACACTATCAGAAGTGCCAAGTTTAATGCAGAACCCCCTTCAGATTGCACTTTAATTTTAACTATAATGCCAATCATTCCCAGGCCAGTCTGAAGTTGTTGCTTGACATCAAGGAGAGATGGTAAATGAACCGTTTGTTAATGATCTCAAATGAGGTATGAGATTATGGTCCAATTATTGAAATCCTGTGAAGTCAGACACCTGCTGGAAGACCACAAGGAACAAAAGCTTATTTTGTACATTGTGCCGACAGGGAGAAGGGTTTTTCAGTGAGCACTCTAACAGGTTAATGCTAACATTCATACAGCAGTAGAACAAGAGCACAATTACAGGGTATAGAGTTGAATGGGGAGAAAAAGTCAATTAGTACAAAGCACAGGCAGCAGGAGTGCATTGTTGTCATGTTCATTCAGGCTGCTGGGAAGAAAGAAACTGCCTTTTTTTACCTGTTAGTGTGTGATTTCACACTCTTAAGTCTTCTCCCCAAAGGGAGGGGGGAGGTGAGAATGTACGGTTGATGGAGTTCATGGAGATGTAGGAAATTTATGTGATATTCTGAGCTGCATTCACCACTTCCTGCAACAACATCAGAGGGTAATCTTAAAGTATAGAATCTAAATCCTTGAATGTTTTTTCACGTTAGCCACTCCTCTTCACAACCCTTTGTGGTAAAGAATTTCAATTTCACAACCCTCTGAACTCTCTTATCATTTCTAAATGACCAGCATCTCATTTTAAGATATGGCTTTTATAGTTCTCTCCAGAGTCTATCACGAAGTGAAATTAACTGGTTTAAGTTAACTCGGCAAGAAGTTTTATTAGGACAGAGAACCCAAAGGCTGATGCTTGAGAATGAACTGAGCTGTCCTGCAGTATTATGATTAAAACTAACTGCAGAATTTTTTAGGTTGCGCAAGACGTGCCAATTGAAGTTTCAAGAAGAGAAATTGGATTAATTCCTGATCTTAATGCAGGTAAGTGAGATTAGTGTAGTTAGGTACATTTGTATGGGTGGGGTAGGGGCGGAGAGGGCGTGTTGTAGACGTATTGCTTCTCGCTGTATGGCTCTGGTTTATGTTTCTGATGCCCTAGTGCTGAGCACAAAAGGAATGAGGAAGGAGAAAATATTTAATAGGAAGTATTGAATTGGGTGTGGAATTTGAATAAGAAATACCAGCCCTGATCTGTTTAATTATTTAAATTGAAAACTAGACTGTTCCAACTACCAGGAACAGGAAATGAAATATTTTAGAAGAGGTGAAAATATGGGGTTCTTTATTCTTTTTATGGAATGTAGACATCACTGACAAGGCCAGCACCTTCACTGCCCTTAAAGGTGGTGGTGAGCTATCACCTTGAATCGTTGTAATCTGTGTGGTGAAGGACCACCCAGAGTGTTGAAAGGTAGGGAATTCCAGGATTTAGTCCCAGTAGCATATTGTTGACGGTGCATGACGTGAAAGGAACTTTCTAGGTGGAGACATTCCACACACCTACTGACCTTGTTCTTCCGAGAATGGAGGTAAAAGGTTTGGGAGGTACAATTAGAAAGACCTTGTTAAAATGCTGACGGCAACTGAGCTGTACTAGAAGGAATGTAATGCTAGTATTTCAGCTATTTGTAACTCTGTTAATGCAACTAGCATCTTCCTTAAAGACAGTGGGTTTCAATCACCTCATCTTGCAGTCTCACATTACTGGATGTTCCCAGAGCAAGGTGCTCTTATTCCACTAAGGAATTTAGGTTATTTCTTGCTCACTATTTTGTATCAGTCCATTTAAGTTGAAACATGAGATTGGCCTTTCATGACCTAGATGAAAAGAATGTCTTCACCCAGAGAGTAATAAATCTTTGGAATTTTTTTTTACCGAGGGGAGGATCAGTATTTGAAGGTCAGGATTGCTTGGAGTCGAGGGATTAATTGAGTTAATGCAGAAAAAATGGCATGTGCTAAAAGATCAGCAGTGTTCGTATTGAATGTCAGAGCAGACAAGAAAGGCCAAGCAGCTCATTCCTGATTCCATTTTGTACTTAATTTGGTTTTGCATCAAGAAAGTGATTATATTCGATTACCATTGTGCAAAGACTCGTGGAGTTGAGGTGGTCTTTGGCCTGGTGTGCAAGCATTGACTCTTCTGAAACCAATCAATTTACTCCCATTCCATTCCTTTCTCCCCTTAGCCCCTAATTTTTTTCCTTTTCAAGTGTTTATTCAATTTGCTTTTAAGAGCAATTGTGTTCACAACATCTTGAGAACCTTCCCAGCTGCACCCTTGGGGATACAATCTTTTGGAAAAGACATTAAACTTGGCCTCTATATACTCTCTTAAATAGGTGTAATGGGTACTATGGCATGAATTCATCTAAATCTTTTTATTTATTTAGAGAAACTGCATAGTAACAGGCCCTTCTGGTCCACAAACCCGTTCCAAATACACCAATTAACCTACATTTTTTTGGAAGGTGAGTGGAAAAGTGAGTACATGGGGAAAATCCCTGCAGATCATGGGGAGAATGTATAGACTCCTTACAGTCCGTATCAGAGTCGAACCTTGGTCGCTGATGCTGTAATAGTGTCGCGCTAACTATGCCACCTGTAGTTTAAAATTTAACCTGTAATCTGCAGCAATAAAAACCGATGATTTCATCATTCATTTGGTGCTTGTGAGAGCTTGCCATGCACAAATTGGCCGGTGAAGTTCCTGCATTGCAGCATTGACTGGACTTCAAAGGTATCTCAATCATTGTAAAGCATTTGGGATCATCTGATTTGGTGATGTATTTTGTACAAATGCAAACCCAATTTCTAAAGTAGCCCTAAGTCAGCCAGCTACCATTCTCCCATTTTATAATGAAGAAAAATTGGATTTAAAGCCTACATAAAGAAATGCCTTCAAAATCAGAGCCCACACAAGTTCAGGAACTGTGAAGATTTTATTTTTCTAAATCTGCCTCTGTTTGTATTTGCTGTTTGTCTGTTTAAGGCAGTTTTAACCTTTGTTCTCTTGGCTTCTTATCCCAGAGGTGACCATGCCATTTTATTGCCATTTTACTTTGTGCTGTGATCTTTAAGTATTTGAAAAATAATAACAACAACCCAATCTTTTTCATGTTTCCAGTCCCTGTAATTTTCTGCTTAATGTTTCTGCTTCATTTGCTATTTCAGATGTGACCATCTCTAATTTCATAGTACATTATTGCACATCATCAGGCCTTTCAGCCCATCTAGTCTGTGTGGAACTATTATTCTGCCTAATCCCCTTGATCTGTACCCAGACCATAGCCTTTCATACCTCTCTCATCCATATGCATATCCAAAAAATTCTTAAATGTCAAAATTGAGCCTTTATTACCTTTTCAGATGGCAGCTCCTTCACACTCTCTGCATGGAAAAGTTACACCCTAAAATTCCCCCTAAACAACTCGTCTTTCAACCTTAACCCATGTCCTCTCATTCTTGTCTCATCTAACCTCGGTGAGAAAATCCTCCTAGTAATCTATCCCCCCTCGTAATCTATCCCCCTCGTAATCTATCCCCCTCGTAATCTATCCCCCTCGTAATCTATCCCCCTCGTAATCTATCCCCCCTCGTAATCTATCCCCCCTCGTAATCTATTCCCCCCTCGTAATCTATCCCCCCTCGTAATCTATCCCCCTCGTAATCTATCCCCCTCGTAATCTATCCCCCTCGTAATCTATCCCCCTCGTAATCTATCCCCCTCGTAATCTATCCCCCCTCGTACTCTATCCCCCCTCGTAATCTATCCCCCTCGTAATCTATCCCCCTCGTAATCTACCCCCCTCGTAATCTACCCCCCCTCGTAATCTACCCCCCCTCGTAATCTACCCCCCCTCGTAATATACCCCCCCTCGTAATCTACCCCCCCCTCGTAATCTACCCCCCTCGTAATCTACCCCCCTCGTAATCTACCCCCCTCGTAATCTACCCCCCCTCGTAATCTACCCCCCTCGTAATCTACCCCCCTCGTAATCTACCCCCCTCGTAATCTACCCCCCTCGTAATCTACCCCCCTCGTAATCTACCCCCCCTCGTAATCTACCCCCCTCGTAATCTACCCCCCCTCGTAATCTACCCCCCTCGTAATCTACCCCCCTCGTAATCTACCCCCCTCGTAATCTACCCCCTCGTAATCTACCCCCCTCGTAATCTACCCCCCTCGTAATCTACCCCCCTCGTAATCTACCCCCCTCGTAATCTACCCCCCTCGTAATCTACCCCCCCTCGTAATCTACCCCCCCTCGTAATCTACCCCCCCTCGTAATCTACCCCCCTCGTAATCTATCCCCCCTCGTATTCTATCCCCCCTCGTATTCTATCCCCCCTCGTAATCTATCCCCCCTCGTAATCTATCCCCCCTCGTTATCTATCCCCCCTCGTAATCTATCCCCCCTCGTAATCTATCCCCCTCGTATTCTATCCCCCCTCGTATTCTATCCCCCCTCGTAATCTATCCCCCCTCGTAATCTATCCCCCCTCGTTATCTATCCCCCCTCGTAATCTATCCCCCCTCGTAATCTATCCCCCTCGTAATCTATCCCCCCTCGTAATCTAGTATGCCACTTTCAAATCTCTCCTTATTCTTCTATGATCCAAGGAATAAAGTCCTAACCTGTTTAACCTTTCCCTATAACTCAGCTCCTCAAGTCCAAGCAGCATCCTTGGAAATTGTCTCTGCACTCTTTCATTCTTATTGATATCCTTCTGTCATTAGGATGAGCAAAGTGCCGGATACGGGGCTTTAAGCTCAGGTTCACCACTGGGCAACATAGTCATGCAGCTATGGAGCTTATGGGGGCTCAGAAGGTGGTAAGATCCACAGCCTCTCTGTCTCTGGATGGCACTCTTTTTTTTAAACTTCCCTTGGTTGATTTAATAATGGTGCTGGTTTACTTGGCAACTCTTTATTGGCCTTTATAGGGGAAACAAAGATAAGATTTTTGTGTATCTGGTGTACATGACAATAAATTGATCTTGAATAAATGAATGTCCATGAGTTGGACTTTGAATTTGTGTGCATTTGTTTGTATCTATGGGATATCTATAAGTCAGGCATTTTATAACCTGAAGATAGCCTGTATCATTCCTAAATCTACCACGTCAAACTCCGTAAGAGTTCTCCAAAAGGCAGAGAACTTCTGAACTTTGGGGAACAACACACAATCTGGTGGAGGAGCTCAGCTTGTCTAACAGCATCTGTGGGACCAAAAAATAATTATTAACGGTGTGGGCCAGGACATTTATTTCATCAGGGTTAAGAGTGTGGAGGAAAGGGATCTGGTATAATGAGGACAGAGTGGGAGGTAGAGGATTGGGTCCAGTGGGGAATTGGTGGACCAGGTGAAGGATGATGTTCAGAGACCATTGACAGATGCCAGACAGAGAAGCAAAAGGGTCAACAGGAGGAAAATGAGTCTTAGAGTTGGGGTGCATGGTGGGTTGGGATCAAGGCTAACAGCCATTCTGATAAGGTGACAATTGTGGTATAATGAGAGAAAAGATGGAACCAAAGGTTTTTTTTTGGGGGGGAGGAAAGAGGGGAAGAATTTATGTGGAGAAATGGGGGGAGAAGAGGAAAGATCCAAAATGGTAAGGCGATGATGATGGGTGAGGTATTGGGTTAGAATAGGTGTTAAAGGGGACAAAAATTAGGGGAGAGGTAAGTGAGAAGAAAGGAAGTATAGAACTATAGAAACATTACAGCACAGAAACGGGCCCCTTGGCCCTTAAATCTGTGACAATCCATTTTCTGCATAATCCCATTAATCTGTACCCAGTCTGTGGCTCTCCATACCTCTCTCATCCATGCATCTGTCCAAATTTTTCTTAACTTTTAACTGTAACAACCATAACCCATGTCCTCTGGTTTGTTTCTCACTGACCCTCAGTGGAAAAAGGTTACCTATATTTACTGTCTATACCCCTCATAATTTTAAATACCTCTATCAAATCTCCCCTCATTCTTCTACACTCCAGGGAATAAAGTTTAACCTTTCCCTGTAACTCAGTTCCTAAAATCCAGGCAATATCCTAGTAAATCTTCTCTGCACTCTTTCTATCTTATTGATATCTTTCCTGCAGTTAGGTGACCAAAAAGGCACACAATACTCCAAATTTGGACTCACCAATGTTTTATACAACTTTAACATCCCAACTCCTATATTCAATATTTTGATTTATGAATGCCAATATGCCAAAAGTTCACTTTGCAACCCTATTTACCTGTGATGCCACTTTCAGAGAATTATTTATTTGTAATGTAGCAGGGTCACTGTGGTCATAGCTCGAGGTAGAAAGAAGACTCGCACGCTTAGGGAGTGTCATCGACACTGCTTTATTGGACTGCAGCTCTGCCTTTTATAGGCAGCTGGCTGAGTTTCCACTGGGGTGTGGCTTAAGCGAGGCCAGCTGCTGATTGGTTGTCCCGAATGCACGGGCCCGGATTGGACCCTCTATGATCTGCTAGCTGTGAGTGGCCGATTCGACCGCTATTCCTGCAGCCTATGGGAGCGGGCGTCTCATCCTGCGTGCTGTCTGTCCGATCATCATGTTCAACAACTGTTTGCTGAATGGGCCACAGGCCGTTACACAACCCCCCCCCCCCCCACCCTGCCAAAACCAGTGATCGGGAAATTGTCTTTTAGCAGCCAACCCCTGCACCGTGGGGTCGGAGGAGTAACTGGCTGGTTAACGTCCAAATGGGCTGGTTTCTGCTGGCCAAACATGAAAGTCTCCTCCCTGCCGTCAATGTTCAACACGTAGCTGGAGCCATTGTGCTTGATAACATGATATGGCCCTTCATAAGGCAGTTGAAGGAGTGGCCGGTGGACAAAAACATAGTGACAGTCTGTAAAGTCTTTTGGGACAAAGGTGCTGGCTTGTCTGTGAGCTCTGGGCTTAACTGGGGCTAGTGAGCCCAGGTGCTCACGCAGTTGAGACAATGTAGCTGTCGGGAGCTCCCGCAAGTCCTTCAAAGCTGCCAGAAATTCGCCTGGGATGACTAGGGGTGCGCTATAGACCAACTCGGCAGAGGATGCCTTGAGATCCTCTTTCCGGACAGTGCAGATGCCTATCAGGACCCAAGGGAGTTAGCCCACTTCTGTCTGGTGAGTTGGGCCATCAGAGTTGTCTTCAGGTGCCTGTGGAACCTCTCCTCCAAACTGTTGACCTGCGGGTGGTATTTTGTGGTATGGTGGAGTTGAGTCCCCAGGGCTTTTACTAACACTGGAAGTGAATTGGGCCCTCCTGTCAGATGTTAACTGTTCGGGGACCCCAAAATGTGCCACCCAGGTGTTCAGTAATGCCCGTGTACACGTCTCTGTAGAGATTTCAGGTAGCGGCACCATCTCTGGCCATCTAGTCATCCGGTCGACCATGGCCAATAGATAACATGCACCTCTGGATACAGGTAGGGGCCCCACATGTGGCTGAAATGGCGGCGTATTGGTTTGAAAAGCTGTGGAGGGGCTTTAATGTGGGTCTAGACCTTGGATGCCTGGCACTGAGTACACGTTTTGGCCCACTGAGTGACCTCTTTACGGAGGTCGTGCCAGACATACCTGTTGGCCACCATTCTAACTATAGTCCTGATGGTGGGTGAGTCAAATTGTGGACCAAATTGAAAACTTGCCTTATCCATGAGACTGGAATGATGGGGCGCAGTTGAGGTATCGCAAGGAGCATGCAGATACCTGGGGCAATTGGAATGTCCTCCAGTTGCAGGCTGATAAGTGCTGTCCGATATGCCGGTATGTCAGAGTCTGCCTGCTGTGCATCTACCGCATAGTCGATACCCGGGTGGTGTCATGCACTGCTAGGATAGCTGGTCAGGATAGGCCATCAACTACCACATTGGACTTCCCAGCGACATGGTCAATGTCCATTGAAAATTCAGATATGTAGGACAGGTGCCGTTGTTGCCTGGCTGACCATGGGTCTGACACCTTGCTGAAAGCAAAGGTAAGTGGTTTGTGGTCTGTGTAAAGTTTGAACTACCTGCCCTCCAGGAAGTAACGGAAATGCTGAATTGCCAGGTATAATGCTAACAGTTCCCTATCAAAGCACTGTACTTGAGCTCTGGTACCTGAGATGTTTACTGAAAAAGGTCAGCGGCTGCTACTGTCCGTTAACCAGTTGCTCAAGTGCACCCCCGACTGCTGTGCTGGAGGCATCGACCATGAGGGCGGTCGGGGCGTCTGTCCGCGGATGCACAAGGAGGGTGGCTTTGTCCAGGGAATCTGACTACTTGGAAAGCCTCGGTCGCCTCCTGTGTCTATTGAATGTCATTACTGGGCCCTGCCATGAGGGGAAATAGCAGGCTCATGATGTGGGGCCGCTGCAGATAAGAAGCGATAATAAAAATTGACTATACCTGCAAACTCTTGGAGTCCCTGCACGGTCGATGGTCTGGGGAATGAACGAATAGTGTCCACTTTGGTGGGTAACGGCCTGGCCCCATGTTGGTCAATGCAATGGCCCAGGAAATTAATTATCTCTCGACCAATCTGGCACTTGACCAGATTAATGGTTAAACCAAACTTACTTATCCTGCACAACAATAGTGTTAAGTGAGCGGCATGCTCGGAGCGTGTGCGGCTGTCTATTAAAATGTTATCGAGGTAGACGAAGGAGAAGTGGAGTTCCCAGCCCACTGCGTCCATCAACCTCTGGAAAGTCTGAGCCCCATTTTTCAGCCTGAATGGCAAACAATCCAAAGGGGGTTATGATGGCAATTTTGGGAATGTCATTGGGGTGAACTGTGATCTGATGATAACCCCTGATGAGGTCCACCTTAGAGAATATCTGTGCCCCTTGCAGATTAATGGTGAAGTCCTGGATATGGGGCATGGGATATTTGTCAGTTGTAATGGCTTCATTTAGGTGGTGGTAGTCTCCACACAGCCTCCAACCTCCCACTGCCTTAGGAACCAAATGGAGGAGGGAGGCCCATGGGCTGTCGAAGTGCCACACAATACTGAGTTCATCCATCTTTTGAATCACTCCTTTAGCCAGGTTGAGTTTCTCAGGGAGGGGGGAGATGTTTCACCCTGGTTAGGAGTTAATAATAATTTAATAATAATTTAGTGTCTCACCCTGTGTTTGGGTTCCGCCAAGTTTAAATGGGGCCTAGAGATGGAGAAGAATTCCGCTAAAGCTCGAGCAAATTCGTTGTTGGCTGTACTTATTGAGTGTAGATGGGGGTTAGTAAATTTGGTGCCCTTGAGCGAAAGTGTCTGGAATGTCCGGGCGTGTACAAGCTGATGCTCCTTAATGTACACCAGTAGTGAGTTGGCTGTCAGGAAATTGGCACCCAGTAACGGTTGCTGTACGATCGCCACCGTAAACTTCCAGATGAATTGTCTGTCCCCAAAGTGGAGGGAAATTGTACGGGTGGCAAATGTCTGAATGTTGGAGCTGTTTGCTGCTCGCAGCTCTTGGCCCACCTTGCCACTGCGAGCATCTAGGCTGGATGGGGGAAGGACACTGTACTGTGCCCCGGTGTCCACCAGGAAACATTGGCCCGACATGGAGTCTTGGACATGGAGGAGGCTATGCATTTGGCCGGTCATCGCAGCCTCAACGATGGGCGGACTTTGCATTTCCCTGGAACGTGCAGGGGGAGCGGCATCGACTGGCCTCGGTATCCCTCCATTGATGATAGAAACAGTACTTCTCACTGGTAGGGTGTGCCAGTTGGTCAGTTAGATGGTCAGTCAACGGGCTTCCTTGCTGGGCATTGCTGATGAGGTGCTGTCACCTGTTCAAGTGAAATGCAGGAGTCCCTCATCACTGCCCATAACGTAACTGCTCAGGAAGCCACCCTCCTGGGGTCGTTGAGTCTTCCTCTGTGAGGAACAGCCGGATGTCTTCAGGCAGCCTCTCCAAAAAGATCTGCTGGAACGGCAGGCAAGAGGTGTGACCATCATTGAGAGCAACATGTTGCTCATGGGGGCAGAAGGGGCCCTGTCCCCAAAACCGTTGATGTGCAGCAGTCGGGCTGCGCGCTCACGCTTTGAGAGCCAGAAAGTGCGGCTTAATAGCTCCTTTGATGGCCACTTACTTCCCTTGCTCCGGGAGTTGCTGAACGAACTCAATGATGCAGGCTTCAGGGTCTTGATCGAGGGCAGTGACTACGTGGTAGTAGCACATGTCATCTGCGGAGATCCGGTGAACGATGAACTGCTTTTCAGTCTGCTGGAACCACACCCATGGTTGTAACGTCTAGAAGCCCGGCAGCTTCAATGCTACAGCGTTTATTGTAGGCTGTTCCCCCATCGTTGGGTCCAAAGCACTGTGTGGACCAGTCGGGGTTACTAAGGGTAGAAAGAAGACTCACGTACCAAGGGAGTGTAATCAACACTGATTTTATGGGGCTGCAGCTTTACCTTTTAGCCAGCCGGCTGTGTCACTACCGGGGTGTGGCTTGATAAAGGCTGACTAATGATTGGTTGCCCCAATGCGCAGGCCCAGATGGAACTTCCTGCGATCCGCTGGCTGTGATTGGCCGATTTGACTGCTATTCCTGCGGCCAGTGGGAGCAGGCACCTCATTCTGCGTGCTGCCTGCCCGATCGTCATGTTTGATGACTGCTGTGTCTGCCTGTGGAGTGGTCCGCAGGCCACTACATGTAGGTGTTTTTATGCCAGGCCTCCAGCTCTGTCCGTAGAGAGCGGCATCCCGTAGCATCCTCCAGAGCATGTGGAGGCAGCAGGAGTGGTGCTGCCTGTCGCCATGAGGTCTAATATACACAGTGAGCAATGGCCATCTTCGTTCCCCATACTCCCCCGCAAGCTGGAACCGCTCTGGGAAACGTAGAGGTGTTCCAGGTGCATGGGGGATTATGACTTCTGCCTGGCACTGCCCCTCCAGCTCTTTACTTCCCTCTTGCATCCTTTGGACTCCCTGGCCCTGCTTCTCCATCTCCACTCCTCAGCATCAGTCCTCCTACCTCCCAGGCCATGGAACTCAGAACCCAGGTCCTTTTGCCCTCTGGCCCTGGCGGGTTCTAACTCTCCTTGTCCACGCTGGACCTATGGCTCCTCGCTGCCCTCTTGTTCCTTGGTCTCGATGCCCTTAGTGAGGGAGCAAGAGGTGAAGGGGGAACAAGAAGAGAACATTTTCGGGTGGCAGGAAGGAGCCCTAAATTCAGTACCAATCACCTGGGACCCCTGGTGGTGGCTCCTGGGTCATGGACTGATGGCATCATCATGACATCATCAGCCCACCCCCACCAGCCAGCCACTTGCAGCGGCAGTTCATTCATGATGTGTGGCGGAGCGCTCAGCTCCACCTCTGTCTCAAGATTGAAGAGAGATTGGAGTCGGCACCTTGGAGCCGCTTACGGAGTATTTATGATGGTAAATTCTGCGATGTAAGGGCAGAGAATCTCCGCCTTTACAGTCACATTTTTTCACTCTATAAAAAGGGCCTACTATTTCCAGGTCCCTCTGTTCTACTGCATTCCTCAGTGTCCTACTATTTACCATATATGTCCTTTCTTGGTTTTCCCTTCCAAAATGCAACACCTCACATTTGTCTGCATTAAATTCCATCTGGCATTTTTCATCCCATTTTTCCAGCTGGTCCAGATCCCTCTGCAAGCTTTGAAAACCTTCTTAGCTGTGCACAACACCTCCGATCTAAGTGTCATTTACAAATTTGCTGATCCAATTTATCATTGATATAGATGACAAATAACAATGGTTCCAGTACTGATTCCTGAGGCACACCACTAGTAACGAGCCGCCATAATGAGAAACAATCATCTACCACCACTCTCTGACTTCTCCCGTCTTGCTAATGTCAAATCTAGTTTACTTCCTCACCATGAATACCCAGTATCTGAATCTTCTTGACTAACCTCCCATGTGGGACCTTCTCAAAGGCATTACTAAAGTCCACATAGACCACATCCAAGGCCCATTCTTTATCAACTTTCCTGGTAACCGCCATGAAAAACTCTCTAATATTGGTTAATCACAATCTACTACGCACAAAGCCATGTTAACGATCCCTGATCAATTTCTGGCTATCCAAATACTTGTATATCAGATCTCTTAGGCTCATCAGCCTATAATTTCCAGTATTACTTTGGAGCCTTTTATTTTTAAGCTGAAAAACCCACCAATCCTCCAGCACCAGACCTGTGGCTAAGGACATTTTAAATATTTCTGCCAGAGCCCCTGCAATTTCTACACTGGCCTCCCTCAAGATCCAAGGGTATAATTTTGTTAGGCCCTGGGGATTTATCCACCCTTATTTGCTTTACGACAACAAACGCCTCCTCCTCTTTAATCTGTGCAGGTTTCATGAACTCACTGCTTGTTTTCTTTACTTCCCTTGACTTTGTGCCAATTTCCTGAGTAAATACTAATGAGTGAGGAAACAGGTTTGATAGGTCTCAAAGGCAAGGACTCTCAACACAGTTTTGATGGGGAAGTACTTTATTTACAGAAGGCAAGTGTGGAAAATGGTAACTGATGTCACACACACACACACACACACACTCTCTCTCTCTCTGACTGATACGTATAATAATCAAAGAAAAATCACTACGATTCCCCCACCACCTCTTGACTCAGTAGAGCACTCTGTGCTGCAAGAGTCACTGATTAAACATTCCCAACCCTTTTAACAGTGCACATCTTGCCAACAGTTTCTCCAGCACCCTTCCACATTTTTAGCCCTGGAGTGAAGCAGGGTAGTCCCAAGCTGGCAAAGAGAGAGAAAAAAGAGCACCTGGCACTTTTATAGTGCTGGAGGGTCCAGCCCAGATCATTTACAGGGTTCCAATGGCTCAGTGCCAGGTGGGTTAATCCAGTTACAACAGCCAATGGTTCAAGGCCAAGTACAGGCAGGCTTGAGAGTGCAGTCCAGGTAATTTACATGGATCAAATGCCAAGGTGTGCACTAATGGGTGGGCAGAACCAAAACCTTGATTGGCAGCTGATGTATCCTCTGACTAGGTTGGGGGTAGTGCTGTCACATGACAACCACAACCCTTCCCAATGCAATCCACCCCTCAGAGTTCACACCACTCACCAAACATGAGACAATTGACACCTCTGGGAAAGGTTGAATAGGCTGGACATTGCAACAGATAAAACTGACTAACAGTGTGACTGTGGAATGTGTCTTGTCTTTTGTCCCAAGTAACTGCAAATTGCTCTTGTGAGTTGAAATGGAGAGGAATAGAAAAGAAAGCATTCTTGTTGCAGGGCCTGTACTGTGGGCTGCAAACAATCTTGGAGGGAAGGGGGACAACAACTGGTTCCCCTTCTACAATTGTAGTCCATGCAACCCTGAATGTAAACTTCCCCTGTTAGTATAAAGGGATTGTTCCTTTAAAACATTGATCTCTAGAATACATTCTATTAAGATTGTTATTGGTCCATGTGGCCTCAGGTCCCTGAGGCAGGAGTGGGCAATGGAATAAATGTGCTGGGAGGCCTGGCATTCATCCTATTGGAGGGGGGTGGGGGTCTGCCACCCCATGGGTGAAAGTTCCTGTGTCATCAGGTTTCTGAGCAATTTGACCATTTGGCGCCTCAGTTATGTGGCAGTTTGAAAGGGTTAGACCTAGTCAACCCAGTCGGAATCCAACCAGGTCCCTGACCTACCTCAGAGGTAGTCAGGGAACCCAGTTAAACTTACCTAGGTCTTGTCCACAAGTAATTTGAAAAATAAAATGGCTGACCCATTTATTCTGGTTATGTCAATACTTGTGTACATGTGTCACCAGGCCACCAGCATCTGAACATCTGGCAGTACTTCTGGTGAGTATGTGATGCGTTATTGCAGGGGTGGGATCCCTCTTAAATTGCTGGGTTGGCAATTTAATGGGTAAATCCCCCTGCAATTTGAGAGGTACTTCCAGCACCTTTACCCCAGTAATTGCACCTGGATCCCAGGAGGGCTACCCAGGTGCTGCACTTAAAAGAGGTTACTATTTCAAGTGGTGGAGGAGCAGAGACAGTGTTGGTGTCGGCAGGGGCAACCCTAGGCTTTATCCCAGGGTGGTTGTGGATTTTCCCTGGCCTTTTTCCCCCACAAAGCTCTTTCCACAAGGTGTAAATGGCAGAAATCAGGATCCCATCTATGCTGGCACGTTCAAACTCTGTGCGCAGCAGATCCAAGTACAGCTGCCTGAATGTAAAGCAGGGAGAGAATGTGCTTCTAGTCCTCACTGTTGCCCTATGGGCTGAGGAGGATGCCCCCCACTGCATGCCCCCCACTGCATGCCCCCCACTGCATGCCCCCCACTGCCCTTCCAGGAGGGTGATGGCATCCTGCACAGTCTTCCCATTAGCTGGTGCCATGAGGGGCAGGACCATTGACTTTAAATTGGGTGCGCAGTGGTGACCAGATATCCTGCTAGGGCAGCAGTCACATGGATATTTTCTAAAAAGCTATGGTCACAGGCTCCCTGGTTGATGCCATTGACCAGCACTCATTTTCTAATAACCTGGGTGCCCTCACTGAATGTACCCCATTGCGGGCTCCCGTGTAGATCCCACTCCAGGAGGGTGGGTACCGGACCCTCACTGCAGTCACAGAAATCCTGAGTTTCTGAGTGACCACCAGCATGCCTCCCTACAACTTGGTCATCAGCATCTTTCTCTGCGGTGGACCTGGGACAGGGTGGTGATGGGTCGAGCATGTAGGGGTTTGAGTGAATAGGGGGAAGAGTGGTTGTGGGACCTAGGCTCCTTGGGCAACCCCATATTGTCACTGTTTAACCATATATCCCCATCCCCCAGCCTGCATCCAGCTTGTTATCGTGCTGGACCAGGGCTTGGATTTTTTGTGGGTCTGGCTACGAGCCAGACCTGCTCACCCTGCTGCAACTGTATTAACCTGCAGGTGACTTCAATCCCCCTGTCCTCGAGATCATTGGCACAAGTCTGGGCAGCCTGGACTGCTTCCTGCAGTATACAGCAGTGCTGCCGGAGCTCTTCTAACTCGCTATCCTTCTTACTGCAAAAATGCTGGATCTGGTTAGTAATCACCACCTGACCTGGCATCTCAGGAGGAATGCAAACAGCCAAAAGGCACCCCTTTCATTCCCTTTGGCTTTTGGGAACCCTGCCTTCTTAAGGAGGGAGACCACATGGTGCCCCATTTTCTCACCACGTGGGTCTAATTGCTCAGATCAGTCCACTGGTTTACTGTGGTCTGCCAGCATTCTGGCCAAGCACTCAAATACCTATCTCTCAACTATCCACCTGGGAATCCTATCCTCGGTGCCTGCATTGGCTTTTTTGCTCTTGTTTCAGAACATTTCCCCATGCCTGAGACCCTGCTTGCAGCTCCAATTGTGAGTGAAGGAACAGGTTTGGTAGGTCTCAAAGGCAAGGACTCTCAACACAGTTTTGATGAGGAAGTATTTTATTTTCAGAAGGCAAGTGTGGGAAATGGTAAAAGATGCAACACATACCCACACACACTGGGGAAAATAGCATGGGAACAAAATACTCTCTCTCTCACTCTTAACTGGTACATACAATGATCAACGAAAAATCACTACGATACCCCACCACCCCTGGACTCAGTGCAGGCACGGCTCTCTGCTGCAAGGGACACTAATCAAATGCTCCCAACCCTTTTAACAGTGCACATCTTTTCAACAGTTTCTCCAGCACCCTTCCACATTTCTAGGCCTGGAGTGAAGCAGGGTGGTCCTAAGCTGGCAAAGAGAGAGAGAACAAAGAGCACATGGCACCTTTATAGTGCTGGAGGGTCCAGCCCAGACCATTTACAAGGTTCCAAAAGCTCAGTGCCGGAAGGGTTAATCCAATTACAACAGCCATTGGCCCAAGGCCAAGTACAGGCAGACAGGCTGGAGAGTGCAGCCCCGGTAATTTACATGGTACCAATGCCAAGATATGCACTAATGGGTGGGGTGGAACCAAACCTTGATTGGCAGCTGGCCCGCCACCCCTGCCTTGGAGTGGAGAGATGGGTCATGGGCTGACAGCCGCTTGCAGCAGCTGTACATTCAGCGCAGCGCTCCACTGATTATCCTTCCCCTTGAAGGGTTGGAATCAGGGTCTCAGAGCCGGCCACTGCGCCTTCAGGAAGGTATATCTTTAGCCGTAAGGCCGAAGAACCTCTGCCTTTACAGACTGTTGTTTTCCCTGTTTGAAAGTGCCTTTTGTCACCCTCCCTGGCTACAGTTCCATCTGGTCTCTCATTATCGTCAGCTTCTCTTTATCAGATTCCACCAATAGCGGCCTTTGTCTCTACCTAGCATCTACCCCACTCAGCCTGCTTCACCTGACCCTTTTTTTGCATCTCTTGCCTCTCTCTCTTCCTTTGTCTGGCATCTTCCAGTCATCTGCTTCTGTCCACCATTGCCCCAGTCCATCAATGCCTCTCTGGCCCCAGTGCTACCCTTCACACTTCACACCTCATTAAATTAGCTTTCTCTCCACCTCAGTCCCTGTCCTGATGAAGGGTTCCATTCCGCAACATTGTCCATTCTGTTTTCTCCAATAGATGCTGCTGGACCCACTGCATTCCTCATGCACATTGTGTGCTGCTCCAGTTTCCAGCATCTGCAATCTCCTTATTTCTGAATTGGAGAGGTCTGACTATGACACAATAACTAATTTATTGACTGCAGTCTGCTTTGGGGTATTATGAGATTATAAAAGATAATGAAACGCACTGTTTATTCTGATTACGTTATAAAAGAAAGCGTGCCTGGAAAGGAAATTGTTAAATGTGAGAAGCATGCAGAATGCTTTTTGAATCTCGTGGTATGTCAATGAGACCCACCCACAGCAGGTGAATGGGTTTTCTCAGCACAGTGAAACTATTTGCATCATTATTTGCCTGCAACCTATGTGGCTTTGCAGGAAGAAATTCAAGCTTCATTTTTCTGGTTGGTCTGCTGTGGGAAAGCTGCAGGTGAAGAAATGACTCTAAAATATGTCAATGAATATGAAGACTCTGGAAATGTGAGTGATTGTTCAGCTTTCCCAGTTTTGATAGACACATTTCTGTAAATTTGTGTGTGCTTCAGTATTGTTCAGTGAGAATTAGAATCCAAATTACTATTTTGTCTTTTGAATTGTATTCCAACACGGCTGCTTCTGTTATAATGTGGTTGGCATAGATAACTTGGGGCCATGGTCCTTTTCAATGCTGTATGGCTCTAATGTGAATAGTTGTGACCACCTCTAATCCGCATGATCATTACAATATTCATCTGGTTCACTTGCGTATTATCGTCAAAAACTTGGCTGTCTCTTTTTAGCAACAGTTTTGTTGAGGCGGAACTCTCCTTTGAAAGGAGAGGCTGGCTATCTGACTCGAGCCTGAGGAAACCTGATTATGCAGGTCAATTCTGGCATTCAGACAGGAATGTGTGTGTGTGTGTGTGTGTGTGTCTGTGTGTGTGTGTGTCGTGTGTGTGTGTCGTGTGTGTGTGTGCAAAAAGAGCAAGCATGTACAGAGCACTCAGATCTGTAAAACCAAAATTTAAATACCTTCACTCACTTCGACCAGGATCAGCTTTGTCACACACAGGTTACACTTCAGTTTTATACCAAAGCACACCCCTATCAACATGCCATTCCATTCAAATGAATGTTTCTTGAGCAAAGGACATAAATGTACAGTAAATCAGAGCATGGTTCTGTCCTGATTGCTGAAAAGGTTGGATATTTTCAAGATAGTGGGTTTAATCTTCAGAAATTGGTATTTTAAGTACTCTTCATCCTTGGTGTTTAACACAATCCCCTCGAGGAACAATGCAAATTTTTTTTACATACAGCTGACTCTGAGACTTGTTCATGGTGTTTACTCACTGCCCCCTCTGCTACCAGTGCTCAATGTTTACCCACATCCCTTTCTGAGACCAGCACATGGTATAAACTCTAGGACCAGTGCGCGGTGTTTGCCCGAAGGCCACGCTACGAGCAGCGCGCAGAGTTTGCATGCAGCACCCGCTGCCACCAGCGCACAACCAAATGGGAGCCCATCGATATTTTTGAGAGAATATAGAACAGTATAGCACAGGAACAGGTCCACTAACCCTTGATGTCTGTACAGATCATAATCTCAATTGAAATTAATCCTATCTTTTGTATATTATTTACCCCACCCTACAAAAACACTGAATTTTGTGACTTGTTCATGACAATAAATTCTGATTCAGATTTTGATTCTGAGGTCTTTTTCACTAGTCACTGTATTCATTCAATTCAAGGTAAACTCATTCTGATGACGTGTGGAAAGGGTTTGTGTTTGGGAACATTTCTGTGATTATTTAAGAGCCATTGCAGGCTGGGTATCTCCTTCCTGTGCTATGTGGTTACGGAGCCTCAACGTAAAATCCATCAAAATTTAATGCATTCTTAGGATGAAAAAAATACTGTTGTATGAAGGGTAAAGAAGAATTAATGATTGGGCTTTTTCTTTGCTTTTGTGATTAGTAATCCCTTATGAATGATCTTTCAATTATGACATTGAGTATAGTAGGACAATCAACTGATCTAGGGTAAGCTTCACAGTACCCTCACCTCCTTCCGCCTCTTCACTCTGACATGTAAAATTGTGGTCTCATTAACAGGATTAGGTTCCACAAGAGCCCTACGACTCAACCTGTGGTCCATGGGTTTTCATCAGTGTCTGCAGCGAAGGTAAATGTTACTGACATAGTTGAAAAAAATGTAAAGCAAGGATGTATATTTAATAGTAAACTCCCACCCCCTCCCCATCCAACCCAAAACAATATAAGTAATCACAACGTTCTGAGAATGTTGTGAATGGTGCTGTAGAAATACATGTCCATCCGTTGATTGTTACATTGCCATATTTGTGCTGTCAACCTACAACTCGTGGGTCCTTTAATATCACATTTAAGGTTCAGCTTCAGAAATATACAATTCCAGTGGATGAAACAAAAATGGTTCGTCATCCAAACTATATTTGATTTTGTGTGGCTTGCAAAAAGCTTCAGCAAATCCTGAGAACATTAGAGATGCCCCCAGGGCCTGGCTCATAGTTGAGGCAAAGGAAGGTAGTTGTAGGCTCCAGCCATTGCAGCAGGAGATTTCATGGAAATGCACTTGAAAATTTCTCAAGGACAGATTTTTTCCTTCTGCTATCAGACTCATAGATGGACCTCTTATTAGATTATGCCTTGCACTATTTAGTTGTACAAATTTCTTTTGTATTGTACCCTGCTCTTTTGTCCTGTGTGATACTGTATCCTGCAATGTATTTTCTTGTAATGCTATGAAAAAGTTGACTTGCCTAGATAGCATGCCAAACATTCTTTCATTGTATCTTGGTACAAGTGACAATAATCTATTCAAATCAATCATCTTCAGTTGGTAAAACACTGGATTCTGTGGACACTGTGGTTAAGTGCAAGAACACACAAATGATGGAGAAACTCAGAAAATCAAACAGTGCCTTTATGTAGCAAAGGTGAAGATACATCACCAATGTTTCGGGCTTGAGCCTTTCATCAAGGTGTGGGGGGAACATGCTCAAGCCTGAAACGTTGGTGATGTATCTTCACCTTTTGTTTGACCTGCTGAGTTTCTCCAGCATTTGTGTGTTTTTTTTCAATCATCTTCAGTTCCTCAGCTACAACTTTCCTTCCTTCAAGAGGGGCTGATTTTGGGAATTTGGCCAGTTGTACCACCTCTTTGCTGATGAAGCAGTCAAGAGAAGGACTTGAATAAATTCCAAGCATGCATCGACAAATGACATATAATATTCTAGACATTCAAATGACAGGAAATAGCTGTCTTGAGAAGACTTTTTAAAAAGCCAAGTAATTTGTCCTCCTTTCAAAAGCATTTTTCATGGAAATTGTGCTGTTTTAGAATCTTAAAAATTGGAAATGATAAGCAGTGAGCTGTGCATGAGGTGATGATCATGAGGTGATGATCATGAGGTGATGTCCATGAGGTGATCATCATGGGGTGATCATCATGAGGTGATGTCCATGAGGTGATCATCATGGGGTGATCATCATGAGGTGATGTCCATGAGGTGATCATCATGGGGTGATCATCATGAGGTGATGTCCATGCGATGTCCATGCTGATTATTACTAAAACTGGCTTCCTAAATAATTCTGCCCTTTAACAATAAGAACATGTAATGCTAAGAACATACAATATTCCATGTCTATGAACTGTTTGCATTTCAGTTTGATGGCTTTCAATTTGTGTAGATAAATTGAGCACTTCTTTTACAAATTATTGAGCATTGTACAGGCAAAACCTTTGAACAATTGAGCTTATTGGATATACTCGTTGGTACTGACACGCTGCTTTGTGGGGACTTGTGGTATTACTCTGACTCCTTGTTTCTTCTTTGGCTGAGTCTGAGTTCATGCATTTCCAAGCAAGTGACCCTTGATAATTTGCTCTCCCTCTATTGGTGCTGTAGCATGCAAATCTGTGCAGCCTGCATACCTTAAAATGCACCTTGAGGGATGAAATGCAATGTTTTTTTAATACAGGACAAATTGTTGTGATCTGGACTGAGCTGCCTCAAAGGCTGGTGAAAATCAAGATAGATGTTTGAATAAGGCTGTGCAAAAAGGGAGGGGGGTGATGGGATTAATTGGAGAACTTTTTCCAAAGATGTTGTACAGGCAGATAAGATCAGATGTCTTCCTGTGTGTACATCCATAATGTAATTATTTTACCCCCCCCCCCCCCACTCTTTTCCATCAAATTATGTTGACTTGATTTATCTGAACTGGTTTCAAGTTAATCAGCCTATCTAACTCGTCATGGTCCATGTGCCAGTTTCCAGACCCATAACTTTGACGATGGCAATTGGAGATAATGACAAGGATAAGATGAAAAACCAAGATTTGTGCAGCCTATTTTACTTAATAGCAAACACAACCTGAGACTCTCAGTGCCTCATTGTTGACAGTCATTGTTGTATCATAGCTCTGCACACATTAACGATGATCCCACTGTGATAATTCCAAGATAAACTAGAAAAGTAATATTGCTACATGGATTTAAATGGATAATTTTGTTTGACTATCAGTAGTTGAGGTGAATTATAGGGAAAAGTTCCCAGCATTTAAAAGATCTTTTATAACAACCTGAAAGGCTTTAAATAGACACAAGACTCGGTAGATTAGTGGTTCTCAACCTTTTTCTTTCCACTCACAAACCAATTTAAGTAATCCCTAAGCCATAGGTGTTCTCTAAGTAGTAAGGGATTGTTTAAGGTGGTATAAGAGTGGAAAGAAAAAGTTTGAAAACCACTGTTTCAATCGTACCTAATTGACTCGTTATGTGCACGGTTTCATAACTCCAAAGGAAATGGGCCAATGACCATTTTTCTCAAGCAAAATATTTCAGTAACAATTAGGTCTAGAAGAGTGATTCTCAACCTTCCCTTCCCACTCACATACCACCTTAAGCAATCCCTTACTGATCGCAGAGCACGGATAGCATAAGGATTACTTAAGGTGGTATGTGAGTGGAAAGAAAAAGGTTGAGAACCACTAATCTACCGAGTCTTGTGTCTATTTAAAGCATTTCAGTTTGTTATAAAAGATCTTTTAAATGCTGGGAACTTGACCCTATAACCTGGGCCATCATTTAATTCAGTTGCTGTAGATGCTGGAATCTGGAGCAAAAAAGCAATCTACTGGAGGAACTCAGTAGGTCAAAGCCAGATGGGGAAAGAAGAGTAGAGATGGTGACAGAGGGTGAAAGGTGATGTGAGAGAACAGTGGGTTGGAATGTATGGAATCTGATAAGAAAGGAAGGTGATGAGTGCAACAAGATATGCGGATAATAGGCAGTTGGGAACAATAGGGGGAGGGGATAACAGAACCAGTGAACAATGGGCAGGTGGATCCAGGTGGGGGAAGAAAAAGAAACCTGCATAACGGGGTGGGTGACAGAGGGCTCGAGTAGATCTGAAGGAGAAAGAAGTGAACCAAGGACGTTGTAGTTGGAGAGTAAAATGATCATGCCACTTGGTTGCAGACTAAGCAGATGGAATAATAGATGTTGTTCCTCAAGTTTTTGTTTGGCAGTGGAGGAGGCTGATGACTGGCCAGTCAGCATAGGAAGGGGAGTTAAAATGGCTTGCAATGAGAGCTCCAGATGGCTATTGTGGATAGCATAGATGTTCCAGAAAAATGGTCACCTCATCTTTTCAGTGTAGAGGAAGTTACATCATCAAATGCAATAGACAAGGTTGGAAGAAGTACATGTGAATCTCTGCCTCATCTGGAACAGTGGCATAGTTCTCTGAATAGAAGTGAAGGTGGAGGTATAGGGACAGGCGCAGGGGATTTTGTCTGAGGACACAGTGGGATGAGTAACCCAGGGAGTCTCAGACAGAGCAATCCCTGGGAAGGCGGAAAGTGGTTAGAGTATCATCTGAGAGGTGGTATCTGCAAATGTGCAGCATTCTCTCTTCCACACAAAAATATCATGTCTCTCACATTCGTCTCTGGTTTGAGAACTTGAACCCATTGCTTCTGACCCAAAGACAATGATACCACCTGTTTACATCAGGATTAACAGTTCTGGGTCATTCTGCAAACCCCTATATTTGTTGATTAGACACGGTGTTTTTACCAAATGCTTAATGTGACCCAATGAGAATAAGTAGCATTGTGCACAGTTACACAGCAACAGCTTCTTGATTTGATGAGATACTGATGTATTTGTTTTGGTCACCAAAGTATCCACTTGGGACATTTCAGAGTGTTAAAGAAATTATAGTCACAGAAAATGTTGTAATTATGAAAGATATGGTGGTGTGCAGTAAATATTTACCTAATGTTGCTGTGATATAAAAAGGATTGCAGCCATTTTGAATATTCATAAATACAATTGGAACATTTTGGTGTTTATCAGGGATGAGAATTAATCCCCTGGAAATTTATGTGGGAAGATTAATGTGCTTATTAACCCACGTCTGATCAAATTACATTTATTTTGAAGTATTTTGTAGATTAATTGAGTAGAAAGCTGCTTATTGTACTTTCCAGCAACGTCCTTGAAATGTAATGATCTTGTGAAATAATTTTGGAAATATTTCTCATAATGTAAGATGCAGTATTTTTCTCCAAAGTGCAGGTTGAGAGGTGACCTTTAGAGAGGAATTTTCATATTATGACAAGGCTTAGTGTTAGTAGGCGAGTCACAGAAGAAAATGTTTTCATTTCTGAGTAAGTCCACGACTGAGTCATAATTATGAAGTTGTGGCCATTACAGAGATTTGGCTGTCGCAGGGGCAAGATTGGCTAATGCAGGTACCATGATTCAGATATTTTAGAAGGCATAGGTTGGAGGTAAAAGTTGGGGGGGATGGTGGTGAGGGAGTAGCATTACTGGTCAGAGATAGTGTCAAGCCTGTAGAAGGGGAGAACACTGTAAGGGGAGTACCTACTGAATCGATGTGGTGGAAGTCAGAAATGGGTAGGGAGTGATCACTGTATTTGGGATAGTGTATAGAACCCCAAATAGCTCTCGGGACACTGAGAAACAGATAAGTAGACAGATTTTGGAATGGTGAAGAAATTATAGGGAGACTTCAACTTCACAAATATTGACTGGTACCTCTTTGCTGCAAGAGGGTTAGGTGCAGCAGAATTTGTCAGATATGTCCAAAAAGGATTCCTGACACAATATGTGGACCAGCCAACAAGAGGAGAGGCCATACTGGATCTAGTACTGGGTAATGAACCAGGTCAGGAATGAACCTCTCAGGGGAGCATTTTGGTAAGAGTGACCACAACACCTTGAGCTTGAGCAGAGCTATGGACAAAAATAAAAGACAAAAAGGTAGTGTTTAATTGGAGAAGGGCTAATTATGATGGGATGAGGCAGGAACTAAAAGTAAATTGGGAACAGACGTTCTTTTGGAAAAGCACAGAAGTAATGTGGAGGATGTTTAGGGAGCACTTGTGCAGGGTTCTGGATAGGTTTGTCCCACTGAGACAGGGAAAAGATGGGAGGAAAAGAGAACCATGGTTAAAAAAACAGGCAAGGCAGTTAGTTAAGAGGAAGAAAAAAGCATACATTAGATTCAGGAAGCCAAAATAAGCAGAAAGACCTCATGAGAATTGCACAGTAGCCAAGAAGGAATTTAAAAAAAATAACTTAGAGCTCAAAGGGAACATGAGAAGGCCTTGTCAAGAAGGATTAAGGAGAACTCCAAGGTGTCCTATGCATATGTGAAGAACCGAAGTATGATGGGAGTGAATGTAGGGATGCTTGAGGAGCCATTATGTCCCTGGACTCTCATATTCACAAAACCATTTATCTATTTATTTATTTATTTATCTATTTATTTATCTATTTATCTATCTATTTATTTATATGAATACTAGTTTGCATTATGTATTGTCTATGTGTTATGTCTGGTTGTGTGTCCAGGTGTTTTGCACTGAGGACCAGAGAACACAGTTTCGTCGGGTTGTACTTGTGCAATCAGAGGACAAACTTGACTTGGAGGTGGAAGAGGTTGAGGAGGTAGGTCCTAAATGAATACTTTGCTTCAGTATTCACCAGAGAAAAGGACCTTGGTCAAAGTGAGGTCAGAGCAAGTTTGTGTGCTGGATCATGTTGAGATTAAGAAAGAAGAAGAACTGGATCTTACAAACATTAGGATTGACAAGCCCCTGGGGCCCGATGTGATATACCCCAGATTGCGATAGGAAGAGAGGAAAGAGATAGCTGGGGCATTGAAAATTATATTTGCATCCTCCTTGGCCATAGGGAAAGTGCTAGAAGATTGGAGAAAGAAAATATGGTCCCCTTGTTTTAAAAAGGTAATCGGGTTAATCCTGCAAATTATAGACTAGTTGTCTTGCATCAATGGTGTGCAAAGTATTGAAGAGGATTCTGAAGGATAGGATTTATGAACATTTGGGGAAATACAGTCTTATCAGGGATAGTCAGCATGGCTTTGTGAAGGGAAGGTTGTGCCTCATGAGCCTAAGTAAGTCTTTTGAGGAGGTAACAAAAGAAATTGATAAAGGAAGAGCGGTAGATGTGGTGTATATCAATTTTAATAAGGCATTTGACAAGTTTCCCCCATGAGAGACTCTCTCAGAATGTCATGAAGCATGGGATGCATTGAACCTTGGCTGTATAGATTCAGAATTGGCTTGCCTGTAGAAAGCGGAGAGTAGTAGTGGAAGAAACGTATTCTGCCTGGAGGTCAGTAACTAGTGGAGTTCTGCAGAGATCTGTCTGGGACCCCTTCTCTGTGATTTTTATAAATGATCTAGATAAAGAAGTGGAGGATGGGTCAGTAAGTTTGTGGATGATAAGGAGGTTGGAGGAGTAATGTATAGTGTTGAAGTTTGCTGTAGGTTGGAAAAAGTTATAAGCAGAATACGGAGTTGGGCAGAAAATTGGAAGATGGAGTTCAATCCAGATAAGTGTCAGGTGATGCATTTTGGAAGGTCAAGCCTGAAGAGAGAGTATATGACAGTGTAGAAGAACAGAGGGTCCACACCATACATCTCTCATGGTTGGCGTGCAGGTTGATAGGATAGTTAAGAAGGGCTATGCAATGCTGGGCTTCATTAGTTCAGGGGATTGAGTTCAAGGGTCGAGAGATAATGTGGCAGCTCATAAATCTCTGATGAGACCACAATTAGAATATTGTGTTCAAATCTGGTCACTTTATTATAGGAAAGATGTGGAGACTATGGAGAGGGTGCAGAGGAGATTTACCAGGATGTTGCCTGGATTACAAAATATGTCTTGTGAGGTAAAGTGAGCAAAAGTAGGCCTTTTCTATTGGCGTGAAGAAGAATGAGAGGTGACTTGATAGAAGAATCATGAGAGGCAGGGTGGAAGTAGCAAACACCAGAGAACATCTGCACAAAATGAAGGGAAGAATGTTTAGGGGAGAATGAGTGCATTCTCCATTGCCAGGGGTGGTGGTGCAGGCTGGAACAAAGGGGACATATGAGAGACTCTTCGATGGGCACAAGGATGAAAGAATATAGAGGGTTATGAGGTAGGAAGGGTTTTGTTTTTTTTGGAGGGGGGTAGGTATATATTGGTTGGCAGAACATCGTGGTCTAAATGACATGAACTGTGCTGTAGAGTTCAATGTATGCTCTATAACTATAACCTGATCATGAGTCAATCCAGATGATGATCTGTGAGGAACTACTTTGCCTGGTGAGTGGTCAAAATATGGAAATCACTCCTATTTAGTAATAGTTCAGGTGAGTAGCGGAGATGTGTTTAAGGGGAAGCTGAGTAAAAACAAGGTGTCTGGTCAAGAGAATGCAGGAAGTCTTTCTGGAGTTTGAGCCCCTATTACCCTTTTCCAATGTTACTTTCCCAATGACCTTTGAATGCAAATATAACAGTGCATTTTGACAGAACTGCATTGCTTTGAGTTATAGATGAGCATGACTCATAGCAGATGTCATTTATAGCATCTATTTATATTGAAAGAAAACAAAACAACAGCAACTTTTATCACAAGAATGTAAAAATAGGAGCAGGAGTCAGACATTTGATCCATCGAACTGATTCCACCATCGACTAAGATCATGACTGATCTGGCTGTGGACTCAGCTCCATTTACTTTACTGTTCCCCAGAATCTTTAATATCCCTACTATTCAAAAATCTATCTGTGTCTTAGATACATTTAGTGAGGCAGCCTCTATTGCTTCACTTGGCATAGAATTCCCAGTAGGAGGAGGATAATTTTCATAAATAGGCAAGTGGAGGATATTTACACATAGATTCTAAACAAATCATAATGTTATCACTGGTTAGTAGCAGAACGTTGAGCTCCATCAAGCTGAGCACTGGCGTACCTCAGTGCTACATGCTTAGCCCGCTCCTGTTCATGCTACTGACCCATGACTGCATTGCCAGATCCAGCTCCTACAGTGTCATCAAGTTTGTAGGTGACACCACAGTCGTTGGCCTCATCAACAGCAACGATGAGTCGCACTACAGAGAAGAGATGGAAATCCTCGGGAAATGGTGTGAGAGTAACCACCTGAGTCTCCACGTAGATGAGATGAAGAAGATGATCGTGGATTTCAGGAGGACCAAGAATGACTACTCTCCACTACACATCATTAACTCTGTAGTGGAAGCACCAAGTTCCTTGGAGTTCACATAATTAGTGACCTATTGTGGAAACACATCTCACTTGTCAGGAGGTGCCACAGCGACTGCACTTCCTGAGAAGACTGAAGAGCAAGGTAACCAGCCACTATTATGTCAACCTTTTTGAGCTCTATGAAGAGCGTCCTGGCCAGCTGCATCATAGTGTGGTTTGGGTGCTGCAGGAAAACGTATCATAGGTCAATGCACAGGAGCAGAAGAGTGGCAGAGAGGATAGCTGGAGTCTCCATGACACACCACCCCACCCCACCCCAACCAATCGATGTGATCTACCAAAATTATGGTCTGAAAAGGGCGTACAAAATCATTGATGGCCCTTTCCATACTTGACACACATCTTTCAGCTGCTCCCATTGTGGAAGAGATACAGGAGTATCAGATACCAAGCTAAGGAACAGCTTCTTCCAAAGGGCAGTGAGAATGCTGAATGACCAAAGGAACTGCTCAAGCCATTCAAGACTCTTATTTATGAAGCAATATTTATTTATTCGTTTATTTGCATAGATGAATACTTGTCCTCCCCATGTATGGACTGTCTGTATGTGTGTTATGTCTAGTTGTGTGTCTGCATGTTTTTCATCGAGGACTGGAGAATGTTGTTTTGTTAGGTAGTATTTGTTCAATGACAATAAACTTGGCTACCTTACTGTTGTTCCCACACTTTAAGATATTGGGTGAACAAAAGGATATGGGAATAATGCACGAAAATGACATAGTTAATAGGACAACTTTATCCTATTGAATGGCCTCCTCCTGCTTCTATGTTCTAACGTTCACTCAGATCGACTGCACAGTTTTCATTATTACTGGTTCAAAGCAAAACCATCTCTATCTTAACCTGTCTTGCATGGAAGTGCTTTATGAACTTCATGAATCTCTCACCAATATCTTCAAATTTCAGACCTTACAGCACACATGTCAAACTCTGGCCCGCGATATAATTATATTTGGCCCGCAAGATCATTTCAAAAATGTATTAGAGGTGGCCCGCCCTGCAGCGAGAGCCGATGCTGTTTTTTGGTAATGTCACCCCCACCATCCTCCCGCTTCATTGCACTCCCCCCTAAAACCACCCCCCTTAAAAGATGGCCAGAATATTCTCAAAAAGGAATCCAGAATGGTAAAGTTCCACAAACCTTCTGCTGGGAATCCTAACAACACCCAGGCATCAGATCCACGGGACGCGGAGGGAGCAAGAGTGTTGCAGGTTGACCGTGCAAACTTTGAGAATGGGGAAACAAAATTGTAACACAAGAAGTCTGTCAATGTTATAAACCGGCAAGCTGGTTGGAAGGCTCCCCGCACAACCAGTCACTTCTCCCACCTGTCGAGCGGTGCGGCGAATTGGCAAACGCCTGTGATTTTCTGTCGGCGCGACGGACATGGCAGGCTGCGCACGGCCCCCGCTGTTCCGCAAAGGCTGATCGGCAGCGCGCTGGGCCTGAGTGGGTGGGTAAGCAGGGGTGGGCAGAGGGTGTAGGTGAGGAGTAATGGGCAGGGGAAGTTATGGTGGTGCGAGGGGCAGTTAGAGGGAGGGATGAGTAGAAGGAGGGGTGGATAGGGAAGAGGTAAAAGGGAAGGGGCAGGGCGAGTAGGGGAGGGGTGATTAGAGGGTGAGAGATGGGTAGAGGGAGGAACAGGTTGAGGGGAGAGGCAGTAGAGGGGCGTGTATAGGATGGGGTGGGTAGAGGCAGAGCGAGTGGAGTGAGGGATGAGTAGAGGTTGGGTAAAGGACTGGTCAGGTAGAGGGATGGTGGGTCGAGGGTGAATAGAGGCCTAGAGCCTGAGGAGTGAGCAGGAAATGCTGAGTCCTGATGCAGGCCAAAATGGACACAGCCTGTGAATGCTGACTACATCTCCACAGGGACCAAATATGTTTCCCTCAGGTCAAGCAAAGGGTGAACTTGAGCTACCTACTCCTGACCTGTAACATTATCCTCCTAAAGTTATCTCCTAAAGTTTAACATTACATATGTTGAAAGAAGAGAAAACATGCAGATGTTGTTGAAAATTTTCAATAAATATTTAGTTCAGCCCTCGACTTAGTCCAAGTTTTTAATTTTGGCCCTCCGTGAATTTGAGTTTGACACCCCTGCCTTACAGCAGTTACTTTCAACCTAGCCCTGCCTCACTCCCCAAACAAATCTAGTCTTCTGATACGCTACTCCTATATTAACTCACAGACCGCGAATAGGTTCTTGGGGGCCCTTATAGCGGCCCTAAGTACCACCACCATGGAAGCTCCCCCTCCCCACCTCAACACAGAGGAACTTTTGTCCCTATTTAATAACACTTGTTCTTCTATCCTGAATGCAGAAGGCCCAATCAAGGAGAAAAAAAACCTACACTCTGGACTGCACCTTGGCTCAATAATATCACCAAAGCCCTGAGGAGGGAGTGCAGGATAGCTGAACGTAAGTGGAAGCAAGACTAACTGCAAATTTCCCATGAAATTCTGAAAAAAAAACCCTAATGTGCACATAAGCCTAGAAACAATAAAGGCTAAAAGAATAAAATATTTTGCCATTCTAATTTCCAACAGCTCCCAAAATCCCACAGTCTTGTTAAATACCATCAACTCAATCATTGGTCCTGCACCTAATACCAACTCTGACGCATCCCTTACCAAATGCGAAGAATTTTTAAAATTCTTCATAAACAAAGTTGAGAACATCAGAACCAACATTCCCCCCTCCACCTGCAGTCTAACTGTACCACGGCTCTGTTCATCCAACCTGGACTCTTCCAGCCCAATCACACTACCCACCCTTAGAAAGATTGTGTTTGCCATGAGCTGACAACCTGCCCCGTCGACATTATCCCTACTCCCTTCCTGAGGGATGTTTTCAACACAGCCCTAATATCCTCTCTATTATTAACAGTTCCTGAGCTACCAGGAGTTCCATTTCGTTTCAAACGTGCTGTGGTCCAACCCCTCCTGAAAAAAAAATCCCAGCCTCGATTCCATCACACCCAAAAATCACAGAGCTGTTTCTAAACTTCCATTCCTGTCAAAGGTCCTCGAAAAAGTTGTTCTTAGACAATTGTTGCTCAACCTACATCAAAACAATATATTCAAAAGATTCCAGACAGGTTATAAGACCCACCATAGCACAGAGTCGGCCTTACTAAGAGTTTACAATGACTTGCTCATTGTCACTGACGAAGGGGGCTCCACCATTCTAATTCTCCTGAACCTTAGTGCAGCGTTTATTACTGTGGATCACACTATTTTAATAGTTCACCTCTGGCAGAGAGTTGGTGTTGTTGCAACAACACTGAATTGGTTTAAATATCATCTTAGTGATAGAGGACTTTCTCAGTCAACATGGCCAAATTTTCAACAGAATCACACAAGGGTCTATCTCTTCTTATACATGCTTCCCCTCAACCATATGATCCAAAAACACAGCATCTCCTTCCACTGCTACGCTGATTATACTCAGCTCTATCTCCCCCTGAAGCCCAATGGTCAAGCAAAGATAACCAGCCTCAACGACTTTCTGGAGAACATAAAGTGCTGGATGCTTGATGGCTAAACGAAGGCAAATCTGAGATCATCCTATTTGCTCCCACCTCCAACCTCCTCCAAAAATATCTCCAATACCTTTGGAAACTTATCCTCCTTTGATTCCATCTTCAAGTTTGACGAACAAATCAATACAGTAGTAAAAGCTAGCTTTTCCCAGCTCCATACTATTGCCAAATTCAAATCATTCCTGGAACTGAAAGAGCTCAAGAAAGTTATCCACCCATTTAGACTACTCTAACTATATACAGGAATTAGTCAGTCCTTATCCCTTCTGTAACGTGCAGAATACTACAGCAAGGCTTGTGACAGGAGCCAAGAAGAGGGACCATATCACCCCTATTCTGGCTGCCAGTATGGCTCAGATTAGATTTTAAAGTTCTCCAGTTTGTTTACAAAGCATTAATGGTCAAGCCCCCTCCTATATCACTGATCTCCTAACACTGTACTCCACTTCAATACCCCTCAAATTGGCCAATTTAGGATGCTTGGTTCCATGCTTAAATCGTAAACTCGGGAGATCGCACCTTCGCCATTGCAGCCCTCAAAATGTGGAACAGCATTCCTCCCTCCATCAAATCAGCCCCTTTTAACTCTTTTAAATCCAGGCTGAAGTTGTATTTTCACTCAAGTGATTTGATGTGATTGTTACCATGTTGTATGTACAATTATGAACCTCGAGTGCCCATTTTATACTGCACTTTAAATCACTGCTTAAGTTAAGATGTAAATTATGATCTATACAGCATTTTGGTCAACATGAGTTGTTTTAAATGTGCTATATAAATAAAATAAACTTGGATCATGAAAATGCCTCAAATCTGGCATCGAGTACTGCTAATACTGACAACCTGCAGAGTGAAGAAAGCCTCAAGCAATGCCGAAACATTGGAGCTATTTGCTTCAGCTGTTGAGAGGATCTGTGATCTTTATGAATGTCTGGAAGTAAAATACGAATGTTAAAATATATGAACAATAATAAAGTAAATGTTAACAACTCTTCAACTTGCTGTGGATTGAGATTCATTGAAGTTAGTCCCTGCAGTTTATTATCTCATCCAAAGATGGTAACCCAATGTTGGTGTCTACCTGTTTTTCCACATTCCCGCTGAAGGGCTTAGTCCCAAAATGTTGATTGACTTTTAATTTCTATGAATGATGCAGGACCTGCTGAGTTTCTCCAGCACTTTTGTGTACTGTAGATTTTCATATTTTCTTGTTTATACCCAATTCTGAATTTATTTCCCTTCGGTATCTAATACTGAAGCTATTTCCCTTTATTCCATATTTGTCATGTCAATCCTTCTCCGATTCATGATCATGAAGTCTTCATTCTTCTAAACACAAGAAAGTTTAGTGCCCTTCTACTTGACCACTTCTGACAGAACAAGCCTCTAAACCCAATCAACATTCTGGTGTGTAGTGATCAGAATCAGGATTTATCGTCATGAATAAGTCATGAAATTCAGTGTTTTGGGGCAGCGTCACAGTGCAAACATTCATATAATAACCATCTTATGACATTACTATAAAATAAATTAAAATAATAGTGCACGAAAAGTAAGGCAGTGTCTTTGGTTCATTGAGTATTCAGGAATCTGATGGCAAGTGGGGAAGAAGCTGCCCTTGTGCTGCTGGGTGCTCATCTTGAGGCTCCTGTACCTTTCCCCTGATGGTAGAAGAGGGAATGGCCTGGATGGTGGGGGTCCTTGAGGATAGAAACTGCTTATTCAAGGCTCCGCCTCATGTAGATGTCCTCGATGGAGTGATGTCTGGTGTCCGTGATGTCGCAGGCAGAGTTAACAATCCTCTGGAGTTTATTCTTGTCCTGAGAGTTGGCACCTCCATACCAGTCAGAATACTCTCCATGTTACACCTGTTGAAGTTTACGAGAGTCTTCAGTGACATACCGAACCACCTCAGACACCTCACAAAGTATAGCCGCTGGCGAGCCTTCATTGTGATTGCATCAGTGCGGAGGCTCCCAGACAGATCCTCAGAGATGATGACACCCAGGAATTTGAGGTTCTTGACCCTCTCCACTACTGAGCCTTCGATGAGGACTGGATCGTGTTCCCCTGACTTCCTCCTGAAGTCTACAATCATCTCCTTGGTTTTGCTGACATTGAGCGCAAGGTCATTGTTGTTACACCAATCAATGAGCTGATCTATCTCCCTCCTGTACACTTCCTTGTTGCCGTTTTGATTCTGCTGACAATTGTGGTGTCATCGGCAAACTTGTAGATGGCATTGGAATTATGCCTGGCCACACAGTCGTGGGTGTATAATGAGTAGAGCAGAAGGTTAAGCACGCATCCTTGGGGTGCACCTGTATTGATTATCAGTGAGGAGGAGATGTTGTTTCCAATTCATACTGACTGGTCCTTTGATGAGAAAGACAAGGATTCAGTTGCAGAGGGGGGTACAGAGGCCTAGAGTTGTAGCTTCTTGACCAGGGAATAATCATATTGAAGGTTAAGCTGTAGTTGATGAAGACCATCCTTATGTATGAATTGCTGTTTTCAAGTTGATGCAGAGCTGATTGGCGAGCCAGCAATATTGTATCTGCTGTGGAGCGATTGCATTGGTCTAAGTATATCCTTAGATGCAGATGTTAAAATTGCACACAAAAAAACTTGAACCTTCTAAATGATTCATGACTTCCTTATTCTTTTTCCAAATGTAACCACAACTGCTTGCCTCATAAGTGCAGGTTATTTTCACCCCTACCTAAAAGCAATGTAGAAAAGTGATAATGGAACTAATTGCTTTAACTGTTGAGAGGACTTTACAGATATATGGAAATAAAATCTGGATATAAAATATATAAACAATATTAAAGTAAATATCAACAGTTCTGCAATTTCCTGTAGTTGACTGTAATTGAATAGTTTATTCCTGCAGTTCATTCTTAACAATAAAAAATGTTGAGAGCGGTCACATGATGGTAGATGGCGAGTAGGACAGAATCGCAGAGCTCGTCTGAAAATTATAAAAAACAAGAAAAAAAAAGTTAAAAGAAAGTTTTCAAGCAGAATAAATTAAAATAAAAAGAAAGATGGGGAAGAAAGACAAAAAGTCCACAATGAAATATGCAGCCCCAGGACATTGGGACTGTGGGACCTCATGGCGAGGAAGTCAACAGGGTCCATTTGAGGCCGCCATGGGAGGAGATCGCAGGCAACTCTCCATCAAAAGAAAGTCACCCAGAGTCAAGTCGGAAAGCAGTGAAGAATCTGTGAGCAGCGATGACGGCTGTGGGATGTCACTTCGATGGGAGGAGGCGGTAGAAGTGGAAGCAGCAGCAGTAGCGGCAGTGTCAAACATCGTGAGTGGCGCGGGAGATTGAAGGCTGGTGGTAGCAGGTGGGAACGGGATCGTAGGCGATGTCGGGAGAATGACCCAATCTGCAGTCCAGGTGGACCCTGCGGGCTGCAGGTGAGGAGACGGTGAATGGCGAGAGGAGATGGCTGAGTGGTCGGGGAGCAGTGGCATGGAGCAGTGGTGTGGAGAGCGATGGTGAAGATGAAGAGGCGAAAGGTGGAAGGACAGGTGAAGGTGTTGGAGGGAGAGGAGAGACTTACTGGAGAGTGTGTGAGGGCCGTGGTGGAGACAGTTGTGGAGGCCAGATTAAAGACTGCTTTAAAGGGATTTTCTAATGAAATGGGGGAGAGAAAGAGGGCAGTGGCAGATCTGATGAGGAGAGTCTCTAGTATGGAGGACAGAATAGAGAGGATGGAGGATAAAGTGGAATGCTTGGAAAGTCAGAGGGATGTCTGGAACAAGGAAAGGGAGGAAATCCTGGCGACACCTGACAGGTTTGAACATTTTAACAGAAGAAAAAGTGTTAAAATTGTGGGATTAAATGAAGGGGTGGATGGGAATGATTTGATCATATTTATTAAGGATTGGATACCGACCGGGAGTACTTGGGTGAGGTTTCAGGATAGAATAGGCACACTCATCTTTTTTCCACAAGCTGAGTCCATGGCAATGGTCTTGGTTGGTCTTGGTGAAATTTGAGAATTTCCTGGACTGGGAAAGATTCTTCGAGCAGCAGCCGAGGAGACGTGGGCAAGGTGGGTCCAGCCGAGTTTAGGGGTAGCAAGAGCCTTTTCTTTCCAGACATCAGCGTGATTTTGCTGAAACGAAGGAAACAGTTTGATGAAATGAAAAAGGTCTTGCAAGGCAAGGGGGTAGAATATAGGCTATTACACCTAGCGACGTTAAAATGATATTGCCCAGGGTGACAAAACGTTTTATACAGAGGCAAAGGAGGCGATGAGATTCACCAAATCTCTAGAGGCCACCCTGGAGGAGGGGCAATAAGCCCGGGGAGAGGGTTGCTGTTTGAAGGATTTTGCATGCGTGTGTGTATATATAAAGAGATGATAAGTTATTTGGGCATGACGCGGGAGGGGAGGGAGTAATATGGGTGCTGCGGGCACGCCTTGATTTGGAAAGGGAATTGGCATCAACCATAGGGTTAGTGGTGTTGGGGGGGGGGTATAGTGGGTCAGAAGGTGGAGGAGGGGTTGAATTGGGGTTTACATTATATTGTCTTTATTTGCTGAATATGGTCATTTTCTTAATTCCTTTAATTTACACATTTTGGATGGGTGCAGAAGTGTAGGTTCATGGCCTGATGGGACAAAGGGGCCAAGGGATTAAGGGCCAAGAGATTAAGGGCCAAGAGATTAAGGGCCAAGAGATTAAGGGCCAAGAGATTAAGGGCCAAGAGATTAAGGGCCAAGAGATTAAGGGCCAAGAGATTAAGGGCCAAGAGATTAAGGGCCAAGAGATTAAGGGCCAAGAGATTAAGGGCCAAGAGATTAAGGGCCAAGAGATTAAGGGCCAAGAGATTAAGGGCCAAGAGAAGACCGGAAAGGGGGAGGGAGTGGATGAGATAATTAAGGTGGTAAGTGTGACTGTCAATGGGATTAATGTTCTAATAAAGAGGAAGAGAGTCTTGGAACACCTTAAAAACATGCAGGTGCACATAGTATTTTTACAAGAAACCCACCTCATGAACCAAGAGCACAAAGTTGAAGAGGAGGTGGGTGGGTCAAGTGGCATCATCCTCCTTTGGTTCCGGTGCCAGGGGAATGCCTATCCTGCTAGGGAAGAATGTTCTAGTGGTGGTCACCAACTCCGCAGGGAGATTTGAGATGATGCATTGTCAAATATGCTCCGAATCCTGGACCATGATGAATGTTTACGCCCAGAAATATTATGATGAAAAGTTTCTACAGGATATATTTTTGAAAAGTATCTGAAGATATGGGGGCGGGGGGTGGGGGGAGAAGTTTTTGATTGGAGGGGATTTTCAATTTTTGTCTGGATCCAGCCAAGTATAAATTGGTGAAGAAGCTCACGAGGGCCTTCATGAAGGAGCTGAACCTTAGAGAGGTCTGAAAAAGGTGGAATCCAAGAGTGAGGGTTTACTCTTTTTATTCGCGGTAACATAATCCTACACTCGGATCAATTTTTCCTTGGTGTCAGCCCTAATGGAGGTTAGGATAGTGGAAGCCGAGTACAGGGAATGGCTGCTGTCAGACCATTCGCCTTTGGTGGTATCAATCTTAATGCCGGATAAACAGACCCCAGGGTATATACTGCGCCTGAACATGACATTGTTGTGATAAATAGAATTTCGTAGCTTTGTGAGAGCTCAGATAGATTTGTTTTGTAAGGTGAACTGACCCTCTACTGAGGATAGCTTCCTGATATGGGACACATTGAAGGCTTATTTAAGGGGCCAGATAATTAGGTATACAAGTATGTCAAAAAAGGGTATATGAATAAGGTTAATGATCTGGAATTGGAGATAACACAAATGGAAAAGGACTATCAGAGGATGGGCACGGAAGAGAAGTATAGAAATTTGGTGAACAAGAAGCTCAAGTACAAATCGCTGCAAGTATATAGGATGGAAAAGTTGATTCTAAGATCTAGACAGCAGTACTATGAGCTGGGGGAGAAGGCCTATAAAATCCTGTCCTGGCAGGTGAGGGTGGAAGAGGCCTCCAGAACAATCAATACAATTCAAACAGGGGAAGGCAAGATCTCATACAAGCCAAAAGAAATAACTCATATTTAAAGAATTCTATGAAGAGCTTTATAAATCGGAGTCAGGAGGAAACCCCGCCAAAATGGATGAGTTTTTTCTCCCATTAGACTTGCCAAATTTAGGACAGAAGGAGCAAGAGGGGCCGAGTGCCCCATTTATTAAAGATGAAGTGGAACATGCTCTTTACAGGTGGAGAAATCCCCAGGGGAGGATGGCTTCCCCATCGAATTTTACAAGGACTTCAAGGATCTCTTGTTGCCCCTTCTTATGAAGGTGGTGGATCAGGTGGTAGAGATTCATAACCTTCCAGTGTCTTTCTCAACAGCAATCATTGCAGTAATACTAAAAAAAAAGGCAGGGATCCCCTGAAACCTGCCTCATATTGGCCTATCTCATTGTTGAATGCAATTACAAAAGCATTGGCAAATGGGCTTGCGAAACACCTGCTGAAGTTAATGAACCCAGATCGTAGAAAAGAGGCAATCGTCAAAATAATATAGCTAGATTGCTAAGTGTTGTACATCTAGCACAGTCAAGGGCAGATCCAGGAGTGGCCATAGCTTTGGATGCAAAGAAGGCCTTCAACAGATTGAGTGGGATTTTCTGTTCAAGGTGCTGGAGAAATTCAGTCTGGGACAAACATTTATCAATTAGTTCAAAGAACTTTACCATAAACCTCGAGCCATAATAATTACAAATGGGTAGATATCTCCAGAGTTTTACTTGAACAGGTCAAGTAGACACGGTTGCCCTTTGTCCCCGGTGTTATTCATATTAGCTATGGAGCCACTGGTGGAAGCCATTTTGCAGGATCCAGACATAAGGAGGTTCAAGGTGGGCCAGGTGGAATAAAATCAGCCTTTTTGTTGATGATGTGTTAGTATATTTGACGAATCCTAGGATGTCATTGGCAGACTGTGGACCATATTGGAGGTTTGAGAGAAAGTTTTGGGTACAGAGAAAATTTGGATAAGAGCGAGGTTATGCTTCTGACAAATGTGGATTGCAATAAGCATTAACATGGCAGTGAGTTTGAGTGGTCGAGGGAAGACATAAGTACTTTGGGGGTCAAAGTAGACAAGGATTGATGTAATTTGTATAAGCTTAATTATATTCCTTTGCTCTAGAAGATTGAGGATTCTGCCCATTACATTGATGGACAGTCAACTGTGTCAAAATGAAGGCAATGCCAAGGCTTTGATATCTTGTCCAGTCGTTACCCCATTCCATTGTCTTGGGTTTTCTTTAAGGTGCTTAAAGAGTGTGTCAGAAATTGGAATGGAAAAATGGCTAGAATCTCCATGGAAAAGTTAACATGGGATTATAAATTTGGGGATTTAAAATTACCTGACTTTAAAAAGAATTATTGGACATTCCAAGCGAGATTTATCACCTCACTATTTGAGGGAGAGGGGGCCCCAGCGTGGACGCAGATTGGGCTGCATTCGTTAGGTGAAGAGATAGCCAAAGAATTTATCTATAAATGGGATGTAAAACTACTCTTAAAGAAAAGTGACTCCATCCTAAAACATGGACTTCATACGTGGAAAAGGATAAAACAAAGTATTGGATGGAAGGTGGGGATATCTCCCAAAATACCCCTGATTCAGAATAACTTAATACCCTTGACTCTAGGTAATAAGATATTGGACATCTGGTGTCACAGGGGGATGAGGTGTATCGAGGATTGTTATGAAGTGGGGTGGGGGTTAGCTTATGTCATTTGGGCAATTGAGAAACAAGTATAATTTGTCCAACAGAATATTCTTCTGCTATCTTCAAATAAGATCTTTTTTTGCTATAACCCTGCTGGAATGTAGTGACATGGAGATTCTAATTCGAAAGGGGAATGTGTGTAAATTTATTTCATAGATGTATTACATATTCCAAAGTGAGGGTTTGAAACTGGGCCTACTAAGGTCAAGGGAGAGATGGGAGTTGGACTTGGGTACAACAATCAATGAAGAGTAATGGCAGAACCTATGTCTGGACCGTGTGACAGGGGTCGTCCACACCAGATACAGGATGGTACATTATAATTTTCTGCACCAGTGATATCCTTACACCTCAGAAACTACATAAATCAAAATCAGACATTTCAGAAATGTGTTTTAGATGTGGTGTGGAGGTGGAACTTTTGTCCATTCTACCTGGCTATGTTCAAAGGTGAGACCTCTTTGGGGAGGCCTAGGGGATAGTCTAAAAAAAATTACAAAAGTAGATTTTTCCACAGGATCTGGAGCTGTTCCTCTTGGGGGATATTGGAGAAGTACAGTTTAGACTGACTAAATTCCAAATTTTGTTTGCGACGATAGCTTTGGCGGTAGCCAGGAGAGTGTCTAGTAGTTTCGTGGAAGTCCGACTCCTAGCTAAATACCACACAATGGAATATGGAAATGCAGTGTTGCATTCCCATGGGAGAAAATCACATATAACCTACAGAGCAAACGTGACACATTTGTTAGAGTATGGCAACCTTACTTGCAGTACATTGGTACTCAGATAGATTGATTCCCCGTTTTTAAATAGGGATAAGGTTAAATGATCCCGGTAAGGCCAGAAGTGTGATTATGGAAATTGGACTTGGTGCAGAAGACGCACCTGTTTTCAGGTCCTTAGTTCTTTTTCTTTTTGAGTTGTTTTCTTTTGAATGGCATTGCCATTGTTATTTCTTTTCATTACAGGTTTCAATAGGGGTCCTGTATCCCACAATGATTGGGATCGAGATAAGTTTTTGGAATGTATTCTCTGTGGCGGGTGGGAGGGGGTGGGGACAAATACACACTTTGGGTATGAATATGCACATGGATGGCTTTGTAATTCTGTGAAAACTAAAAATATTTTAAAAAAATCAATACAAAATGTAGATGGTGGTAGGAACCATACCTACTATTGAATATTGGAGTTAACAATATGATGCATACTGTACGCAGTCACATGGGGATATAAAGATTTTGTACCTGCCTCAAAGATTGAAATAAAAATAAGAGTTTGTGTGATGTGCATGAACTCGAGGCGAATTGTTGAGCCGAGCAGGATCCAGCACTGCATGGCCTTTACAGTGGGCATGCTGTTGATGGAACACTTCAGAAATTAGCACTAAATTATTCTTCTCTCATTTCTGCTTTAGCCCCATGGCTGCACTAAATGTTTCATTATGATTCAGAAAGATTTGTGTATCCAGAGAACTTTCCTCAATTGTGCTGAAAGACAATTGAGATATTGAACTGTCGGGCACATTCCACGTCTTCATGTTTTCGAATCTTTCAGAAGATCAGAATTGCTGAGCCCAAACAAATGAATTTTGCTGTCTCTTTCCTTATACGACACCAGTGACCACATCTCTTTAAAGTATTCCAGAGAGTTAGTTCCTTAACAGGCTCTCTTTCCCATTCCCCAATCCAGCTCTCCTCTTCCCACAATATTTTTCTAAATAAGTACAAGTTGTCTAAGGCTCCAAATACTCCTTCCAGGCAAAACAGAAACTTGCAAGGCCTGTTCGTGCAAGTGAGCATACAAATTCCTGATAGAAGGGGCAGGTTCAAACCCGGGTCGCTGTAATACTGTTGCTAACCGCTACGCTAATTGTGCTTTCCTAATTTGGTGACCACTTCGCCAAACAGCCCACTCTCCAAGCTTAATTCTCGGGTTGTAATCACCAGTTTTCTCCACAGGTCCTGTCTGGCCAGCTGAGGCCCTTTAGCTCCTCATTGCGTATTTCTCCATTTGCAGTGCACCTTTTTTCTCCTGAAAACTTTCCAAAAAACTTGAGGGAAACTGGTGGAGTCACAGCTCATTTTTTCATTTGGACTTTTACAGCCTTAAAGGAACAGCACTGAATCACCAGCACCAATCCAGCCTTGTCATGCACACTGACAGTGACATTGGACAACAAACAGGTTTTAGCAGTGAATGACTACAACTTAAGGATTGGGCATGCCCTCTCATTGTTAAAATTCTAAATGCTGGATAGACTACATGGCAGAATGTTATTTTTTAAGTAGCCATGTTCATTGCTTTTTAAATGTGGGCAACCTTTTAGCCATTGCTCAATTTAATCCTTCTACCATTGGCAGAAGAACCTGACATCAAGGGTCTGGAATTCTTTATGTGAGATTCCTTTCAAAACCTGTTTTGACCAAGTTTTTGCCTGTTTGGGTGAACATCTCCACATGTGACTTGGTGTTTAATTTTACATGATGAAGCACGTTGGGATATTTTAGTTGCCTATTCAAAATAACTGTAAGATATTTTTTAACAGACCCACCTTCCTTTTGAAAACTCAAAGGTTGCTCCTTTTTACAGTTCAAAACATGTACTAAAGTAATTAACTTTCATTTGCTCATGTCAACCATGGAGAATGCTATTACTTCGAGATAGTTTAGCTGGTTTTAAATAAATGTATAAAATATTTATAGATTGGAGCTGAACAATTTGAACGCAGATTTTTTTTTCAGATACCTTCATCGATACAGTTTGTATCTTGTATAATTGCAATTTCTTGGGGTGCCTCCTTTAGAAGCTAGTTAATGATTCCATAACTGTATAGAGGCACCTTTGTACTTTTTATGGCAATCTGTTGGAGGAACTTGGGCATTTGAATCATTACACAATCCTTGAAACAAACTTGCTATTTGAAGCTGAATGGTATAGGCTTGAGTTGGACTAATTGTGCCTGTGTGACATTGGAGATAAACTCCCCAGCACTGGAAGGAAAATGTTGATTAAGAATAACCCACAGCTTGACTGAATGCTCAAAAGAATAATTTATTTCCAACAGTTTGTAACTGGTTTACAGGTTTGATATTTACTGAACTGCACTGGTAAGGAGTTGGTTTATCATGCACAATCTTTGGTTTTAAAGTAAACTTCACTCTGTTACAATAACTTGTTGGGCAGTAAGAAGCATTAATTTTGTTATTGAGTACATAAATCAATGTTTCACAATCTGTAATCTTTCATATAAAGGTGAATTTTGAGTTTGGTTGTGTGTAATTACGACAGTCGAGAAATAGATCTGTAATGCTGTAGTTATTTTGTACATTTTCGGTACCAGGTTAACTCATTTGGTTGCACTTTCAATTCTGAATCAGAACATTGTGGAATTATGAAATACTATGGAAACTAGAGCACACAATCCAGGTGAATAGAGGTAATGTTTTTGAGGTGGGTTAGAACTGTGGCTCCTTCTGCTTGCTCAGAATGCTGGTGAATCCCATGGTCAAGATTAATGACTTCTCCCTGATGTCCTCACCTGTATTTACCTTTCAGTCAACAAGACTAAAACAGATGGGTCTTCATTAGATGCCACCTGTTAAACTCGCTGCAGGCCAATTGCCGACTGCATTTCTGACATTCCAATCGTGGTAGCACTTATTTGGGGTTTATTTCCTAATTTAAATAGTTTACAAAAAATTTGACATTTGGTCATTTTCATTCTTCAGTTCACTTTCTTTTAAGTTTGCAGTTGTTTGGTGACTTCACCCTTTATCATGGAGGGTGATCTTTATCATCTTTCCATGTAACCTTTCCTGTTTTTAAATTCGAATTTTTGGTACCTTTCAATGGCCTCACTAAATCCGTGTGGAGAAATAACCCTCACTCCTGGAGAATCGATCAGAATAGCTGGGCACAGTATCTGGTGAGATAGTTTTATGCCACAGAGAGAGGCCCTTCAGCCTGCCATGTTCATGCTGACCGTAATGCGCATCGAAAGAACGAAAGACTTGTTGATCCAGACCAAAGCTTTTATTAACTAAAAGACTGGAGTATATCACAAGTAGGTCGACCAGTCCAGAATGACCTGGTCTGGCTAGGAGCAATCCTTTAAGACCTGCCAGTAGGTATTGCTACACTCTCAGCCAATCACAGTCATCCTACACTACTATCTGTATATATGTACTTATATACATTGCTGATAGAATCTGTACTATCACCCTGACCAAGTACTTTCTATGCTAATTCCATTTACCAGCACATGGTCCATAGCCCTTTATGCATTGGTGATTTGTACTCATCTGGATATTATCTTAAATGCTGTGAGCATGCCTACCTCAATTACACCCAGGGTGAAAAATCTTCCTTCGTCTTCCCCCTTGTACCTATTAACCATGGTTTTAGACACATCTAGTTCATGGAAAAGTTTGCTACTTTCTGCTCTACTTTGCCTCATAAGGTTTCCCACAACAATTCCCATTACTGTGAAATGTCCATTGTGTCCACCTATTTTGAGAGAAAAAATGAAGTTTTACACTTCCCTCACAAGATATCCATGGCACAAGCAACCAAATTTGTGGGGAAATGAACCAGTTTTAAATGAGCACAAGTGAAGCAGTGGGATAAAGAGGATTTTAGGGAGAGCATAAGAAATAGGAGCAGGAATCGGCCATCTAGTCCATCGAGCTGCTCTGCCATTCAATAGCTGATATGGCTATGGACTAAACTCCACCTACCTTCTTGTTCCCCAACCCTTAATTCCTTTACTATTCAAAAGTTTGTTTATTTGTGTCTTAAATGCATTTAATGAGGTAGACTCCACTGCTTCATTGGACAGAGAATTGCACCAATTCACTACTGGCAAAAGCAGTTTCTGCTCAACTGTATTAAATCTATTCTCCTGAAACTTGTGACTATGTTCTCTTGTTCTGGTTCGGTGGAAATAGCCTCCTGCTTCTATCTTTTCAACTCCTTTCATATTCATAATATGTTTCTATATAATCCCCCCCCCCCCCCACCCCCAACCACGTACTTCTAAATTAGTCAGGGCTCCGAGTGAATGGGGCAGCTGAAGGAACCGCACAAGAGAAGAGGAGATTGCATTGAAAAATGGTGAAGGGATGAGAAATAGAGTACCTGGAGATCTGACAATCACACAAAGAGAGAGGGGTAGGATCATGGGCAAATTAAAAAATGAGAGCAAGGTGAGAGAAGAGTCTTGGAAACAACTGAAAAGTCTATGGAAATCAATCTTGGAGATTTTTTAACAGCTGAGTGTACATCAATTAATTTCAATTTCAAAAGTGGCACTAAATCACCACACTTGCTAATTCTTCTGATATTACTGAATCTAGATACCTCTTCAAAACATACCTCTGGGGAAAGATTCAATCGCATGACATCTGGTGTTGCCCTCTAAATGTTCAACTTGAAAAGTGGGCATCTAGTGTTGAGCAGACTGCAGGAAAGGGTTTCTTGAATGCCAACCAAATAGCGGGCACACAAGACCTGTGACTTGATAATTTTCAGAACAAAGTAACTACCATCTGTTTTGAGATATTGTTGAATAATAGAATACTAGTGGATGCCTTTATGCTATGCAATTTGTCTTTGAAAGAGCTCCCAATTAATCTTCCTCCTCTGCAGTTCTGCAAGATTATCCTTCTCTGTTTTTTAGTTTGTTGAATTCTCTGTTGTTGAATCTTGATTGTTATAAACTACTGAGCTTATTTCTTGGTGTTACAATCAAAAAAAGTAATTCTGTTCAACCAAATGAATAGCCGCAGCTGAGGTGAGGAGAACCCTATCCAAGGTGAGCCTACACAAGGAAGCGGGACCAGACAACATACCTGGTCGGGTACTGAAAGACTGCACAGACTAATTTACAGAGTTCTTCACATACATGGGGGAGTCATGTGACATGGAGGACATAGGACATGGGATCCCAAAACTCTAGGGAAAATAGAAGTAAATGATTATTTAGCTCAAGCCAACAGATTAAAATACGAAGGAAGAAGATGAGAATAGTCCATTTACTTTTTTAAAATGCCTTTGAAGAAAGGAATTTGTTGTTGCTGGAGCTGATGAAGGTGTTGTTCCTGGATATGAAAAGAGGGCTCTGATGCAGAGAAATTACAGATCTGGAGTGACAACTGAGGCCCGTCAAAGAGTTGAGTTGCTGGGAGCAGCAACGAGCGTGACCAGCCTTTCGGCTGGTGAAGATGGTGTCGGGCCAAAGAAAACTTTCTTTAAGCAAGGTCAGAATGTTGAGTTCGAGTGAGGTGATTGATTTCAGTGGTGAATTAGCAAGTGTTGTAGAACAAGGTCAGACAAGATTTGAAGTGGTTGCTTCAGTCTATGAGGATGTTAAACAAGTTAAATATAAAACTAAGGCAAAAGGATAAAAAGAACACTGATGTGAATTGCCACAGATGGTATAGAAAATGTGGGATTATATCAAAAAGATGTGGAAAGAAATAGATTATTTAAGATCTGAGGTTAAAGATATGAATGAAAAATATGAGCAGTTATCAACAAATATGGAAGTACAAGAACAACAGAATGAGGAAAATCAGAATATTATGAAGGTTTATGAAAAGGGTAAATGTATAAAGGAGATGATGAAAAATTTGGAGTCTGAAGGAAGAAATTGTTGAGAGGAAGATAAATTCTGAAAAAATTGATAAGATGGAAAATTTTAGTAGGAGAAGCAACATTAAGATTGTTGGTTTGGAGGAAGGAGAAAAAAAGCATGATATGATTCTGTTTCTCCAAGGATGGATACCTAAGGTTCTGGGGGTAAATGAATTTGAAGGTCCAATTGAAATTGAAAAAGCACACAGAACCCTCAGACCATGGCAGCAATTAGATGAGAAACTTTGCTCTCTAGTAATTAAGTTTTCAAAATATCGAGACAAGGAAAAGATTCTCACCTTAGTAGCAAAAAAAAGTAAGAATATAGAAAAGTCCACTTGAATATCATGGTTCAAATATTGTCTTTTATCAAGAGGAGACAGTTTAATGAAGTCAAGAGAAGTCTTTGGGGGGAAAAGGGATTCAAGTTTACATTATGTTATCCAGCGATGATGAAGATTTCATCACCAGATGGCAAAAATAATTTTTTTATGGATTACAAGCAGGCATCAGATTTTGTGGAAACTTTACCTTCTAATAGGCCAAGTAAGTAAATGTGAAGGAATTATTTCCAATGAGACAATGGACAGTAAATTAGAGACTCTGTTTTGATGTAATACCTGGGAGGTGAAGGGTGCTAGAGTCCATCGGCTGTTGTTCATAGGCTCATTTATGGCAATGAACCACATCCCATACAATAGAGGGGGGTGGGGCTATATTCTTTAGCGCCAATGGTGACGGGGGGGGGGGGTGGGGGAGGAAGTTCCATATATATATAAATATATATATGTATATGAATGGAGTTGTATTGATGTTTTATTTTACTTTAGAGAATTGATTTAACATGGAATTTAAATTGGATGATGTAAGAGATGTGAGATTCTTAATAGATAATTAAGAATTAATATATAATAGATTAATTAAGAGTAATATTAGATATATTGAAATTTAACATTTAGAATTGACTTAAAATATAAGATTTAGGTATTTGGATATGCTATAAATGTGTTTACTATCTTCTTCAGCATAATGCTGAAACAAGCCATGAAAGACCTCAACAATGAAGACGCTGTTTACATCCGGTACCGCAAGGATGGCAGTCTCTTCAATCTGAGGCACCTGCAAGCTCACACCAAGTCACAAGAGCAACTTGTCTGTGAACTACTCTTTGCAGACGATGCCACTTTAGTTGCCCATTCAGAGCCAGCTCTCCAGTGCATGACGTCCTGCTTTGCGGAAACTGCCAAAATGTTTGTCCTGGAAGTCAGCCTAAAGAAAACTGAGGTCCTCCATCAACCAGCTCCCCACCATGACTACCAGCCGCCCCCCTCCACATCTCCATCGGGCACACAGAACTCAAAACGGTCAACTAGTTTACCTACCTCGGCTGCACCATTTCATCTGATGCAAGGATCGACAAAGAGATAGACAACAGACTAGCCAAAGCAAATAGCGCCTTTGGAAGACTACACAAAAAAATCTGGAAAAACAATAATCTGAAGAAACACACAAAGATCAGCGTGTTAAGAGCCGTTGTCATACCCACGCTACTGTTCGGCTCCGAATCATGGGTCCTCTACCGGCATCACCTACGGCTCCTAGAACACTTCCATCAGCGCTGTCTCCGCTCCATCCTCAACAATCATTGGAATGACTTCATCACCAACATCGAAGTACTCAAGCTGGCAGAGTCCGCAAGCATAGAATCCATGCTGCTGAAGACCCAACTGCGCTGAGTGGGTCACGTCTCCAGAATGGAGGACCATCGCCTTCCCAAGATCGTGTTAAATGGCGATCTCTCCACTGGCCACCGAGACAGAGGTGCACCAAAGAAGAGGTACAAGGACTGCTTAAAGAAATCTCTTGGTGCCTGCCGCATTGACCACCGCCAGTGGGCTGATATCGCCTCCAACCATGCATCTTGGCGCCTCACAGTTCGGCGGCCAGCAACCTCCTTTGAAGAAGACCACAGAGCCCACCTCACTGACAAAAGACAAAGGAGGAAAAACCCAACACCCAATCCCAACCAACCAATTTTCCCTTGCAACCGCTGCAACCGTCCCTGCCTGTCCCGCATCAGACTTGTCAGTCACCAACGAGCCTGCAGCAGACGTGGACATACCCCTCCATAAATCTTTGTTCGCGAAGCCAAGCCAAAGAAAGAAAAATGTGTTGGTTTATGTAATCTCTTTAAAAAAATTCACTCCATTTTTTTTCTTTTGCACTTTCTTATTTTTTGGGGAGGGGATAAAAAACAAAGTTATGCATCATTTTGTATCACTTATATTGTTCAAGATGAAGAAACATATGTTTATGTTTGATGCAAATGGAAATTTTTAAAAAAACCTACAAACAGAGTTCTTCACGTACATCTTCTACACCTCACTGTTGCAGTCCATCATTCCCGCAGGGTTCAACATGGTCACCATCATCTCAGTACCTAAGAGGGCGACAATAATAGGCCTCAATGACTAGTGTCCTGTGGCACTGTCCTCCACCATTATGAAATGCTTCGAGGATCTGGTGTTGGAACACATCAAAGCGCACCTCCCAGAGATGTTGGATCTATTTCAATTCAACCATAGAAACTGATTCACAGACGATGCTATAGCCTTGATACTTCATTTCATCTTGGCCCACCTGGAGAACAATGCCTTATAATCCAGGCTGCTGTTCATTGACTTCAGCCCAGTATTTTATGCGATCATTCTCCAGAGGCTGGTGGAGAAACTGTCCTCACTGGGATTCAACACCCCTCTCCTAACAGAAAGACCACAGTCTGTCCTGGTCGATAGTAGAATGTTGAGCACCATGCTCACACCATTCCTGTTCATGCTACTAACCCATGACTGCATCACCAGATCCAGCTCCAATAGTGTCAGCATGTTTGCAGGTGACACATCAATAGTTGGCCTCATCAGCAACAACGATAAGCTGAACTACAGAGAAGAGGTAGAAAATATTGTGATATGGTGTGAAAGTGTCAATGTGAGTCTCATCGTGGACAAGAATGAAAGAGATGATCAGGGACCTCAGGAGGACCAGGATCAACCACCCTCCACAACACGTTAACTCTGTAGTAGGGAGAGTGGAGAGCACCAAATTCCTTGGAGTTCACTTAACTTGTGACCTACCATGGACATTCAATGTCTCCTTACTTGTCAGAAGACTGAAGCGGGAAGGCTGCCAGCAACCATTATGTCAACCTTTTAAAGGAGTTCTATTGAGAATGTCCTGAACAGCTACATTACATTGTGGTACAATTGCTGCAGAGAAATTGATTGAAGGTCAATCCACAGGACCATAAGAGTGGCAGAGAGGATTACTGGAGTCTCCCTCACCACCCCACCCCTCCACCCCCCCCCCCCCCCCGCCAATCAACGTGATCTACTGGGATCGTTGTCTGAAGAGGGTGCACAAAATCATTGAGGACACCCTCCACCCTGCCCACAGCATCTTTCAGCTGTTTCCATCCGGGAAGAGATGCAGTAGTATCAGACCCAGCACCACCAGGCTGAGGAACAGCTTCTTCCCACAGGCAGTGAGAATGCTGAACGACCAAAGGAACTACTCACACTAACAATCCGAGACTCATTCGTACAAAGCAATATATATTTTTTAAATGTATTTATTTTTAATAGATAAAGTACTTGTCCTGAGTTTGTATTTATTTGAATGTGTGTGTGTTATGTTTGGTTGTGTGTCTACAAGTTTTGCACCGAGGACCAGAGAATGCTGTTTCATTGGGTTGTACAATCAGATGATGGCAATAAACTTGACTGAATGTAAAAGATCATTAATACAACTTGTGTCTCCATGCACATTTTCTTAATCCATCATTATTACACATGAGGTAAACCACAAATGTAAAGGAATAAAAATAAAGATTTTGAAATGTTAAAATGCAACAGATATCTTCCCTGCATGTTAAGCTTCTCATCTTGTGGAGTGATGTGGTGCAGACATTTGGAAATTTTTCTTGCTTTGTATTCCCTTTTAAAATTCTACTTGTGGGAAGACTACATCAAAGTCATAAAGGAAGTAATTTACTGCCCTTTTACTAAATGCAACATTGGATCACACCAATCATAAATTAGTTTTTAAAAAATGTTTGAACAAAATGCAAAGGTTAAAATTTAAACCAGCCTTACTGAGTCAATAACCTGTAATTAGTGTCACTTTTGAATGTTCTTTGATACCCTCTCCTTGATCTTCACTATAGAAATATTGGAATTTCTTTGGAGATGCAGCATACTGTGAAGCCACAGTGTTGTTGGCTGCTGCCATTCACTGTATTTCAAGTTCATTTGAAATGTTGCAACTACTCTTATGGATAAATGACATTTTCAAATGTGACCTGAGTTCTTCAGAAACTCTTTCCTTTTCATAATAATGTCAAGCGGGAGGAGTAAATTATCAGGAAGGGCTTAAACCTGAAGGTAAATCCTATCTGCGTCAACGTTTATGGGGAGAAGGCTGGGCAGTGGTGCTAAGTGGAGAAATGGATCAGCTCATGATTAAATAGCGGGGCAGACCCGACGGGTTGAATAATCTATTTCTGCTCTTTGTCTTATGGCCTTGAGTTAGGGTTTGATCATATCGTCCAACACCTTTCACTGCTCTGCTGGCCAACTTAATTCTGTGGTTATCATCTAAAATCCAGCTGTCTTCATCCTTGTTGGACTTTGAGCACATCTCTTCCACCCTTTCTCCCCCTCCCCCTCCCCCAACCCCAACTTGGGAAAGGAGTCTCAACCCAACAATATTTCTGTCCAACTACTCCCTCTCCACCATTTCTGCCTCTATAACTCCTCCACCTCCAGCCATCCAAGATGTCTTAAGTCCCATGGATTATATGTACTATCACATTGCTGTGCATAGAAGCTTACTGTTCACAAGTTGGCTGTCATGTCTTTGGCATTACAACCATGACTACAGTTACAGCACGTCCTTAATTTCCTGTGAAGTGCTTTATAATGTCCTGAGGAAAAGATATTGGGTTTTTTTTGTACTTTAATCATGCCATTTAATAACTAATGTCCTTCATGTGAGTAATTTAAGCCCTGGAATTCCCTCCCTAAACAATAATCTTTTGTTTGCCCTCCCACCCAAATCACCTTGCCTGTTGGCCTGTGCTTCTCCTCCTGCCCCTTTTTTCATCCTCCCCCCCCCCCCCCAGCTTTTTATTCAGGCACCTGCCCCTGCTTTTTGCTCAAACCTTGACAAAGGGCTCAGGCCCCGAAACATCAGTTATATAATTTTGCTTCCTATTCATCATGTTTTTATTTATCATGTTTTGTTCTATCGTATTTACCTCAAACTAGGCTTTTAATATCTCATTGAAGGGCATTCTACATCACGAAAGCTACTGAATAAGCAAAAACTATTCTTGTGAGATTATGAACCAGTTCTCATACATCTTACCTTGATCAACAGGTGCTGATCCTGTACGCTGTATCAATGAAGAGGCTTGATGACTTGATAAACCGCAGATGACTTGTAGCGCTATTGCCAAGGAAGGTAACTGTTATTCAAATATATATCTTCATGCACTGTCAACAAATGTGATTCTTTATTAATATCAGCATCCTCATTCATATTCGAGATTTTCTGTTGGAAGATATCATTCTGGAAGTGTGGGATTGTTCCTCAGGAATGCCTGGTGTCAAAACAACAAAATGACCACAAATCTGTTTGTTGAAAAAGATCAAATAGAAATTATGTTTCTGTTAACTAATTGTATTTTTGTATGCAAAAAAAAATCCAGCAAGATTATTTTAAAAACTGGGATTCTCTAGTTATTGGTTCACTAAGTTCGTCCAGGGAAGGAAATCTGCTATACACACCTGGTCTCTCCTATATGTGATTCAAATCTCCACTGTGGCACCCCAACGCCCATCCCCCTTCTCCAGCAATGTGATTCATCCTTGGCCACTTGTTGATTAGGAAAGAACTCATTTCCATCCATTTACAAATGGGCAAATATGCAGATCAAGCAAGGATCATTCCCATGAATGAATAAACATTAGAAAGTTGCATTAATATGACAATTCAATTGAACAAATAAAGAAAACTCTTCATTGCCAACGGTTCTGTAGTGAGCAGTCTTAAGTGCCTGTATGTTCTTTAATTTATTGAGAGCTTTGCCCAGAATTCATTGCAGTACTCTAGTAAATGTTTAGCAGAACAATCAATCAGATTTCACTCAGCATATTGTGGAAATGGTTGGCCTTGGCAGAACATCTGTTGCTTGCCTCTATATTTTCTGTTTAGAGATCCAGATTGGATAGTATGAGCCAATTAAAATGAATTTGTGATGGTTTTGAACAATCTGAACGTGCCTCTGGGTGGGGTGGGCAATCATTTAATTTTTAATTTGGACACACCGCACAGTAACAGGCCATTTTGGCCCACGAGTCCATGCAACCCAATTAACCTATACCACCCTCCCCCCCCCTCGGTCCAGACTCATGGGCTGAAATGACCTGTTACCGTGCTGTATGTCTAAATTAAAAATTAAAAGGTTGTCCACCCCTGATAGATCCTTCAAGCATATATTGTTGGAGATTTCTCACCTTGACAGAATTTTCGGTGGTCAAGTAAAAAGCTGTGAGTAATATTGTAAATATCCTTTAATTCCCCAAACATAAAAAAAGCTACATTTTATTTTCTCGTGGTGTGTGCCAATGGAAAAAAAAATCAAACAATAAGGAATAAGGTTTGAATCTGCTTAACTGTGTTCATGGAAACCAAGATCTTTTAACTACACATTAGTTTTCTTCCATTTCACCTTTGCAAGCTAGTAAAATCTTGCATTGATTGCTTTGAAATATTTGTGCGCCTTTTTTTTTCTAAAATATAGGAATTAAAAAATAAATTGGTTATTAAATTTGTTTTCCAGATGAGTTCTATTGCAGAAAGCAGAAACACTGCTGTTAGACAAAATGGGCACAGTAGTGAAGGTAACTTGCGAGAGAAGATTTACAAAAAGGTAAGTGACCAGCTGTGTGGCAGTTTCCTCACAAATCCCCTTTCATCATGGTGTGTTCTTGCTAAGGACATTCTGCATTGTATTGTGTAGCCATAAAAGTTGTATTTAATGTGCTAAAGTACTGGAGAAACTTGGGGGGTAATTTTTTTTAGCCTAGATATGCAACCAACATTTTAGACCTGAGCCGTTCATCCAGGTATGGTGGGGGAGGGGGGGGAGGAGCACAGGCTTGCAGTCAAGAGGTCATAAGTAGGCATGGGTGGGAGAACAGAAGAGAAAAAAGTCGGGAAGTGACGGGGAGAGGAGGCAGCTCTCCAAATGGAGATGGAAGGGGGTGGGGAGCAAGAGGAGACAGAGGAATAGGGAAAGAGAGATTCAGGCGAAACCAGTGAAGTCAATGTTAAATCCCCTCACCGTTTTATTCAGGCACCAGCCTGCTTTTTGGATGAAGGGCTCAGGCCCAAACCTGTTACATATCTTTCTACATAAGGAACCCTGCCTGCTGATTTTCTCCAGTACTTTTCTGTGTATTGAACTTTAATCATAGTGTCTGCAGAGTTTTTTTGTTTAACTTGTCTGTATTGCAATGGATTCTGAATGGATCTAGTTATTAACGAGACGCTGTGGTCCACAAGACAGGAGCAGAATTCGTCCATTGAGTATGATCCACATTTCCAATCATGGCTAATGTATTTTTCCTTTCAACTCCATTCTCCAGTACTTACTAATCAAAAACCTATCAACCTCTACTTTAAATGTACCCAGTGGCTTGGCCTCTACAGCTACTGGCAATGAATTCCACAGATTCACAACCTTCTGACTGAAGAAACTTCTCATTTTCTGTTTTAAAGGGATGTCCTTTTATTTTGAGGCTGTGCCCTCTGGTCCTAGACTGTCCCACTACTGAAAACATCTACCCCATGACTGCAAACATCACCAACAGAGATATACCATTTTATAGTTTATAATATTGGGGATATCCCACACTCTTTATCTTACACCAAGTCAGGGGGAATGACACATGATGACGTAGGGCCAGGACGGGAAATCTGGTTCCTCCGAGATAAAGCTAAAAAAAATGGAAAACAAAGTGAAGAGAAAAGCTTGAAATTCATCTGAATAAATTATAAACAACCAATGCTGCCAAATAAAGACAAAGAAGCAGAAGAAATTATAGAGAAGATGGAAGAAAAACAACCAGAAGGAAAAGAAAGGCCTACCTTGGAGAAGAAGCCGGGACCTGTAGTGAAGCCTGCTCGCCAGTCGAAGAGGGCCTCCCGACTCGCCTCTCAGTGAGCTACAGCACCCCTGCAACAACAGGGACGCCTAGATAAGTTGGGGAGGGGAGCAACTTGACTGTGCATGCACGAGCAGTCGTCAGCAATGGGAGGCTTTGTCAGAATGGCTTACTGAACCCACTAGTCAGGCTTCTGAGCAGTCCAAGAGGCTGTCAGAGGAGGGAAAATGATTAGATCTGGGAGAGGAAGAGGAGGAGGAAGAAGAAGAAGAACAAAGCTCAGAGGAATTGTTGAAGAAAAAGAAGGGATACGAAAGAAAGTTAAAGCTATCCCAAAAGTTAAAGACATACTGGTTATGGTTATGGAAGAGATAATGTTAATGAGATGTGATTTTAAGAGATCAGAGACTAAAGTTAATAAAGTATGTGAAATAGTTAGAGATGCAGATAAAGGATCAGGAAGTGGAAGAAAAAATTCAAAGCATTAATTTGGAAAATCAATTTCTTCCAGAAAAAGTAGCTAAAGTGCATGAAGCAATAGAGCAAGTGTTGATGAAGAATAGCAATTGTCTGAAAAAGTGGATTGATTAGAAAATGTTAGTCGAAGAAACAATGTTAAGATTATTGGCCTGAAAGAAGGAGAGGAAGAAGAAGATATTATTCAATTTTTACAACGTTGGATCCCGCAGACTTTTGGACAAGGCCATTTTAAAGGAGATATTGAGATTGAGCGAGCCCTTAGACCTAACCATCAGCCAGATCAAATGTTGAGGCCTATTTTGGTCAAATTTATTCATTATCAAGTGAGGTGAAAAAAAATCTTGGAATTAGTAGCCCAACAGACTAAAGAAAGAAAAGCACCATTGGAATTTGGGAATAGCATCACATTTTAATACAAAAGCTTTGATAAATAAAAATCTTCCAATTAAAATACATAATACAGTTTTAGACCCATTTGGTCGGTTTGTATTAATAAATTGTCAGATTATTTCTGAACAGTGGACATTAATGAATATTTATGCACTAAATGTGGATGATGGTAAATATATATAAGAAACCTTTTTAAATATGGAGGAAGCTAATTTAAATATCTTAGTGGGTGGAGATTTTCATTTTTGTCTTGACCTCTATTGGATAGATCTACAAAGAGTGTGTCAAAATCTACGGCAACAAAAATAACTAGTTAAAGCAAGACTATTCATTTTATTCTGGAATTAATATGTTTTTATTATCAGCAAGACTTCAAGGTAGGGTACAACTGATTCAATATAAGGCAAGGCTTATAACAGATCATTCTCCTTTGTTCTTAGCATTAGACTTGAAGACAAGCAGGATACATGCTTTAGATGGAGGTTTAATAGCATGTTGTTGAAAAAAAAAGATTTTTGCCAGTTTATTAGAAATCAGATAAAACAATTCTTGGATATTAACGCTGACTCTATGGATAATAAATTTATTTTCTGGGATGCAATGAAGGTGTATATACGTGGACAGATGATAAGTTTTTTTTTTAAATTAGAAAGGAGTATATGTGTCAAATTAATAATGTAGAGACAGAAATATCGACTTCAGAAAAAGAATGATAAAAACAGTCGTCAGAAGAAAAAAGAATTATTTTGAATTAAAAGTTACAATATAATACATTATAATCTTACAGAATGGAAATCTTATAGAAAGGAAAAAATGATTATGAGAAATAAACAGATATTATGAACTGGGGGAACGAGCACATAAAGTTTTAGCATGGCAATTGAAAACTGAACAAGAATCAAAAGTTATTATTGCAACTAGAGATGAGACAGATCACATATCTTATAAACCCCAGGATAAAAATAATAGTTTGAAGAAATTTTATACAAAATTATATAAATCAGAATCTATGCAGGATGATAACAAAATTTATTGATTTTTAACTCAAATAAATTTGCCTAAATTAAGTATGGAAGAACAGAAAATGTTAGGAGCCTCTTTTACAGTTGGAAAGGTTGCAAGAGTTATAGCTTCTTTACAAAATAATAAATCCCTTGGTGAAGATGGATTTACATCAGAATTTAATAAAGAATTTATAAATGTGCTAATTCTGGTATTTATGAAAGTTTTAATACAATTGGAAGAAACTGGAAATTTACCTGATTCTTTTAAGACAGCCATTATAAGGGTAATTCCAAAAATAGGTAAAGATCCACTAATGCCATTGTCTTATAGACTGATCTTTATTGAATATGGATTACAAGATAATGGCTAAATTATTGGAAAATAGGCTTGAATTTTTTTTACAGAAATTAATTAACAAGGACCAAATAGGATTAAAAAAAAATCAGTGGATAATGCAACTAAGTTGATTAGTTTAATTCATCTAGCTCAAATTAAACAAAATTTAAGTGTAGCGGTGGCTTTAGATCAGAAAAGGCATTTGATAGAGTAGAATGGGACTTTCTTTTTAAGACACTTGCTAAATTTGGCTCAGGACAAACATTTATAAATTGGATAAAAGCATTAAATGTTGATCCAAGTAGTGACAAATGGTCTCATGTCTAATTATATTAAATTAAAAAATCAACAAGACAAGGTTTCCATTATCGCCTGCTCTTTTTATATTAGTAATTGAACTGTTATCTGAATTAATTAGAAAAGACTTAGATATTAAGGGTATTAAAATAGGGGCTAATGAACATAAAATTAGTTTGTTTGTAGATGATGTAATTGTTTATTTGACAGATCCAGAAAATTCATTGGGTGAATTACATATGCAATTCGAAAAATACAAAGCAGTTTCAGGATATAAAGTTAATTGAGATAAAAGTGAAATTATGCCATTGACTATACACAATGTAGACAAAATACAAAATTTAAATGGCCTGAATATAGGATAAAATATTTGAGAATGAGAATTGATAGCCACTTAATTAATTATGGACCATTGTTTAAGAAAATTGAAGAGAATTTTTTTAAATTGACTGATTTACCAATTACAATATCTGGCCGAGTAAATTGTATTAAAATGAATATTTTTTCCACGGGCACAATTAAAGGCTTATCTACGAGAAAGTTTAACTACATCTCATTTACTGTTAGAAGTTGATGAATTGAAAACAATATTATCAAATCCAAGTATAAAAAAAGTTCATATCATTTATGTAGTTTTTATTTTTATGGAGAGTAAAGAAGAAAGATTTTCATAAATCTAAATAAAGGAGGGAAATATGTTATGATAGTATGAAAAATACAATAAATGTTAGATATAGAATGGTGCAATACAATTTTATACATCAGTTGTATATTACATCACAAAGGCTTAATAGATTGAAGTTAGATATTTTGGATGTGTTTTTGATATAAATAGAACATCGGTACCTTTTTACATTCTGCGTGGACATGACCCAAATTGAATTCTTTTTGGACTAATTTAATAGATTTTCTTCAACAGGTAATAAGTGCTAAACTCCTGAGAAACCCTATGTTGTTTCTTTTGGGGGATATAGCAAGGATTAGTCCAGATTTAAAATTGGATTGGTTTCAAAAATAATTTTTGAAGATCGTGTTGGCAGTTGCCAGGCAATGTATTGCAGTTTCATGGAAATTGGATATGGATTTTGTAGCGGAAGCCCCACGTGTACAACAGAATCGCACACAGCCACAACAGTTAAGCAAACACATTACCAGAGCGCTTAGCCTCCAGCGATATTCCAGTCCTCCAGCTACAGGCCAGGCACCAGCAATTAGGAAAAGCAGGCGAATAAGAGCCTGCACTTTTTATGGCACCTGACACACGAGGCTGGAAAGTGACATCACTACTGCATCCCTGAAAGCTCAGCGTGAAATGCGCAGAGTGAACTATAAAAGCTGTGGTTAAACACAAAGCTACTGATTCCTGACTCTACTGACTCCAATGTAATTTATTGCCACATGCGTAAGGTAGTGTCGTCAGATAGGCCACTCCAATTTGTTATTAGATAGATGGCAGGGTGAAATGCGAAGTTGTCTACTTTTGGAAAATATATATAATTTAAAGAACAAATATGATGATTTTTTTCAAAATTTGGTTTCCATACATCCAAAAGATTGGTGTTATAACTTTATAAGTAATTACATTATATAATTTGTCAGAATTTGCTGTGAACTTTGTCACTCCCCGGTCTCATCTTAATGTATCTCATTTTATTACTTTATTAGATGTTGTATATGTGTTTTTGTGTGTGTGTGTGTGTACATATATATTAATATATATATATATATATATGTGTGTGTGTGTGTGTGTGTGTGTGTGTGTGTATATATGTGTGTGTATATGTGTATGTATATATATATATATGTATTTATATATATGTATATGTGTGTGTGTATATATATATATATATATATATACATGTATATGTGTATATATATATATGTATATATTTTGATTAAGTTGTATTACACAGTAGTGTTTTATTTTACTGTATAATATAGTTGTAAGTGTGAGACTAATTAGTTCATAATTTATCCATAGATAATACCCAGTATTGTTTTAAAATTAGTCTATTTTCTTTCTTTGCTCTTTTCCTTCTTTTTCCTTTTTCTTTTCTTGCTTTCTTTGGGGCTTTTTCTGTGTGGGAGAGAGCATGGGTGGGGGGGGAAACAAAATGATTTTTAAAAATCATGTATTCATTTTAATATATAGAATCTTTGGTTATATATGCAATTTTGTTAAATGTGCCAGTAAAATAAAATGTGAAAAAAAATCTAACACCAAGCCAAGGCAGTGACTCTGGTTCAGTTGGTCATCAAATGCCTCCAGAGTGAGATTCTATGTTGTGAAGTCACAACATAGGAAGACGTGCAAAGCAACTGAAGCACCATTCAACCAACAGAGCTACACTATTCCACAATCAACAAATCACATCCAACACTCTCCAGATTTGCTGTATCTTTTGTGAGTGTTAGTGGACAATTCATGGACTAAAACAAGAAGAAGACACCAAGAATGATCACATTCTCATTGTAACTGTCATCAGTCAAATACCAGGAGTGGATGTTTGACCTTCAGGTCTCCACTATCACAAAAAAAACAATGTTCGTCCAGTTTGATTCATTCCACTTGATGTCAAGAATGGATAGAGCTGTGGTGAAAAAACCATAAAACATTTCAGTAGTGGTTTAGAATTGCCTTCTCTGTGAGATATTCCAGTACAGTAATGATAGTGGTATCTAAAATGCTTTGGTGTCATCCATGAAAAAGAGGATAAATTTGATCCTGGTTTGTACCGGATTGAAACAAAGATCTATTTACCAGTCCATTGGTTTGTTCTCCAGGAGACACTGATTCAGCAAGAATGTGTCCACTAATAGTTTAGTTTGATGTTTTTCAGGACCTTAGGTTCAAATATCATTGCAACATTGATTCAACATGGACAAAAGAGCTGGAGCCGAGTGGAGAATTACTTCCTCTGACATCAAGGCAACATTTCACTAAGTGTGACAGTGAGGACTCTTGGTAAAACTCAAGTCCCTGGTCATTGAGAAGTCTCCATTTGCTGGAGTTATACCTCACAGCGTGAAGGATTATTGTGGTTTTTGGAAGTCAATTAGCCCCCGGATGTTGCTGTAGGGTTTTCTTGGTCTAATGGCCTAGATCCAACCATATTCTATTGTCCTATCCATGATCTTCCTTCATTTTTACAAAGTCACAAATTTGGATGTTCACTGCTGATTGTTTCATTCACATCTTGCCCATTGAATCTATCCATGTCTGCATGCAGCATAACATGGACAATATTTAGTCTTGGATGATAAGTGACACGTAACCTCTGTATCAGGCAAATGCCAGGAATTGATATGGAGTCGAATAATCTACCATTTTAGAGTTCTCTGGCTATCAACATCCTCAGGATTATTCATGACTGGATCAGAGTGTAGTTATGAGGGCAAGTCAGTTTTTGGTTACCCTGCAGTCTTTCCAGCATCTAATTAGACAGAAGTGTACTTGAATACCTTTCAACTGGCCCACATCATAAATATTCAAGAGGCTCAATGCTACCCACAGTTTGCAATCCCTTCATTTTTCTGAATACTAATATACTCTTATCTCAGCAGGCCACTGCTGCAGTGTGACCAATGGAAATTATTGCAGGAAGGTGCCAAGGTTGGTTTGACAAAATCTCCCAAATCCATTTCCCACCAAGTGCACATCATCCTGATGTGGAAATATACCACCATTCCGTCATATTACTACAGGCCGTCCTGGGTTACCAATGAGATCCATTCCTAAGCGTGTCTTTAAGTAAATTTATTGGTAAGTCAGAACAGGAACATTTAGCATCAGTTAGTCAAATGTTTGTCTTAGTATATAGTATATTTTACCTTTGTATGCATTTAAAACTATTGGAATCAATTTGTTGAAGTAGGCACACTCAACACAGTTAACAATAATATGATGATCCAGCTCAAAATGGCAAACGGCTTTCTCCTTACTCAAGCTGACGCACCGAACGCTGAGCGTAGATTATTCATTATTACGTTATCTGTATCTCGGATGTTCGTGACATGGGGACTGCCTGTAGTCTAAATCCTGGAACTCTGTACACAACATCAATGTGGGAGCAGTTTCACCTGAAAGACAACTTGGTGAAAGAAGGCATCTTAGCATCAGTGACTTGAAGGCGCTTGTGGATGAGAAATAATCTCATGTTTTCCACAAAAAATATGAAATTTACTCCAATATGACGTTAACCCACTTTGAAAACTCCCCACATTCCACATTCTCTTCAGCTTCCCCACCCCACCAGATTTTCCCACTCAATGGCACAGGAGGGGTGATTTACATTGGCCAAGTAACTTACCAACCCGAGACATGGGAGGAAACCAGAGCAAACATGCAGTGATGGAGAGAGGATGTTAACTCCACACAGACAGTATCCGAGGTCAGAATTGAACTCAGTCCTTTGGTGGTGAAGTGGTAGATCTTGTAGCTATGCTGATGCATCATCAGGTTGCACATGGTGTTGCTGGCCCCGGGTGATGACGGTGCCCAGGACAGCGGCCCGCACAATCCACACGTGGCGCTGCTAAGAACAGGTTTCGACAAACACTTTTGTGTAATGGCCCTTCCTTCAGCTGGAGCAAGTTGAATTCTTCGCTGGGCAGCGTTACCTCTGATGCTTGCCCAGGCCGCAGAAGTAGCACCGTGGCTGTGGTCAGGTCGCCACTGGAGCCGGACGAAAGCAACAAGAGGTGATCACTGCTGCCGTGGTCAAGTCATTAGCAGAGTGAAGGGGTGGTGGCACATCCCAAGATGGCAGCGTCCGGGGTAACCATGAGTCAGCTACATTGTCTGTCAAGTAGGCCTCCATGTTCTGGAGAGCCACCTCCAGTGTACCTGCCAGCTTGACTGCTCTCTGCAATCTGAGCTCCCCTTGCTCCAAGCGTCCCTGTTGGATGTAGTTTGACCTGATCCTCGCGTTATAGGGATCCTGGATCAGGTCCTGTGTGTACTCCATGGCAGACATGATTTAGTATTCACAGGCCCTGCCGAGCATTCACAGGGCCCAAAGATACCTGGTTAGACTCACCAGGTCATTGTTTGCAGGACACTAGAAGGTGACTGGCAGAGATGGCATTGATCTTACACAGATACTGTCCTTTGAGTATGTCCATGGCTTCCTGGTATGATGTAGGGTTCCTGATCATGGAATACACCTGGGTGTTAACCCAGGAGTGCAGCACTTGTAGTTTATCAGTCTCTGATTGCACAATGGTAGAGGAAGCCTGCAGGAATGCTTCAAAACAGCACAGCCAGAGCTCAAGGTTGGTGGACGCCTCAGGTGATTGAGGGTCAGTCTCCAGCTTTTCTGGCTTCAGGATCTCCTCCAATGTAAAAAAAACTTTAAGTGAATACAATTGATGCACCATCAATTATGCAAAAGACTGTTGTTGAGAATCCAATAAGCTTTAATTTACTTAAGAACAAAGACGCATCCATATTGTTCAACTGTTCTGCACTGAGGAGCCTGTGGGGAGGGGCCACTGGTACAATCAGCCAATAGGTGTGCCTGACCAGACAATTATATGCAACAGTGGTTTACCATATATACCTTATCAAGGAAGACATCATTAAGAACTCATCTACTTCATCAATGCCCTTTGGGAAGAGAAACAAGCTATCTTTGCTCATAGTGATCCAGGTCCAACTCCTAGTCCAGTACCAATGTGGCTGCCTCCAAGTTGCACTCTGACATATCCCAGCAGGCCACTCAGTTCAATGCGGCAACTTTTTTACTCCATGGATAGTTAGGTTTGTGTAATAAACATCAGCCTTACCAGCAAAATCCTCGTCCTGTGAATGAATCCAATTTTAAAAAAAGGTGATGATGTAGTGACAGAGTTAATTTGTAGCGTTAAAAATTGTTTACAAAATGGTTAATTTAGTTTGGATAAGTATTATAAAGCTTTAGCTCCACTTTGTAATTCTGATTTTTCTTGAAGATTGAGGTTTGAAGGAAGGGTTTTGATCAGAGCATTCAAGTGAATTGAAGTGAGTTGTTCACAGTTGCTACATTCTGGCTATGTCTAGGCTTTCTCCTTTTTATCATGGCCATACGATCAAAATGTTTTGATTTTCTTTATTACTGCTAGATAGACTTTAATGTTTCTTCGGACTATAAATGATCTGGTTTAATAAAGCTTTGCCTTGCAGATAAGGCCGTTCACAACATCAGCTACCAATTCCCTTGATGTGACAGCATTTAAAGTGTCACAAGGCATTTACACGAAAGTATTATCAAACCAGAAAATTGTGATACTGAACCATGTGGGTGGGGGTCCATGGTTTCCAAAAGAAATGGGCTTGAAGGTGTGCTTAAATATGGTGAGGTTTAGGATGGGACTCCAGTGAGTAGAGCCTCCGATTGAAACAATGTAATATTTATGTTTTGATTCAGACTCCATCATCTGCCCTTCAAGGATCTATCCAACTTGGGATAGGATATGCTGTGGGAAACCTTACATCAAAACCAGAACGAGATGTGCTTATGCAAGATTTCTATGTCGTGGAAAGTGTCTTTCTACCAAGGTTGGATTTTATTTTCTTTATACATTGTTTTGTATTAAAAAAGTTTCCACCTTAACTCTGAAATTATAGTGATGTTATTTTTAACTATTTGATGGATGTGCAAAAGAAACTTCAGAAAGAGTTTGTTATGGAATAAGATACATTTTATTCCATAATTGTATTAACTTAAGGGGTAAGGTTAGATTGTGGGGGTTTAGCTATTAGTTTAGGTATACTTCACAAACAGACATTTCAGTAACATTTCACAAAAGACATCTCATTTGAAATGCAAGAATTATGCTTAAGCATAGACTTCATGTCTGCCAGTGTCTTTACATGCCTGTGAAAATTTCACAAGTAGGTGTTAATGGAACTTGATTTTGTTGAGTTGAAATGGACTATTGTCTTTAAAAAGGAACAAATGTCCAGGCTCAGAAACTGATAAATCTTTTGCTATTAAAACTGATGCCAGCTCGGTCTGATGTTCTAAGAGTATGTTTGCAAAAACAGAGAGAGAGAGAGAGAGATAATAAAATAAAAAAACCCAAGTGTAAAGGCAGAGATTCTCCGCCCTTATGTCAGGAAAGTTACCTGCATGAATGTGCCCTGGCCGGCTCCAAGGTGCTGACTCCAATCCCTCTTGGGGGTAAAGTCAGTGGCGAAGCGCTGCACTCCACCACCCAGCATGAATGTAATGCCACTGCAAGTGGCTGACTAGGGGCGGGCTGATTACGTCGCAGTGACGCCATCAGCCTGCAACCCATCTCACTTTCCTCCATGACCCCCTTAGGCAGGGGTGGCCAGCAGGGCAACATGGACTGGGGCAGGCTGCGACAGCCTGCTGGCTGCTCTGGCCTCTAGCACCTCACAGGCCGCTTCAACACCAGTGGCTCAATACGCAGCAGAGCAATGGCAGTCTACCCTACCCATAATCTTCTGCACAGCTGGAACCCTTCTAGGAAACACAGAGCAGTTCCCTCTGTGTGAGGGCTTGTAAGTAATGAAATTGGCCATTGCTAGGCGTGTACGTATGGTGTCATGGCACCACTAGCCACACCTCCTGAACCGTATTAATGGCCCAACCACCACCAAGCTGAAAGGGGACATCAGATTGGGCTTTTCTGGGCCTACATGAAAAGGTAAGAAATACCTTTTCATTCAGCTTTTAGCCAACTTCCATGCAAAGGCCAACTATGAGTTTACTGCAGCAGGATTGTGGTGAAGGCTACAAAATTGGGAGATTTGGTAAAGATCCCATTTGAAGATGGGTTTTGAGTTCCTATTCTAAACCCTTGTTGTCAATTACAAGAGGATGTGGCTGGTTATTGTGTTTCTCCTGAATAAGGAGAACTCTCTGTGGTAACCTGGAAGAAGTATTATCTTTTGGAAAACCCACGAGAGGGCAAGTTTCTTCGGCAAGACACTGAAGTGGCTGATTGAAGGAGAACAGTTTGTGTGTGGGTGTCCAATGAACAATGAATATCTCTCTCTGAAACCAACAAAGACTTTCCTTTGTGGTAACAATTTAAGTTAAAGCACCAGAGCCTGGTGAAGATCATAAATGTTAAATTCTGTGCCCTGTATGAAAATTGCCAGTGAATTTGGAGAAGTGAAAAGTGAATGATTGGACAGTGAAACAAATAACTTTTCTGAACTTGTACACACTACATATACGTGCACTTAGAATTAAAATGGGGTTAAGTTAATAGTAACAAGTTAAATATTGATCTTTTTAGTATGTATGAAGAAAATTAAAAACATTTTTGTTAATTAACCATTGGCTTGATGAATTTCTGTTACTGTTGTTTTTTTGGACTCCTCTGGGCCCATAACAAGAAGTTCAGAATTTGCTTTTTTGTTCCAATTGAGGATCAAAACCAGCCTAAGCAGAAGTGGCATACAATTGTGAACAGCAACATCCATTTATACAGGACTTGTAGCAAATATGTCTGCAAAGCAAATAAAAAATTTATTTGACCTCTGATCGTACTTTTCAATTTTAATATCAAACTTCCTGAAGATCAAAGGAATAGATCCTTTGGCTAGAATCCATTGCTAACAAAGAGATCAGAAGGGAAGTGTGTTGAACCAAATGCCACATCTTTAAGCAAGCTTCCAGTCATCGAGCAAGCCTGCCCTTCCTTGGTTTGTTGTTCTCCTTTGGGCTGATTATTGCCTCTTAATCTTAATGCAGTTCTGCATTGAAGGTGACATGCAAATGAAAACTGTTTGTGGAACTGTAGTTTAGCACTTCAACTTGCAAAGGATTTTTCTTTTCCTCCATTTGAGAAAAGTAGATGCATTTAAAATGCATCTTGTTGCTGTTCATCAATGTACATATTTACTCCTGTAATGGTTGAGTTTTGGGGATCAATTTTTAGGGTAAAGTTAAGGGGTTGACTATTGCATGCATACTTTTGATCTGCATCGTTCAAGGCATTGGAAGCTCAGATGTGCGGGCAGGCCAAGACAAGGGCTCGCGGTGAGGGCATCAGCAGCTCTGATGGGCTGGTGGTCAGGATGTTGGGAGCTTGGATGGGTGGGTGGCCGAGGCGAGGGTTCACGGGTGGGACGCCGGGAGCTTTGGTGGGCGGGCGGCCGGGGCGAGTATCAGCGGTCGGTGCATAGGGAGCTCAGATGGGTGGACGGCCAGGGCAAAACTCGGCCATCGGGGCATCCGTATGTCCAGTGGGGGGCCAGCTGGGGCCAAAAATAGATGGTTGATTTTTACACGGTTTCAACTATTACATCCATATCTGGACTAATGTTCAGATGCCTTTGAAGGGTTAAAGATATATATTAAATAGATTTTATTTCAGATTTATTGTCAGAGTACATAATGACATCATGTACAACCCTGAGATTCTTTTTTCTGTGGGTGAGGCAGAATTACTACTTATTGGCAGTGCAAAAAAAAGGACACGAGCAAAATGTAAACAATAAAAGAAATGTAAACAAACTGCAATGCAGAGAGAAAGAAAAAAATTAATGAAGTGCAAAAGTAAGAGTCCTTTAATAAGTCTCTGATTGAGTTTGTTGTTGAAGGGTCTGATGGTGGAGGGGTAGATGCTTTTCCTGACCTGATGGTGTGAGTTTTATGGCACCTAAACCCCTTTCCTGATGGTAACAATAAGAACAGAGCATGTGCTGGGTGGTGTGGATCCTGTTGCTCTCCAACGGCACCGTTCCTTGTTGATGTTTGTGATAGTGGGGAGGGTTTTGCCTGTGATGATCTGGGACGTATCCTCTACGCTTTGGAGGGTTTTATGCTCAGGGACATTGGTGTACCCATACTAGACCATGATGCAGCCAGCCATCACACTTTCCAATACAATCTTTAGAAATTTCCCAGGGTTTCCAATGTCATACCAAACTGCTCCAAACTCCTGAGGAAGTAAAGGTGCTGATGTGGTTTCTTTACAATACCATTTGTATGTTGGCTCTAGGAAAGATCCTCCGAGATAATGACTTCCAAGAATTTTAATTTGCTCAACCTCTGAACCTCTGATCCCCCAATGATCACTGGATCATGTACCTCTGGTTTTCCCTTCCTGAAGTGAACAATCAGCTTCTTGGTTTTATGACAGCATACAGAGGGAGATTGGAGACTGGCAGAATGGTGCACCAACAGTAACCTAGCACTCAATGTCATCAAAACCAAGGAACTGATCATTGACTTCAGGAAGGGAAAACCAGATGTGTACGATCGTTGATCATTGGGGGATCAGAATTGGAGAGGGTGAGCAAATTTAAGTTCTTGGAATCACTATCTCAGATGAGGTTGTTGTTGTCTCCCTCCTGTTTATTGACTCATCGTCCCTTCTTATACAACCCACCACTTTGGTATCATCAGCTAATTTGTAGATGGTGGTGTTGTCGTACTGAGCCACCCAGACATAGGTGTATAGCAGGTAGAGCAAGGAGCTAAGAATGCAGCTCTGTGGTACTTTTGGTACTGATGGGATCGTGGAGGAGATGTTCTTACCAATCTTCACTGATTATGGTATGGAGGTGAGGAAATCCAGGATACTGTTACACAGTGGGGTGTTAAGTCCCAGGTCTTGGAGTTTGCAGATCAATATTGAGGGGTGAATAAATTGCATAATTATATATTTGTTAAGTTTGCCAGGGGTCATGATCATGAGTTGTTTCATGAGATTCTATGATATTCTTGTAAACCTCTCTCCAAGAACTGCCTCTGACAGTTTAAGATACCAGATCTAGATGGAAAAATAAGTCAAAATTGAAAATCGATTTAAAAAAAAACACACACACACACGCAGCATAGGAAGTAAGTTATATTCTGATTGACCTTACCTTCAGGATGCTTTAAAGATTTGTAACTCGTTAAATAATTTTTGAAAAGGGGTACGCAGATTGTACAGTGGAAGCAACCACAGGGGTCAATAACTAGTAATAATGAAGGATGTGAATCTAAGAACACGGTGACGACCTGTTCCACCACTCAATCAGACAACAACTTGCTCTTCTACCTCAACGTCACTTCCCTATGATATCCCTCGATTCTCTTAATGAACCTGGTCAGGTGACAGACCTCTCAGTTGGACAGCATTTTGGTGATAGTGATCCCTAAGCTTTAGCATAGCTATGAACAAGGATAAAATCAAACAAAATTATAGTGTGTTTAATTGGGAAAGGAATAATTACAATGGGATGAGATAGAGACTAGGGAGAATAAAATGGGAACACACTTTCTTGGGAGAAAGCAATGAAATAAAAGTGGAGGATGTTTAGGGACCACTGTGTTCTGTCCAGATTACCATCATTTTTTTTTTCTTGGAAGAACTCAACACTTCATGCTTAACAGCCCCACTGGAAAAAGAATTCCTAACATTCAATACCCTTTTGCTGAAGAAATTCTTTTGCTCAACTCTCTGCTGAATACCCTGCCCCCATATTAACAATGATTTTCTCAATGATGTCATTTTCCGTGCCCTACCTCTACTGTATCTCCCTCTGCAAGAATGTGGCTTTTTCATCAAAATCCTCTGAATTTAAGAAAGCATACTTCCACTTTGCTTGTCTCCAGCCTCCTTCACCCACCCCCTCCTGCCTTCTTCCCCACTCCCTCCCGCCCCCTTCCCTCTGCCTCTCCTGCCTCCTTCAGTCTCCTGAAATTAAAGTAAATGCACAATATGACAAATTTTATTTAAAGTCCATCCTTTATTATTAAATGCAATTGTCTATTAAAATGATTGCATGGGTAAGTCAATTAAGTACTATTATAACAAATTGCATTATAGCTTAATAAAATCTGAAAAAAAAGTGATATTAACCAGGATGATCATAATTAAACCCCATAAATCCACTTATTTAAAAGAAAAACACCTAAAACTAATACTAATCTAACTCCTCCCTCTAATCAAGGTTACAAGAGAAATACAAAGGTAGATCAAGCCGTGTCCTCCAGAAGACTGATGGACCAGCACTAGAGCACCCATATCATCTAAATCTGCTAATTATGATAGTATTCTATAAATGGACCCCATACCTTGTCAAGCTATAACATTTTATCTTTAATACTATACCTAATTTTCTCTAAACTTAGAGAACATTACATCATGTAATGATTGTGCATGAATCGGTGAAAGTTCATTTTTCCTTGTCATTAAAACTGCTCGTCTGGCTATCAACATGCTAAAAGCTAAAACATTTTCTTGAGATGCCAATAAAAGTTCATCCGGATCACATGAAAAACCAAGCAAGGCAGCTAAGGGCATGGAACTAATTTAATCTTAAAAACCATTGACAGAGAATGAGAAATATTCTGCCAATATCTTCCTAATTTAAGACACTCCCAAAACATATAAATCAATGAAGCTTCAAATCTGTTACACTTTTCACAAAATGGATCAAGATCCACATAGAATCGGGATAATTTAAGTTTTGAAATATGTATTCTGTGTATCATCTTAAATTGTAATAAACAGTGCCTTGCACAAAATGAAGATTCATTGATCATACTAAGAGTGGAATATCAATCCTCATCTGAAAGAGTTATATTAAGATCAAGTTCCCAATCATTTTTAATCTTAGCCATTGGGGCTCATCTTAAATTCAATAGCTCAATAGAAATACGTGATATCAACCCACTATGAACAAATTGTAGATCAAAAAGTAAATCAAGAATAATTGAATCTGTAATTCGAGGAAAAGTGTTCAATTTAGACTGAACAAAATTCCTAAAATGCAAATATCTAAAAAAAATTATTAGAAAGCTTGAATTTAACTGACAATTGTTCAAAAGAAACAAGGTTATTTTGAATAAATAAATATTTACAATTTTTAATACCAAATCTGTACCATTCCTTAAAGCCTTCATCTAATAATGAAGGCAGGAAAAAATGGTTATCTATAAAAGAACTAGACAGAGGAAAAATTATTATAACCAAAATAATTTCTAAATTGAGCCCATATTCTCAAAATTGGATTATGTGTCAATTTAGAAAATGAAAAAGATAAAGCAGAGCCTAAAATTGCCAACATAGATGAATTCCTAGTTCCATTTCTGCTCATTTTAATAATAAAAAGTAAACTGCGTATATTAATCGCCCAGTAATAAAAGCTAAGTTTGGAAGTGACATTCCCTCATTCCTAATAGTTTTCTGAAGATGAGCTTTACTTGTACGTGATTGTTTTCCCTGTCATATATATGAAGAAATAAATGAATCTAATGAATTAAAAAAGGATTTAGGAATAAAAATTGGCAGTGCTTGAAATAGAAACAAACATTTAGATACAATATTAATTTTAATTGAATTAATATGTCCAATCAATGAAATTGAAAGTGGTGACCATCCCAATAATAATATTTTAATCTGATTAAGTAATACTACAAAATTTTCTTTCATAGGATTCTTATGACTTTTTGTAATAGCAATTCATAAATATTGAAATTGATGATTTACTATTTTAAACAGAAATTTAGAATACATGGAAAGAAATCCTTGTAAAGGTAAAAGTTCACTCTTATGTAAATTTATTTTATATCCTGAAAATTGTCCAAACTGAGCATAATTAATATATTTGGTATTGAAACTTCCAGATTTGAAATGAAAACCAATAAATCGTCCACATAAAGAGATACTTTATGTTCAATTCCATTTCTAATTAATCTTAAATTCTCCAGATTCTCTAAGGGCTACTGCTAATCATTCTAGTATTATATCCAACAGTAAAGGACTTAATGGACATCCTTGTTGTGTTCCCCTAAATAGTCTAAACATTTTCAACAGTTGTAAATTAGAACAGATTTAAGCCTTAAGACGTAAATATAATATTTCAATCCAATTAATAAAATATGGACCAAAATTAATGCATTTCTTTAATATAGCAAATAAATATTTCCATTCTACTCGGTCAAATGCTTTTTTAATGTCTAGTGAAAGTACACATGGGTAGAGGGTAAATATATTGTATTCAATACTCAGTATATCTTATCGCAAGAATTAAATTTTTTAAAATAAAACCTGTTTGATCAGAGTTAATAATTGTTGTAAAAATATTTTCTGATCGATACACTAACATTTCTGGATTAAAATATTTGTATCAGTGTTAAGTAATGAAATTGGTCTATAAGAAGCACGTTCAGTTACTTTTTTCCATTTTTTTTTCAAATTAAGAGAAATACTAGCCTTATAAAAGGATGAGGAAAGCATTCCTTCTTTAAATGATTCTTCAAACATAGAGCTTAGATAAGGCACAAGGCATTTAGAAAAAGATTTATAAAATTCTGCAAGAAATCCATCTGGACCTGGAGATTTACCCAATTGCATAAAAGCGATAGCTATAGAGATTTCATCCTGAGAAATAGGTTCCTCCAGCCTTGTACGCTTGTCCTGAGATATGGTGGGTAATTTTATTCATTCCAAAACTCTGTCATTGAAGTAAAATTATTCTTGAATTCAGAAGTATAATGACTAGAATAAAATTGTTTGAAAGTCTCATTAATGTTAGAATGATCTGTTATTATTGTGCCATCTCTCATTCGAATTTCATTAATTTGTTTTTTTTTAACTGCAATACCTTTCAAATGACCTGCAAGTAACTTACCAGTCTTTTCACCATGAATATAAAAATGACCTTTACTTCTCAACAATTATTGTTCAATAGAATATGTAGAAAGAAAATCAAATTTATTTTTAAGTTCAACTTTTTTTTATATAACTCTGGATCTTTATTTTGCACAAAAAAAAAATCAATTTCCTTAATCTAATTAATCAATTCCAGTCTTTCTTTATTAGACTTTTTCCTAAGATTAACTGTGTATGAAATAATTTGTTCCCTCAAACAGGCTTTCATAGTATCCCAAACAATCAAATGAGATATTGTTAGCAAGGAATTTGTATTAAAGAAAAACTGTATTTGTTGTTCCAAAAAGCTTTAAAATTCTTTATCTCTTTGTAAAGAGGTACTAAATTTCCATTGTCTTTTAAAGTCAGGGATATCAGAAAAATTAAAAGCTAAAACTACAGGAGCATGATCAGATATAACTATTACCTGATAGTCACATGCTTTAGGTGAAGACCGCCTCCTTCCGACTTGCGCCCCTCCTTGCCTCCGCCGCCCCTCCTTGCCTCCCTCGCCCCTTCATGCCTCCCCTGCCTCTCCCGCCCCCTCCTTACCTATGTCCCCTCTCCCACCCTATACCTTATTACATTCCTTACTCACCAGATTGCAACAATGTTATTCTTTGGATTGCCACTCATCACTCTCTTGCAGGAGTCTCCTCTACCTTTACTCTCCCCTTTCCTGGCTCCATGTACCTTTTTTCCCTTTACTTCCAACTATCACCCATCTCCCCCTCTTCCTCTCTTACCTGGCTTCATCTTCCCATCATCCCTCTCAGTCCTGATGCAGGATCTTGGCCTGAAACAACGATTTTCCCTGTGTCTCCACAGATGCTAAATGACCCACTGGGCTCTTTGAATAGTTTGCTTTTTGCACTATTGTAAATCTGTTGTTTAATTGGAAGAGAAATTAGACAGGCATGCAATATTTTAATGCAAAAGCCTTTGTGTCCTTGGGTAAAGGCCAGTGTATCAGTTTTAATTGATTCTGTACAAGGACGTAGAGCCCCTCTGAATTTCAATCACACATCATTTAAAAAAAAATATTTTGCCTTTATATTTTTCCTTCATAAGTGGGTAAACTTTTTTTTAAATTGTATTTTGTCTACCGTGTGTTTGCCTGTTCACTTATCCTGTCTGTCCTCTTGAAACTGTATCTCCTCTTCACAATCCATATTGTTGACAAACTTAGAAAAACTGCATAAATTATGTGTGACCCATCTTCCAGATTGTAAGTATCTGGAACCCAGCACAAGTCTCTGGATTTAAGAGTTTTTTTACCTGTCACTATCTTCTGGCGGACAACTTAAGCAATAAATTTCACGCTTGCCAGAAGCATTCGCATTCAGTTAATTAATAATTTTCTTGTAAAAATTATTGACTTATTTAATTTTAATGCACTTGACTAATTAGAAGATCATTTGTTCACCATGATTTCAGTGAAGGAAGCAATCTGACCCCAGCACATCGATATCCCGACTTCAGATTCAAAACGTATGCTCCATTGGCATTCCGTTATTTCCGAGAACTCTTTCATATAAAGCCTGATGATTATTTGGTAAGTTTCCTTTGTTACAATAATTTTGAAAGGGCTCATAAGAAAGAACTTGTGCTTAAGTTGGTGTGGCTCTCCAAGGCGTTGTGTAGGAGTATGGCATACTCCTGGCCAATAATTAACCATTATTACCTTAAAAAAGGTACAGGGATACAAAATAAAACCCACAACAAATTACTTCTCTGTAGTTTCATAAAATGGTTACACATTCCAAGGTTCATCATAGGAGCATTAATTAATAGTGGACCATTTTAGAAAATTGCAGCATTAGTGACCAAAGGTTTAATGTGATGTAGGTTTTGAGAAGCATTTTGTAGGGGAGGTAGAAGTGTACAAAGGGAATTTTGATGCTTGAGACTTCTGGTAGCTGAAGACAACAGCTGCCTGTATTTAGGAGTCTGGAGCTAGAGAGATGTGCTTGCCATCAATTGTTATGAGGTTGGAAGATATCGGCTGAGATTTTGAAAATTAAATATGAGAATTTTAGAAGCTAAACATTTCTGGATAAATCATTTGAAATTATTTTGAGGAAGGAAGGTGATGTGAGGGTGGTCTGTCTGCATTCACATTTAGTAATTGAATTGAACTGGATAAATAAAAAAGAGATGGGTTGAGATCACTGCACATAAATTCTAAATGTCGGAAGAAAAAGGAATTTTACCTAAAGAATAGGACTTTCAAGGAGATGCAAACAAAATCAGTAAGTGATTAGATGTTCTATTTTGAAATTTATTTTTTCGTGTAGATAGTGTATTGCTCTAGAAGTGCAAAGCTTTGCACTTCCTCCCATGCATTTAATCTAACATCATCTGATGCTGCTTATTTTCATGATTAGAAACAGAAAGGGTGTGAAATCCATAGTGTGGAAGAGGAAACCGGCAAGTCGTGTATTTCCACAAATCTCCACCATCTTCTCTGCTATTTTCCCAGCCTCACTAACTATGTCCATCCTCCTCAACCATTCATTAATTTTTAAGAACTTGCTCACTAAACAGAGGAAAAAAAAACCTGATGCTGATTATTATTAGTTTGGGCAATCTTTTAACATGTTAATAATTGTTAATGTCATGCCAATCAAATCTTACACCCAGAATAACAAAACCACAAAATCTAATTCCAACAAGTTGTTGTTTCAGATCTTACACTTTTTAAAGTCTTATCCACTTTGTCCTTTTCTCTCAACTTTGTCCTTGATTTGATTTTTCCTTTTCTATATTTTTTTTAATTTGGTCTCATAAATTAAAGGACGAAGAGAGAGAATGCTAGAAATATTTAGCAAGTCAGGAAGCATCTGTGAAGAGAAGAACAAAATTAACATAGAAGCACAAAAACGACACATGCTGCATTCTTGAGCGAAAAATGAAATGCTGGAAGCAGCATTAATGGGGAGAGATAGTAAAAAAAAATTATTCTAGAATCCTTTTTCAAGACTCAGTCGCATCCCATGTGTATTCAGTGCTTTGCAGAATAACCGGTTTAAACATCATTTTGCTTCTGGGTTATTAACTCAGGAAATGCATGTGGCATCTGCTCCCAGTGACAACATTGGAAATTTGAGCTCGCATGAAGCACAAATGATCTGTTGTGCAAAAGTCCTGTGAGATACCCCTGCTTCAGTGTAATGCGTATCTGTCCATCATCCGGTCAGCATCAAAACACCCTGACAAGTCTACCAACCCATATGCCACACTGTGGGAAGCTCTTTATGATGATGGAGAGCTGCAGCCTTAATCAGTTTTTATCCAAGTCTTTTTTCATATGCTCATCATATGCTGGAGTAATTAATTGCCAATACAGATGTGATCTTTTTGTTTGAACTTGTTACACAAATCTGTTAAGCATGCAATAACTAACACTAGTTTCTAACCAGATTAGTATCTTGCACGCTTCAATTTCATCTTGCCTATATTTTTTATAAATGAGATATCTGAATTTGCACGACAATGTAGTCTAAAAATGTATTTATTGATTTAATTTCACTTTTTTATTGGATCAGCTTGCATTAAATAGGTGAAACTACAAATTTTATCCTTCATTCTTTGAGATTGAACAATCAAGAAAAATGATGTTTGCAAAATTTACAGAGTGAATGTTTTATCTTTAATACCTTTAAAATTCTCTTCTTCCTTACCAGTTTTCCTTGTGCAATGAACCACTGATTGAGCTTTCCAATCCTGGTGCGAGTGGGTCCTTATTTTATGTCACAAGTGACGATGAATTCATCATTAAAACAGTGCAGCACAAGGAGGCGGAATTTTTACAGAAGCTGTTACCAGGCTACTATATGGTAAGACAGCAGTACATATAAGCTCTCTTAATCTTGTGCTGTTTATCCCTTGACAGATGTGGCATATGGATTTTAATTGTTGAGTATAGTAGAGCAAATGATAATTAGATTTTGGGGTTTGCTGGATATGCAAATTGTGGGGGGGGGGGTGGCTTGAAGCACAAGGTCAGTCATCATTCAACGTCAAAGCAGACTCAGAAGATGCAAGGCCTCCTGCAGTTGCTGTTGGAATGGAGACAGGAAAGACTGCAGATGCTGGAATCTTTGACAAAAAAACAAACTGCTGGAGGAACTCGGTGGGTTAGGCAGCATCCATGGAGGAAAATGGACAGTCGACAAGCGATGCTGTAACCCTACTTCATGGGTGTCATCAGGGGTGTTGACTCTCCATTTCCTTGCATGGATGCTGTCTGAGCCGCTGAGTTCTCCAGCAGTTTGTTTTTTGTTCTGTAGAAATGGTTGGATGTATAATCTAACAGATTATTTTAAAATATGGAATTGGATTAAGAAGTTGTATTTTGTGTGATATTTTATATTGGTTATGCTTTTGGAAACCGATTTAATAACTTACTCAAGAGAAATGTGTGAAGTGGATATTATAGAGATACAAGGGAGGATGGGAAATATTAGCTGTTGATGGGGTATCGTGGTGGAGGGAGGAGGGACTGGGCAGTTATTTGAGAAAGAGCTTAGACTTGAAGATCTGAATGGCTTCCTGTACTGTTATATAGTTCTGAATGGTATGAATAGTCAGATTAAACACACAAAGGCCTTTTAGCCCATCGTGTCAATTTTTCTATTTGAAAGAGCTCTCCAATTAGTAGTGTGCCCAAGATCTTTCCCACAGCACTGGAAAATTTTTGTCCATTTATCCAATAATCATCTGAAAACTGTCATTGAGTCTGCTTCCACTGCCCTTTCAGACAGTACAGCTGATTCTCCTCATTCCAACTCTGATTCTTAAACTAATCATCTTAAATCTATCCATGAGTTACCAGCTCTTGCAAACCGAAACAATCTCTCCCTATTTACTGCAAACCCCTTTGTTATTTAGAAAACCAATTTTAATTCTAACTTCCGGCAACTTTCTTCTGTAGAGAACAAATGCAGTTCCTTCAGTATATTCAGTGCCTTCTGGCATTGGAGGGGAGCAGTTGTTGATAGATGGGTGCTTTTGATTAAACCGGTGGAGGGAGGGTGGGGTATTGAATGAATTCTGTTATGCCTAAAAATTAATGAACATTTAAAGTTACCAAACTAGATTTTTCCGTGATAAAACCTTTTTAACCATGCTGTAAAAAATGAAGCCACTTATTTCCTCTGTAAAGTTATTTTTTTCCACATTCACCTGAGAGGTTTTCTAGTCAAGAGCATTTTAAGTTGGTGTAATTGAACCATGATGGTGTCTATGAAAAAGGTGCCTAAATTGTTGCAGTTTGCATGCCCTTGTTGGTGTTGCTAACTGCTGTCCACACTAAGGGGAGCAGTACTGTTCTTGTTACAATCTTGATGGTCAGTCAACAGTTAACTGTGTAGGTGACCATCCAGTCTTGCCCACTGCTCAGACGCACACTTTCAGAAATGGGACTCTTTCTTGGTTTTCTGTATTCATATTCTACCATCAGTCCAAGGGGAAGAGTATTGAACCTTCTCTCTCCATGAGTTCAGCTATTCATCCTCAATCTTGGTTTTACCCTCAGCTGTTAAGTGAAACTGCAAACACCTGTGACTGTTTACAGAAAATCCTAGAAACACACAGCAAGCCAGGACACATTTGTGGAAAATAAAGCAGTTAACTTTTCTGATCAAAACTGATGGGGTGAGGATAATGATAGTGAGATTATTGTCATACATGTTGTACAATGGACGTATGAGTCGAAATTCACTTCGCTGCAGGAGCTGCTGTAACAGCAGCGCTGACCTGGGAGAATGGAGAGTGGAGACACAGCGTCTCCAACTGCATGGTTCTAATGCTGGAAGCTCCATAGAGGCTTTAAACAGCATCTTAGGGAGCCAATATTGCTTGAGAGTAAAATCCTGCAACAGCGGGGTCTGAGTCTAAGATGGTGGCATCTGTGCTCAACAGTGGCCATGAAGGGTTACAGACTCCGGGGGAACAGCAGACCTGCGCAGTGCACCAGATTTGATGAAGGGTCTTCAACTCTAAATTGAAATACTTCTCATTCACAGGTGCTATCTGAACTGCTGAGTGTTTCCAGTATTTTCTGTATTCCAGCATTTGCAATTTTTGTCTGATTTCTTGTTTTAAAATCACATGATAGTGTTAAGGACTGCAGAATGTGTCTCTTCAAGGACGAGCATAAATTCCTACTCCTGTCCAACAGAAGCATCTTACTGAGCCACCCAACTTTTATTATGTAGCAAATAGCTGTCATAAATGCTCCATGCTTAGGAATTAGTCATAAATTCCAGTCATTCTAATCGATGCCCTTTGGGTAGAGTTTTCTGAGGTGTGTTTCACATTCTACATGCACAACAGTCCTTATTTCATGTCTGATTACAAAGTAGGTGATTGACTAATGAAAGAACTGCAATATTTTTGAGTAAACTGAAATTTCGAGATGTGTAGGGGTGGATGCAGTATGGATCATTGAACGTGGAGAAGTGTTTAATAACATCAGAGTATTGAACCAAATCCAATTCCAGACAATATTGAGAGAAAGCTTGAAAGGGTTTTATTGGAACAGTGTGCTGCTAAATGTCATGTTTAATATATAAGATGAACAGATTCAATAATGAGCCCAATCTCCACTGTTGTTCCACAGGCAGGAATTCAGCCAGAATCCCTCAGTGAGGCAGAAGGTTCAAAGCTAATATTTTGTGATTATTGCAATACATCAGAAGTTTGTGTCTAGTATGCTGTCTGTAGATGACTGAAATTGGTCACATCATTTTAAATGATGGACAGGCGAATGCCAAGACGGCCTCTGACCATGAAATGGAAGGATTAAATAGCAGTGCTTGGAAATTCATACGCAACAGTTTTAATCTGAGCTTTTCTTTACCTTTCAGAATTTAAACCAGAATCCCAGGACACTGTTGCCAAAATTTTATGGACTGTACTGCATGCAGTCAGGAGGCACTAACATAAGAATTGTGGTTATGAACAATGTGTTGCCGTGTTCTGTGCGGATGCATCAGAAGTACGATCTGAAAGGCTCAACGTACAAACGCAGGGCCTCAAGGAGAGAAAGGGAGAAAGATATGCCTACATTCAAAGACTTGGATTTTATACAGGACATGCCAGACGGACTCTTTTTTGATGCTGAAACCTATCACGCATTGATCAAAACACTTCAGAGAGATTGCCGGGTACGTGAAACCTTAATTCAATACTTGCTGTTGAGATTTTTCCCAAATAAAATTTAAAGAAACTTGAGTAATCACTGCACAATAGGTATTGAAATATCAAAAAATAATCAAAATTAATGGCATGCTGATTTTGAACTAAAAAGGGGATAGAGGAGATGTTACAGAGATTTTAAAACTCAGTTAGCCTCAACCTTGAGCACGAAGATATTCTGAGAAAGATACTTTGGAGGCATTGCAATGCAGTTACTAGTATATCACTGTGATCAGAGAGAGAAAGAGCGATCATAGAAAATTGGCTTGCAAGGTGCAGGAAACTTTTTTTCCCATCTCAGAAGTAGATAAAATAAAGGATACTGGTTTTGGGGAAGGTTTAGATGGATTATAAGGGGAACCTTCTTCACTCAGAGAATCTGGAATGTACTGCCTGACAGCAGTTGAGATGCTTCTCGATGAACATTTGAATCACCTGCATACAGAAGGCTATGGACCAAGAGCTGGGAGATGGGACTATTCTGGAAGAGCGTCGATTGGTCAACGTGGACAAGTTGGCTGTTTCAATAATGCATGATCCTATGACTAGTATTCCCCTGATAATTAAAAGTCTGAGAGTACCTTAGCCAAAGTGTGGACTCCATCCAAGCTATGCCAAAGATGACCTGAACTAATGTTTGTGAAACAAACTCATGCAAAACAAAATATCCTCAATTTGAACTGAGCTTGCTCTTGCATCAGTTTGAAAGTGACTTCAGGGTTAAAGGGCTTCGGTTGCTCCAGCAAAGTAGGAAATATAACAAAAAATATAAATACAGTATTGTGCTGAACTAATAACCTGCTCTAACAACTGCCTAGAATTTCCCTATGGCATAACCCTCCATTTTGCTCAGCTCCATGTACCTATCTCATAGTATCTTACTGCTCTTCTGATCCTAATCTTTCCATTGGGGGTGGGGTTCTCAGGCTATTGATAATGCCATTACAGAACATGGTTGGTCACGGTCCTGAAGGCTTCATAATGTGAATTGTTAAGATTTGTTATTCCAGTTCAATAGTCCCATTACTGGTTGTCTTGCCTCACCTCTGCAGCCAGTGAATACAATTGTATGGTTCTCAGAGAGTTACTTTGTCTCTGTCCCAATTCCACTTACAGCTGAGGCTGGTTCTTCTATATTCATAACTTGGATGCAAGTGTTGATAGAAAATTTCCAGTAGCAATTCTTGTGTGCTCATCATGGACCCATGGTTGTATTCCCTAGGGATCTTTGGCTTCATTGACTTCAGTGGGCAGAGGTGAAGACAACCTGCAGCTGGCTCCTGGAGCAAGCTTATTAGTACTATTCCCCCACTTATTTCCTGTAAACTTAATCCTGGCAACAAAGATAGATAGCTTCCTCATTATTTTTCATCTGGATTTCTTTTACATTGATGCCTGAAAGTTTTTAGAGGCTCAAGAATGATTGAAGAGACCGCAGGCAGAGTAAAGATTGCTGGGATTGGTGGGTTTGCTCTAGGAGCCAACCTAGACTTGAAAGCTGAAAACGTCCTGTGTTTGGAAATAAAAATATGCATCTGAATAGAGGGACAATCCTACTTCTGGTTTTGAAGAGAATTTCTCTGCTCTTGTGCTGAAGAGAGACAAAATTCTTTGCTTCATTCATTTTGCTCAAGCAACTAATTGGAAAGTGAAGAATGTTTCAGAATAATTGATTTACCATGTTGAATAGGAACAGGTAGATTTTAATATGTAAAGGATATATAGTGTGACCATTTTTTAATAACTGAGTTGACAAAGATAACTTGTACAAAATGAGACAGAGCTGCAAACAAGACAAGGGGAAGGTTCTTGGAAATTGAGGTCAGGGGAAGGGGGGGGTGTGTCGAGGGTTATGTTGTTTACCTTCAAGTAGTGGCTTGCCTTCTTAAAATAGGTTAAGAATGATCAGGCTGACGGTAAAATGTTTAATCTTGGTCTGCAAAAGACGTCACATATTTTAAATGTTTGTTCAGCCAGAACACAAGGCTCAAAGTTGGTTTTTATTGTTAGTTTTTATAGTAAGCAATAAACAAGCAATGTTTGTGCATTGAACTCTGCTTTCTTGACTTCAGTGGATCTAAATTTTGGAAACCAGTTTCAACACATGGCCTACATTGTGAAGAATTTTTATTCTTCAAACGCCATTTATTTTTGAGTAATAATCTCCTCTGTACATTTAAACATTAAGGAACTTGCAATAGAGTGGTGGATTGGCTGCCTCTACATATTGAGGAAACTGAAAAATTACAATTGAGAAAACTGAAAGATGTTGGAACATAGAACATTGCAGCACAGGCCCTTTGGCCCATAATGTTGTGCAGATCCATAGATATATAATCTTATATTCAATATATATTCAGTTTTACTGACCTACCCCTCTACTTCTTCGTCCGGGTCATTTATAAAAATCAAAGAGAGCAGGAGTCCCAGAACAGATCCCTGTGGAACTCCCCTAGTCACTGACCTCGAGGCAGAATACTTTCTGTTCACGACTGCTCTCCACTTCCTACAGGCAAGCCAATTCTGTAAGAAGATCCAGCACTTCCTCTTTTTAATCTCAACATGGTCCAGCACATACACTTGTTCTATTCTGACCTTATCTTGACCAAGATTCTTTTCTCTTGTGAATACTGAAGCAAAGTATTCATTTAGGCCCTCCCCAACCTCCTCCGCCTCCAGGCACATGTTGCCTCCTTAATTGTTACAGGGCCCTACCTTCACTCTTGTCATCCTTTTGTTTTTCATGAAATCATAGAATGTATTAGGGTTTTCCAAGGCCTTCTCATGCCCTCTTCTAGCTCTCCTAGTCCTGGCTACCAAATAATTCTCATGATCCTTTGTAGACTTCCTTTCTTTCTTAATGAGCTGCCTCACCTGGTTTGTCAACCATGGTTCCTTTTCTCTACTTTCGCAATGGGACAAACCTATCTAGAACCCCACGCAAGTGGTTCTTAAACATCCTTCACATTACATCTGTTCCTAATTTACTCTCCCTAGTTGCTGCCTCATCATTATCATAATTAGCCCTTACCCAATTAAATGCTTTTTGCTTGCTGTTATCTTTGTCCATGGCTATGCTAAAGCTCAGGGAGTTGTGGTCATTAACAACAAAATGTTCCCCTTCCAAGAGGTCTGTCACCTGACCAGGTTTATTACCCATTACTTGATCCAGTATGGCCTCTCCTTTCATCGGCTGGATCAAATACTGTGTCATTAATCCTTCTGAGGCACACCTGACAAATACAGCCCCATCTCTCCCTCTTGCAGTTAGGAGGTGCCAATCAATATTTGGGAAATTAAAGTCTCCCATAACAACAATATCTGCTTCATTCCAAAATCTGCCTGCCACCCTGTTCCTCAATGTCCTGAGGGCTCTTTGGGGGGGTCTATAGACTGTTCCCAATATAGTGACTGCTCCCTTCCTGTTGTTGACTTCCAACCAGACTGACTCAGTAGACACTCCCTCCACAGCATCTTCCCTTTTTGTATCTGCGATACCAACCCTGAACAGAATGCTACTCTCCACCGCCCCATTTTTTTAACCTCCCATCCTATCCCTATGAAAACATCTAAAACCTGGTATCTGCATCAGCCAATCCTGTCCTTGTGTTAGCCATGGCCACAAAACCATAATTCCCCATATTGATCCATGCTCCAAGTTCATCTCCTTTGTTCTCAATGCTCTTTGCATTGAAATAGACACATTTCAAACCCTCCAAATGACCACATTTAAGCTGCCTCTCCTTCCTCAGAAATCCACAACACATTATCTCATCCTTTTCACCTTCTGCCCAACTCTCTGCCCTCACATTCTGATCTCTCCAGTTCAGGTGCAGTTTGTCATTTTTCTACGAGTCATACCATCCCCAGAAGATATCCCAATGATCCACAAATCTGAACTCCTGCCCTCTGCACCAAATCTTCTTCTATAGCTTTCTGTTCTTACCATCATTGGCTCGTGGCACAGGCAGCATTCCCGAGATTACCACTCACCAGGTCTTGCTTCTCAGCTTTCTTCCTAACTCCCTATATTCTCTTTTCAGTATCTCTTCACTATTCCTCTCTATCATTCCTACCAATGTGGGCCATGACATCTGGCTGCTTCCCTTCCTGCTTGAGAATATTGTGGACTCGACTGGAAATGTCTCTGGCACCTGGGAAGTAACATACCACCCAGGAGTCCTGATCTTGTTTACAGAACCTCTTACCTATTTACCTAATTATCGAATCTCCAATCACTATACCTCTCCTCTCCTCCCACCTTCCTTTCTTCGCCAAAGGGCCAGACACTGCCAGAGACCTGACCGATCGATAGTTTCCCCTCTCTTTCCCCCCCCCCGCCACCCAAACAGGATCCAAAATGATATACTTATTGTTGAGGAGATCAGCCATAGGAATGCACTGACTGCTTATTCCCCTTCCCATTCCTAAAGGTCACCCAGTTACCTGCCTCCTGCCTTTTGAGTGTGACTGTCTCCCTATAGCTTCTGTCCATCACCCTCTCAAGTTCATGGTAGCAAAACAGTGAAGGAGGCTTATGGCAAGAATGGAGTGTGATGGAGAGTTAGTGACAGGCATCCTTGAAAATTGAATGAAGATGTTCTGAAAAGCCATTACCCAGCCTATATTTTATTTTGCTGATGTTGTAGAGACCGCATCATGAGCACTGAATGCTATCCACTAAATTGGAGCAGTTGCAAGTGAATTGGAGCATCATCTGGAGGATGCTGGGAACGTAGGATCCCTCTGACCCCCGTCTTTGGACTCATTCACCCAGTTCCAAAAAAGCCCATTGTAAGCTTGGGAACAGTTTCTCTTCTTCCAACAAGGCCTGTTCTGGTCCTTGCATTTCAACAGTGAATTCAGTGTCAGAACTGGTTGGTTCTGATGTACGATAATCAGCCTACAATGTTACCTCTGGTTTTTTTCCCCCCCTCCACTGAAGTTGCTCAACCTTCTGGAATTTCCAGTAGTTTTCTTTTAATTCATTTTTTCACCTCACCCTTTCTTCATTCATTTTCTGTCATGTTCCTTTGACTTGTTCCCTGCCTGTCCTATTGAATTTGCTCACTTTAACATTTCAGTTAGCCTCACTTCCTCACCTGCTAGCCTGATGTTTTGGATCCACCTTCCTGCCGAACAAGTTGAAATCATCTCAAGTAATGCTAGCAATTCCCACCAAGATATTGGTGCCCCTCCAATTCAGGTGCAACCTATCTCCCTTGTACAAGTCCCATGTACCCTGTGAGAGAGTCCAAGAATTGGAATCCCTCCTTCTGCACCAATCTCTTCACCAAGTATTTAAGTACGTTATCTTTCTACTTCTTATCTCTATAGCATGTGAGACAGTAATCCTGAGATGACAACCTGAGAGATCTTATCTTTTGACTTTCTGCCTGGCTCCTTAAATTCTTTTTGTAGGACATTTTCTCTCTTTCTGCCCACGTTGTTGGGACTGATATAGAGTGTAGCCTCTGGCTGCTCACTCTCCCCTTTCAGAATATACTGAGCCTGGTCTAAGACATCCATGACCCTGGCCCTGGAGTCACCAATCCAAGGATCACTCTTATGGCCACAGAACCATCTGTGCTCTGACTAAAGAGTCTGCTATCTCCGTTGCTCTGCACTTGATACCCCGTTTTACAGCAGAGCTATTTGTGGTGTCAGTGATCTCATTGCTAGGATTATTTTTAGTGAGAGGCAATCTCCTCCGCCCCCTCCCCCCCAAATATTTCAGAGACTGTTTACTCATTGAAAAAGGAGATGGCCACAGGGGACTCCTATATTATCCGCCTGCCCCTCCATCCATCTACCTGAATCTTTGTTGAAAGCAGCTCACTGAAACTCGCACCAATGACTCCCTCTGTCTCCTGTAGGCTCCTCAGCAAGTCCAACTGTCGCTCCATCTGATCTATGCAGACTGAGAGGGGCTGTGGCTGGACACAGTTCCTGCAGGCTTGGTCATTGGGGTTTCCTGACTTGTTCCTGATTTCCCACATCTGACAGGAAGTGCAAACCACTCCACTAACTGCCACCATGGTCCTTATAAAATCTAGCTGACGTGAAAAAGTGTCGGCTGATCTTGCCTGGCATTCATGAAAGCCTGCATTCAGACCACCAGCACCTCTTGGATCTGACAGCAGCCCTTCTTAAAATTGCAGCTGTTAGTGCCTGCCTCCTTCAGCTCACCTGTTTATTCATTCATTTGTGCCTCTTGACTGTTCCATCACTCTCCTAGCTTCTCATCTTGCACTGTTCATGAACTCAAGCTCAGCTCATTCTGCTGCCAACATTTTAACCTGTCCAAGCCCCACCAAGTTATCACCTTTTGAAATCCCTCCTTGATGCTTTCTTTTAAAATATTTCCTAGAACCTACCTCTTTGATCAATCTTGTGGTCCTTTGCTGTGATTTCCTTAAGTGATTCAGTCTTGAATCTTTATAATCCTTCCAAGAAACATCATATGATATTTGCTATGTTAAAGTGATCACATAAATAATGGTCATTGTGACAAGCACTCCATTAAATGCTGCAGATTTTTTAAATTTTGTTTTCAGTATATTTGATACCATTATTGCATAAGTGAAAAGAAAAAAGAAAACTGCAGAAGCTGGAAATCTAAAATATATGGTGAAAATATTGGAAATGCACAACAGGTCAGGCTACATCCATGGGAAGGAACAAGATTAACACTTCAGGTTGAATGGCCTTTTCTCCTTTTATTATGGATGCCTTTAACGCTTGGTTGTGGCTAAATGTGTTCAACATAATGTGAAAATACCAATGATTCATAACACAGGAACTTGTTGTTAACTTGTGTATCGTCAGGTTTTGGAAAGTTTCAAAATCATGGATTACAGCCTGCTGTTGGGAATCCATAACTTGGACCTAGCTTGCAAAGAAAAAGAAAATGAGGTGGAGAATCTTCAGACTGCCCCGGATGGGAAGAGAACAGCAGGGCAGAAGGTGTTGTATTCCACTGCCTTGGAATCTATACAGGGTGTTACAAAATCAGGGGAATCTGTTGGAACAGATGAAACGTAAGTTGTGTCCAAATAGTTCTAGAGTAGTTGGTCAATATTCTCAAATTTAAATTAACTGGTGTGTTAGAAAGTGATTTATGGGCTTGTGGTTGGTTGTTTTGCTTTCAATTAGATTGCACAGTAATGAGTAATCCTCTCATAATTTTACTGGATTAGTAATCCAGTGACTCTCAACACATTGAAGAATATGCACTAGAATTTCCAGGGCATTAAGGCCACAGACCAAGCACTCGTCAATAGGATTAGTCTAGGTAGGTTGGCACAGATGTGGGAGGCTAAAGGGCCTGTGCTTCTACTGTATGATTCTGTAACTCTGAGTAACCTTTTTAGTTGAGGCCTTGGGCAGATGAGTCCAATTGAGAGGCAGGCAAACAAGAAGAACTGAATAGCCTATTCCTCCTACCTTCTTTTGTTCCACTCTAAACAGTTCACAGCTGCATGTTTAGCATAGTGGTTTGTGCACGCTATTACAGCACCAGCGACCCGGGTTCAAATCCGGTGCTGTCTGCAAAGAGTTTGTCTGTTTTCCCTGGGTCTGCATGGGTTTCCTCCGGATGCTCCGGTTTCCTCCTACCCTTCAAAAGTACATAGGTTTTGTCGGTCAATTTGTGCACTTGGGCAGCACAAGCTCATGGGCTGGAATGACCTGTTGCCATGCTGTATCTCAAAATATAAATTAAAATTTTTAATTTATTTAATAACTCTTACTTGGCAGCCCACTGCTTTCTTAATCTATTATCCTTTTGCTGATTAAGTATTTGAAGGCTTTTGATGGTTTTGTAAGCTTTTAGGATGATGAATAAGTTCCCAATTGTATTGAATGCAGTTATATTTGTTTATGGTGTGTAGAAAAAAATCTCAAGACAGCACTATGAAAAAGAACAAGGGAGTTCTCCATATTCTGGACAAAATATCCAACTAAGAAAGGATTGGTGTTTTATGGCAGCTGCTTTATTCTGTACAACTGTGACTATGCTTCCAAAGGAATAGGCTGTGATGCACCTTGGGGTATCCTGAATTAATGGATAGAAACAATAGAAATCTAAAGGAAGAATGTGCCACCCTGTCATTGGGTCCAAAGAATGGGTGGGGTGGGGGGGTGGGGGAGAATATTCAGCACCTTGAGCCCAATCACCCATTTAGTAAGAACATACAGTTACTGTTTTGAAAAAATAGGTTGTTCTGTTAAATTGAACCTGTCACCATGTAGGAACAGCTAATTTTGTGCTGCATTTAATTCAAATTATAAAAGCACATGAGCCTTAACCTATCCCATTGTGAGTGGTGATGGTGGTCAAAACCCAATCATCAACAGTGAGCTGGTCATAGTTATTCAAGCAGTGGAAATAGTGTTTCACCAATGCCAAGTTGAGCATCTAAAACATAGGGAGTGATAGAAGAAACAAGAAGCCAGAAAGTGAAATGAGCAGGAGGCTCTGTCTATTTTGAATCATTAAACAAGAAGTCTACAGATGCTGAAAAATGAGAGCATTGCACAAAGTGCTGGTGAAACTCAGTAGGTCAGGCAGCATTTGTGGGAAGCAATGGACTGTAAAACCTTTCTTTCCTGATGAAGGGTTTTCAGCCTAAAACATCGACTATTTATTGGTTTCCATGGATGCTGCCTGACCTTCAGGACTTTGTGTGTTTGTCTGTTTCACATTGATCTTTAAAGACAAAGACATCAAATATGGCTGATTGCAGCACTGGGATCCTCTTGAAGAACACAGCATGGATTTGCTGCAGTATGTTGGAATGGGACGTGGATGAGAGTAACTGTAGAGATGCATGTAGGCTGAATAGGGGGTGTGCAAAGTGAACAACAATTAATTAGTTTATATGTCACTCAACATTGTACAGTGCTCTGCCATGGTATTATTGAATACTTGGCAGCCATTTAAGGAGAGCTTTGGGTAAATAAGCAAAAATTTGGTCATAGTTGTAAGTTTTTTAGAACATCTCAAAGAAGGGAAAAGGTTGGAAGGTTTAGGAAGGGAACATCAGAGCTTGAGTCCTTGACAAAGCTGAAGGCAAGGGTTTTGATGATTGAACAATTAAAATCTGAGAGGTGCAAAAGGTGAGAAATGGAGGAGTGCTGGAAGTTTGGAGGGTACAAGACTGCAGGAGATGATGGAGATAACTGAAATTGGCTGTCACAGTGATTCAACCAGTGAAAGTGGTGTATGGCATGTGCCAAATTAAATATTTAAAAGTTAGGAAGGTGGTGAGTCAATGGGATGTTCTGAAAAAGAGGATGAGAATTTTACTTTGTTTGACTTGAGGCCAATCTCCAAATTGGGAAGCATGATTGGTGTAGCAGTTAGCACAACGTAGCGCCAGGGACTAGGATTTGAATCCCACGCTGCCTGTAATGAGTTTGTATGTTCTCCCCATATCTGCATGGGTTTTCTCCAGGGCTCTGGTTTCCTCCCACCATTTGAAACATGCTGGTGGTGTAAGTTAATTGAGTGTAACTGGACAGCACGGACTCATGGGCCAAAATGGCCTGTTACCATGCTATATATCTAAATTTAAAGAAAAAAGAATCTTCAGGCACTATGGTGTTGGATGAGAGGGATTAGTGCAATCTAACACGAGGGTTAAATAAGTTGAACTGGATAGAGGAAAGAACAAGGGAGGTGCACAGGAGAGAGTGATTATGCCAGGTCTAGAGCAAGCAAAGGGAAGAAATTAATAGCGATTTATCCAAGACAGGGTAAAGGGGAAATACAGTGTGGGTCAAAGTCATGAATATTAATTTTTATGTTATGATGTTGAACAAATTTATTGTTGGAAGATATCGGAATGGGTCTCAATATGGTAAATGCAAAAGACTTTTGAGGTACTATCTATATTTAGAAGATCAAAAATCAATTAAAAAAAATAAATTATTCATGTGCTTTCCTGGTTTATGTACCTGCCTTCCCAAGACTCCTGAGCCAAAGTCATAAAATAAGTCACTTTCATCCACCCTGAGTCTAATATTCACTAAAATTTAATTGAGTGGATGAAAGATTGGAAATTAATTGTGCTCTCCACTGTCAACCCCCTGCCCAGCCTCACCTCCATTACCTTATTTCTCCTTTTACACTTGTTGATTGTTTTAAGCCATTTTTATTTTCTCACTTTGTTGTTCTTTTTCCAGAATGGGCGGCATACCTGCTAAAAATAGTAAAGGAGAGAGGGTCCTCCTTTACATGGCTATCATTGATATTCTACAGTCCTACAGGTATTGACTGTTTGAGTAAAATTATCTCTGAGCAAACATTTCTAGTTTGAAATTGACCCTTCAGTCTTGCGAGAAGATTCCACAAAGAGAAAGTGACAAGGTGAACTCAGCAGTTGTGCCAGTGAAGGTTTCACATTAAACTTCATTCCTCTCCTTACACCAACATAGCAGTAAAAATATTCTTACCTTTGATTTTAAATATTTTACATCTAAGTTCTTGAAAGCACACATTTTAAAAAAGTGACAAGGAGCTGGGGAAAGGGGTTGCCTCTAATGTCAAACTGAATGTTTCTATTTAATATACCCCTCGACATCAAATTGGAGGCGGAAACAAGGCACAGCTTGTACAGCTGTAGCCTGATAGCTCCGGCAACCTTGGCTCAGTCTTGGCCTTCATTACTGCATGTTCACAATTTTCACATTCTCTTGTGAATTTCATGAAGATTCTCCAGTCTCCTGTGGCCTCTGAAAGACATTGAGGTTAGTTGGCCAGTGTAACCTGACCCTAGCCTGTGGGTGAGTGGTTGGGTCTGTAGGCTGTTTGAATGGATTATAGGTGGAACAGAATGGGGTCGATATAAATGGTGCTTGATGGTTGGCACAGACTTGCTGGGCCAAATGACCTGTTCCCAGGCTGGATGACTCAACTAAATTGCTGATTATGTTGGTATGAGAGATGTGCAATGCATGTCTCTCAGCAAAATGTGTGAGAATTCAAATCTAGTTAAATCAGTTGTAAGGATAAGGGAGATCTGCTGTGCTTTTAATACCGTGGCTGTATCAGGTAGGAAATTAGGAGGCAGTACATAAACCTGCCCACAATAGCAGACACTGAGGCTTCTATGTATGGCAAGAGGGAGAACATTCTCATGTCTATAATAGGGACAGAGACATCACTGTGAGTTGTAAGCTAAACGAAGTTAGGTTTTCTGATCAGGAAGTTTAGTCACTGAGCAATTTGAAGCTCACTGAGAGCATGAAGGAGGAGCTTGTTCTGCCCCTTGATTTGCTTACCTAACTGTTTTTTTTTAATTGTTCGTTTATATTTGTAAATTACCATGTTCCAATGTTAAATCTTCTCCACAATTTATATCCAAATCATGAGTGCAGTGAGTTCATGTTTTTGATTATTTCCTACTTCAATAGGTTCATCAAGAAGCTGGAGCACTCCTGGAAAGCCCTCGTTCATGATGGGGTAGGTGTGCGTTTCATTGATCTTTATGACCAAAGGACAAATTGAAAGAATTAAGTTAGGAAAAGTGCTTCACAGCAGGGACCCAAAGAAAGCAGCCATAGGAACTGGGAAAGTACCCCAAATACTGAAGATTTTATTATTGTGTCAAATTGTGAAGGAGATACAAATTTCCAAGCTTATTCCGCAAATGGGTCCCATGTATAATTGCATTATTTTTAATTTACTGAGTGTTCTGGGCTGACTGGGTTCTTCATTGGTCATGAACCTCCTTCCACTCTTCTTCATGTCACCTCATCACCATATACTTGAACTCCTGGGAGTGTTTGTGCAGGGATTGAAAATGTTAGTTTGCATGTGCAGCAGGTAATTGGGAAGGTCAATTACTAGATGTATTGAATTTAAGAACAGAGCGGTCTTGCTTGTACCTGAGTACCTGTACAGTGTTCTGGTGAGGCTATACCTGGAGTACCTTGTGAAATTCTCCTTTCATTTCTTCAGAAAGGATATACTGGCTTTTAAGGTGGTGCAGAGGAGATTCAGCAGGTTGATTCCGTAAATGAGGTGTAATTTTGTATAACTCTCAAATCTCCCTTCATTCTTCTGCGCTCCAGGGAATAAAGTTCTAATCTGTTTAACCTTTCTCTATAACTCATTTGTAATGCTCTACATTTCTAATTGGGTTGATATGTTCTCAAAATTCAGGGGATAAAATTTCTGCCATTTAGTATAAATCTGTGGAATTCTATGCCCAATGAAAAATAAAGGCTGCCTCATTCAATGCATTTAAGACACAGATTTGTGAAGAATAGAGGAGTTATTAATCAGAGCAGGCTCAATTGACCAGATGGTCTATTATTTCCTTTTTCTTACGTTATTCTCTCCCGTATTTATTCTGCTAGCTCTTGCATCTGTTCACTACAAACACTCCTTGCTGGTGAAAGATCTAAGTTCTCATTACTCTGCATTAGAAGTTTCTCTTGAATTTCCTGATGGATTCATTATTAAGGCGCATGTGAAACATTGATTCATGTTTAGAAGCAGAGAGTCAAGTTGTTTAATTTCAAGATGGGATTGCAGTACATTTCTTCAAATTATGTATCTATTTGTATGTTCTTGCTATTTTTAATTTGTTCTCTTTGTGATAGTCACTTGTGAGGATGTTTTCTTCTAATTGTTCAGATTGTCCTCCCTTGCTGCCTGATAATAACGAGCTATTATCTTGAAAAGTGCCAGTGAAAAGACCCTTTGCTGGATTCATTAAATATTTAATCAGTGCTTTCTTTCAAATGTTGGTCCATGAGATGCAAATGTCATTGGAAAAGCTGGCATTTAGTGTTCATCCTTATTTGTTACTCTACTGAGCAAACAGTTCAGAATCAGTCAGGTTGTTTGGTCTGGTCATTGATAGGTCAGACTGGGCAAATTTCAGTCTCCATGGGTCATGAGGGTTTTTATAGTAGTCTGACAGCTTTATTGTTATCTCCACAGAGATTATGTTTAATTCCTGATTTATTTAATTACTTGAATTTAAATTCCCCAGCTGCCATGATATGTTTCAGTGGGCCAAAGTTTCGACTCCCAGTCCAATAATGTAACGACTAGCCACACAAGGTTTATGAACTGCTCTTACTATTTTCACGACCAGCAAGCCAAATGGAATAGTATTTGGACATGCATGTGAACTTTCTAGGCTTCGTGAGGAGTCTCCAATAATTTATGAAAACTACTGGCTTTCCAGGAGAATTTGTCATGAACTTTGAGCCTGAAGATGCACAAAAATGAGGAACTGCATATGACCAATCATGTACACACACAACAGGTTCAATTCTTCCCAATTGTAACCAAATAATCCGTTTGCTGAGGTCATGTTGGAAGTGATTTGAACCATCAGCATTTCTATTGCATTCCAAGTTTCTACCTGCCTCTCTGGGCTGTTCATATTGTGCAGCTTCTACCACAGGCAAAGTGGCCTTTGTTGGTGTATAGAGCGGATGATCTTACATATTATCATGCAAGAAACGGTGACTTGAATTTTAAACTAAACATAACTCAGTGGGGGAGATTGAGATTTTGGAATTTACTCCCATCATTGTCTAGAGAGAGAAATATCTTTCTCAGGTTGAGGTTTTAAAAAAAAAGTAGTGTGCAGATTCTGAAAATACTCAGCTGGTCAGGCAGCATCTGTGGAGAGAGAATCAAGTTGATGCTTCAGGTAGATATCCATTTATTACAATTAAGAGATTTGGATTTTAAGGTGCAGAGTGTTGTGGCAAGTAGTGCAAAAAGGAAGGCTAGTAATAGGATGAAGGGCAGTGACAAGAAAGATGCAAAGGGATTTAAACTATATTGGGATGGTAATGGGTCAAGTAGAGAATCAGGGAGTTGTTCTGGAGGTGTAAATGAAGCAGAATCATTGTCTGAAATTACCAAAGGGATATAAAAACTGGAAATATACATGCATTCCACTCAAGGATGGGTTTGGAAGCCTGTACTGTGGTGGGTCAGGTGTTGTTTCTTGAGTACATTTAAAACCTTTGTTGGAGCAATGCAGGTAACCACAGATGGATAGTTGAGAGGAATGGAGAATTCAAATGGCCCTCTCTGTCAGTATATATCACCTTGTTACAATGAAATTCATACATTCTGACAAGAGAACAATGTTATTTATTGATGTAATACAAGAACATCATTTAATAACAATTTCTAGAATTACATATCCCAAAACTCCTATCTAGCAATAGACAAGGGTAGCCATTTAGATGAGAGAATTCATTGAAGAGGTATAATTTTATCACACATTGGAATACTAACACAAAATGCCATTATATTTACACCACACTGTAAAGTATGTCCAGAGTAGACCATAAGAAGGGGCAGAAATGAGCCATAAACTGATTCAATAAATTCTCTGCCTCAATTCCATTTATCCACAGACTTTTTCCCCCTATTCTTCGGTACCCCAAAATAATAACTTGCATAATTTTCCATTCTAAGCCATGTTCTGATTGTGAATATTGAAGATATTCAACAGTGGTTCTCAAACTTTTTCTTTCCACTCACATACCACTTTAAGTATTCCCTATCCCATTGGTGCTCTGTGATTAGTAAGGGATTGCTTAAGGTGGTATGTGAGTGGGAAGGGAAGGTTGAGATTCACTGCTCTGGACCCAGTTGTAACAGAACTATTTTGCTTGAGAAACATTGTCATTGGCCCATTTCCTTTGGAGTTATGAAACTGTGCACATAACGAGTCAATTATGTATGATTAAAACAGTGATTTACAAAGTTTTTCTTTCCATCCACATACCACCTTAAGCAATCCCTCACTAATCACAGAGCACTTATTGACATAGGGAATACTTAAAGTGGTATCTGAGTGAAAAGAAAAAGGTTGAGAACCACTGAAATTTTACAACTATAAGTGTTCTTTTATTCTCTCTCCTTTATGGCCAACCTGTTATCCTGTGACTCTACCCTTTTGTTCTGCATTCTTCTGCTAGCTGAAACAGACTTTCTCTACCACATCATCCTTTTTAGAATCTTTTGCTCCTCAATATGATCACCTGTTAATCCATGAAACTCTCATGTGTGGGTCACTCTTAATCAATTTCTCTACATAAAATAAACCCTTATTCACAGCAATCAATCCAAGAAAAAAGATTTCTTTACTCCAAAGTACTAAAATAATATATATCATTTGCAACAGCAGAAGTATGTGGACTATAAAGTGGCATAGTTACAGGAAAAGAAAAGGAGAAAAAGCAAGTGACACAACCAGCTGTTATCTTCACACAGACTTGCAGTGACAAAAGCTCCTTATTTTACCCCTGATTAACTGATTAACCATTTGAAACCCTGTTTTGTGACATTGCGCTGGGCTCATCCTTTTACTGAACCTTGGTATTGTGGGATGTGACTTTGTGTCTCACCATATTTATTGGTCTATTTTTATCTTTCATTAGGACTCTGTGTCCGTCCATAGGCCAGGATTCTATGCTGATCGCTTTCTGAAGTTTATGAACAGCAGAGTGTTTAAGAAGACATTATGTGAGTATCAGGAAATGTTTAAGATTTCACTGTTGCCTTCCTTTTCAGAAACACTGACTGCAAGAAAAAAGCATCCAAATACAGTTGCTCAATGCAGATAGCCATTTATCCATCGTATCAGTGTGATTATTTGAAAGATTGATCCAGTTGGGCTTCTTCCTGTAGCCCATCAAATGTTTTCCTTAATTGGAGTGAAACAAGAAAATCTACAGATTCTGTGATTCTAATTAACACGCAAAAGTGATGCAGAAACTGAGCAGGTCCCGCAGCATCCATAGGAGGCAAAAGTATATAACAACGTGTCTCAAATGTCTCTCTTTCTTTACCCAATTCCATTTTAAAAGTTACTATTGAATCTGTCTCCCTTTTAGCAGGACGATCCATGACCACCACAAATTTACCCAGTTTTTAAATAAAGATTTCTACAATTTTTGTTCTGTCAATGAACTATTATTGTGAATTTTCTGGTTACCAGCATTTGTGTAGAAACAGCTAGACAGTTAAAGGGTTGATTCATTGATAGTTCATCAGCACTGAATAAATGTACCGATGAAAGGTCAACTTGAGACTTTTGTTTCCCTCTCTACAGATAATGTCAGCTGCTGATCATTTACTTTTGTTTCCTTTTCTGTGTCAGTATTTTTAGAGGGGTAAAATTATTGATGCGCTTCCATTCAAAGGAGCCATGGATAGAAACATAGTAGTAAAAGGCGGAAGGAATGGAATTTGCATGGAAGGAAACATACAATGGAGTTTTTCAGGATCTGAACTGTGTTTTTTCTTAATCTATATTGATGGCTTGGACTGAGGTATGCAGGAGACAGTTTCCAAACCTGCAGACGACATAGAATGTGAAGGTGTATGTACTTTGATCAATGGGCTGGTGGAATTAAGTGGCAAATGAAGAAGAAGCTGAGAAATGCAAAGTATTATATTTTGATAGGATAAATGAAAAGAGGCAATATAAAGTAAGGCCATAATTCATTCAAGGTGCAGGATGGATTCAGAAAGTACAGTAGTTAAAAGGCAGAAGGAATCGTAGGTCCTATGAACAGAGGAGTACACTATAACAGCACGTGATGAACTGGTTTTGTTCGTCTGGAGTAACTGTCCAGTTCTGGGCTTTCAGGGAAACCTGAGACTTCAGCATGCGTGCAGAAGTAATTTACCAAATTGATGCATAGAAACATAGAAAATAGGAGCAGGAGTAGGTCATTCGGCCCTTCGAGCCTGCTCCACCATTCAATGAGATCATGGCTGATCTTAAAGTTCAGTACCCTGTCCCCACCTTCTCTCCATAATCCCTAATTCCCCTATACTTAAGAAATATATCTAATTCTCTCTTAAATATATTCAATGAACCTGCCTCTACTGCCATCTGTGGCAATGAATTCCACAGATTCACCACCTCTGGGTAAAGAAATTCCTCCTCATCTCGGTCCTAAATGGTTTGCCTATTATCCTCGAACCATGGCCCCGGGTTCTGGACTCCCCCACCATTGGAAACATTCCTTCCGCATCCATTCTGTCCAGTTCTGCCAGAATTTTGTATGTCTCTATGAGATCCCCTCTCAATCTTCTAAACTCCAGCGAGTACAATCCCAAATTGTGCAATCTTTCCTCATAAGTCATTCCTGCCATTCCAGGTATCAGCCTGGTGAATCGCCTCTGCACTCCCTCCATTGCAAGAACATCCTTCCTCAGATAAGGTGACCAAAACTGCACACAATACTCCGGGTGTGGTCTCACCAAGGCCCTGTACAGCTGCAGTGAGGTATCCTTATTCCTATACTCAAACCCTCTTGATATGAAGGCCAACATACCATTTGCCTTTTTAACCGCCTGCTGTACAGTGACTCGCCTTCAGTGACTGGTGTTCAAGTACCCCTAGGTCTCTCTGCACTTCCCCATCTCCCAATCTATTGCCATTCAAATAGTAATCTGCCCTCTGGTTTATATTCTTTGGCTTGGCTTCGCGGACGAAGATTTATGGAGGGGGTAAAAAGTCCACGTCAGCTGCAGGCTCGTTTGTGGCTGACAAGTCCGATGCGGGACAGGCAGACACGATTGCAGCGGTTGCAAGGGAAAATTGGTTGGTTGGGGTTGGGTGTTGGGTTTTTCCTCCTTTGCCTTTTGTCAGTGAGGTGGGTTCTGCGGTCTTCTTCAAAGGAGGTTGCTGCCCGCCAAACTGTGAGGCGCCAAGATGCACGGTTTGAGGCGTTATCAGCCCACTGGCGGTGGTCAATGTGGCAGGCACCAAGAGATTTCTTTAGGCAGTCCTTGTACCTTTTCTTTGATGCACCTCTGTCACGGTGGCCAGTGGAGAGCTCGCCATATAACACGATCTTGGGAAGGCGATGGTCCTCCATTCTGGAGACGTGACCCATCCAGCGCAGCTGGATCTTCAGCAGCGTGGACTCGATGCTGTCGACCTCTGCCATCTCGAGTACTTCGACGTTAGGGGTGTAAGCGCTCCAATGGATGTTGAGGATGGAGCGGAGACAACGCTGGTGGAAGCGTTCTAGGAGCCGTAGGTGGTGCCGGTAGAGGACCCATGATTCGGAGCCGAACAGGAGTGTGGGTATGACAACGGCTCTGTATACGCTTATCTTTGTGAGGTTTTTCAGTTGGTTGTTTTTCCAGACTCTTTTGTGTAGTCTTCCAAAGGCGCTATTTGCCTTGGCGAGTCTGTTGTCTATCTCATTGTCGATCCTTGCATCTGATGAAATGGTGCAGCCGAGATAGGTAAACTGGTTGACCGTTTTGAGTTTTGTGTGCCCGATGGAGATGTGGGGGGGCTGGTAGTCATGGTGGGGAGCTGGCTGATGGAGGACCTCAGTTTTCTTCAGGCTGACTTCCAGGCCAAACATTTTGGCAGTTTCCGCAAAGCAGGACGTCAAGCGCTGAAGAGCTGGCTCTGAATGGGCAACTAAAGCGGCATCATCTGCAAAGAGTAGTTCACGGACAAGTTTCTCTTGTGTCTTGGTGTGAGCTTGCAGGCGCCTCAGATTGAAGAGACTGCCATCCGTGCGGTACCGGATGTAAACAGCGTCTTCATTGTTGGGGTCTTTCATGGCTTGGTTCAGCATCATGCTGAAGAAGACTCAGACAGCTCCAAGAAAAGTGCAGAGAACAAAACAAAGGACTCTACATCACCTTTGTTGACCTCACCAAAGCCTTCGACACCGTGAGCAGGAAAGGGCTTTGGCAAATACTAGAGCGCATCGGATGTCCCCCAAAGTTCCTCAACATGATTATCCAACTGCACGAAAACCAACAAGGTCGGGTCAGATACAGAAATGAGCTCTCTGAACCCTTCTCCATTAACAATGGCGTGAAGCAAGGCTGTGGTTTATATTACCAAAGTGGATAATCTCACATTTATCCACATTGTAGTGCATTTGCCATGTATATGCCCAGATCATACTGGAGCTTCCTGACCCCCTCTTCAGTGCACACAACCCCTCCTAGCTTAGTGTCATCTGCAAATTTGGAGATATTACATCCAATCCCCTCATCCAGATCATTAATGTAAATTGTGAACAGCTGGGGTCCCAGTACAGATCCCTGTGGCACCCCACTGGTCACCGCCTGCCACTCAGAAAATGAGCCGTTTATCCCAACTCTCTGTCTTCTATCTGCCAGCCAGTTCTCAATCCACATCAATATCTTTCCCCCAATCCCATGAGCCTTGATTTTGCATGCCAGTTGTTTATGTGGGACCTTATCGAAGGCCTTTTGGAAGTCTAGGTACACCACATCCACTGGCTCTCCCCCATCTATTTTACCTGTCACCATCTCAAAGAATTCCAATAGATTTGTCAAGCACGATTTACCTTTTGTAAATCCATGTTGACTCTGTTCGATCCCTTCTCTGCTAGTCATATGCTCCGCTATTACATCCTTAATAAAGGATTCCATCATTTTGCCCACTACTGATGTAAGGCTCACCGACCTATAATTCCCCGCTTTTTCTCTACCCCCCTTTTTAAATAGTGGGGTAACATTAGCTACCCTCCAATCCATGGGTACTGATCCTGAGTCTATCGAGTTCTGGAAAATAATTCTTAAAGCATCTGCTATCTGAATGTCCACTTCCTTAAGTACCCTAGGATGTAGATTATCAGGCCCTTGGATTTATCGGCCTTCAATCCTTTCAATTTCCCCAAGACCATGTCCTTAGAGATACTGATTTCTTTCAGCTCCTCCCTTGCATTAGTCTCTATGTTTCCCAACATCCTTGGGATGTTATTTGTATCTTCTCTTGTTAAAACAGAACTAAAGTAAGAATTTAATTGGTCTGCCATTTCCTTATTCCCCATTATATATTCCCCTGATTCTGACTGCAAGGGACCTACTCCGGATTTCACCAATCTTTTCCTCTTGACATATCTATAAAAGGTTTTGCAGTTGGTTTTTATGTTTGCCGCAAGCTTACTTTTGTAATTTATTTTTGCCCTCTTGATTAATCCCTTTGTCCTCTTTTGCTGCATCTTGAACTGTTCCCAGTCTTCGGATTTGGTACTTTTTTTGGCCAATTGATATGCTCTCTTTTTGGACCTAATGCTGTCTCTAATTTCCCTTGTTATCCACGGTTGAGTCACCTTTTTTGGTTTATTTTTATGCCAAACCGTTATAAACGATTTCTGCAATTCTTCCATTAGATCTGTGAATGCTTTCCATTGTCTATCCCCCGTCAACCCCCCATAAATACCACCCAATCAATCTTACTCAACTCCCGTCTCATACCATCATGGACGAGGCTACTTTAGTCTTATGGATATAATGAGGAATCTAGACTGGTACTCCTGGAAACAAAGGAGATTGTGATATTATCCAATGAAAATAAGGAAAAGATGAGTATGGACAGAATAGCTAGAGTTCAATTGTTTCCTTTGGTGGATTGGAGGTACCAGGAAACACAAAATGAAAGTGATTGGCAAAAGAACCAGGTGTGACATGGGTAAAAATTTTCCACACAGTGTGTAGAGTCTGGGAGTCGAGTACTGGGATGAGTAATGGAAAACGTTCAATTAGTTCATTTCAGAAGAGAACTGTACATGTGTTTGCAAGGAAAGAATTTGCTGGGCTTTGGGGGTCAGTGCAATTGTGGACATGACATGTGATCAGCCATGATATTCCAAGCTGATTTGCCTTTAATTGCCTGTATGGCCTACTTCAGTCTTTTGCATTCTTGTATTTGTGATTTGTTGTCTGGCAAATGGATTTGGTGTCACTGTCCGTTTTCAATTTTCACAGCCTTGCGATCATCTCCTTCAAAGAAAGCTCGAAATTCCATTCCGGTTGTTAAATACATAGGGCAGGAGATTCCAGCTTCTGGATATATACAGGACATGACTGAGACGAAGAGTGAGATGCTGTTGGGAACCAGGAGCTACTGTAGTCTTGATGAGGAAGGTACTGTATGATATTCACTTTGTTCAGATATTAATTGTTCACATGAGCCTTAAAATAAGGTTCACATTCAAGTGAGTGGTGCTATCTATTAATGCTTTATGCCACATTCAGACAGAATATTGATGTAAAGCTATATCAGCAGTGAGATTGCAGCTTTAGATAAATGACCAATTGCAATTATTAGAAATGGACAATCGGACACAGGAATCAGACCTCCAGAGATCTTCTCTGCATGTTTTATTTATCTTCATTTCATAGTATTGCAACATAATTGCCCCATTGAACACTTTAGCTATTTGAAATTAAAGTGATACTTTTTTCATTTCAAATCTGATCCACTTTGAAATTTTAGTCCATTTCCTTTCATCTCAAGTAAGAATGGGGCTGATTCTTTGTCCATTGACTGTCAGCATCTGAAAAGAGAAGCAGTGAAGCCACATGTAAATAAATCCCTTCAAGAATTAAGAGAGATGCTGAAATTGCACACGATTCCTGCAATCAGCACCAAAATGTCGCACAATTCATCAAATCTTTGGAAATGCTGTTTATTTTCATTTCTTTGCTCTTTCCTTTGTCACCTGCAAATTTCCAAGAACAGTAAACCTGTTATCTGGAATTCAAGCAACGAGCAAAAAAAACAAGGAAAATAAATAAATATTTTTTAAAATCAATAAGAATAAATAAAAAATGAAAGTTTAAAATTGTAAAAGTTCTCTGAAGTGATACATAAACCTTTGGTGAAAGTGGGAGCAAATATTCAGCCAGGGGAGTGCTTTGCTCATAGCATCTGTTTGAATAAAATGGCATCACCCAGAATGAAGAGCTGGTTGATGGTGCTCGCCATTGGGGTGATTCTTTTAATGTGTCTCCTTATCCCTGCTTAGTAAGTCTTTATCTTTATTAGTGTATTATTAAGTATATTAGTAAGGTTTTATCTGTAAACTTGAGGGAGTGGGGTTAATTATTATGTTATCGATCGTCTTTTGGGATGCTCCATGGAGGGGAGGAATTTGTATATGTAACGACAGTTAAATGTTTCAAACAATTTGACTGAAAATAAAGTAAAAATGCTTTAAGGTTTATACATTCATGCAAGTGAAGTTTGTTTGATGTTAGTATTTTTGTCTTTTAAACTTTTTTTTACAAAGAAGAGCGAGTCCCAAGCAACCAGAAAACTTGCTTATCCAGTATCTACCAAATGTGCTGGATACCAGGGGTTTTTACTGTATATCCAAATCACTTATATTTTACAATTATTACTGGCTTAACTTCCTCCACATTTCAGGCATCACACTCCAGATCCAGACAACTTGTGGCTTTTTGTTTGTCTTTGTGTTATCTCTGAAACATTTTTCCATTAACTTTTGTCTGTGCCTTCTGGTGAATGACCCTCCTGCCTCAAGAAGTCATTTATATACTCAAAGAAAAGCCTTTACAATTTTGAGCACCATTATCAGATCTCCTCTAAGGATAGCAACCCCAGTGTTTCTTTTCCTGTATCTCCATGTAACTGAAGTCCATTATTCTTAGTAAAATTCTAGTTGATTTCCTCTGGATCCAGCTTATGACCAGAATATCCTTCCTATATTTTGGTGTCCCAGAAATTTGCACACTAATCGTGTTGAGCTCCAACTAGTGTTTAATATAAAAAGAAATATGCTGGAAATACTCAGCAAGCCAGACTGCATCTGTAGGATCAGAAACTGAGTTATTGTTTCAGGTTGAAGATGCTTCACCTGACCCATTTCTGTTTTAATTTTAGATTTCCTATCAGTGTGTGTTTTTTTAATGAAACCAGACTTTTAAAAAAAAATCTTTCAGCATCAGAAAACAACAAACCACTCAATCCCTCTGCTTTTAAGATTGCAGCTTTTAGTGTGTATTGCCTGTCATCTTTTATCAAAATTATTCATTTTAAACTTCTGTATTAAATATTGTTTGTGTTCTCCCATATCTCAAGGTGCTCCTCCTGAAATCTAATAAGTGGGGTCATAGAGTTATAGAGCTCGGAAATAGGCTCTTCAACCCAATTCATCCGTGTCGACCAAGTTACCTATTTGAGGTTGTCTTATTGGGAAGGCTGTAATTAATTCCCTATTCATATACCTGTCTAAATATGTTTTACATTGTACCCATCTCTACCACTTGCTCTGGCAGCTTATACTGTGTACTTAAGGCTTTTGTGTGAAACAGATTCCCTTCAAGACCCTTTGACATGAAATCTTTGCCCTTTAGTTTTATACTCTCCTCCCCCAGGAAAAAGACTTTGTGCATGCCTTCATGATTTTACATACCTCTATAAAATCACCTCTCAGTTTCCTCCACTACAGAGAACAAACCCCCCCCCCCTCAACCTATCCAATCTGTCATTTGAGCTCACCAGTTTCATTCTAGTAACATCGTTCTGAATATTTTCTGCACCCCTTCAGCTTAATAACCTCTTTCTTATTGCTGGGTGACTAAAACTGCAAATAGCACTTCAAATACTGTTTTATCATAGACTTGTACACCTGTTAAATGATGCCCCAACCCTTCTACTTGATTGCCTTGCTGATGAAGACAAGCATGGCAAATGCTTACTTCCCCTGTCAACTTGTTGGGCACTACTAGTTGCCCCGAGAATTACAAGGACAAAGACTGAGGGGAACAATAGGCTTTATTGTACTCAAGACTTGAGTTGGCCCAGATCCAAGCAAGGGAAGTGCAGGGAAGGGAGAGGTGGCTCAACCTTTAGGGCCTATGCCACAGGGGGAGGAGTCCAGGGGAGAGTGTCATCAGGGGGCAGGCCAGCCCGTGCCTTTACCGGCCAATGATCATATACCATCCATATCATTACACTACTGTGTTGTCATTGTTAGTTAACGTTGTACTTACACCCATAGGCCTCTCTGCTCTGCAACACTCTCCAGTCTCCTACCATTTACTGTGGAAGTCCCGTCCTGGCTTAACTTTTCAAAATGCATCACTTCACTCGCGTCAGAGTAAAATTCCACGTGCCTTTTCAGTTGATGCAGATCCTGGGGGCAATCTAAAATAAACTTCTTCACAGTCCAGTATTTCCCAAATGATCGCACTGAAGAGTTTTGCGCCATCTTCAGAATTTGATATTATGCCCTCTGTGCAGTCTCGACACTAACCCTGGGAAACACCTCTCTGTTTTCTTCAGGAGAAGCAGCTGTTCACCACTGCGCTCTGCTTTGTGTCCTTCAGTCAGCTTTATATTCAAGCTGCCACTATTCCTTTAATCTCACAGGATTCAATTATGTCTGTTATGAAACTTGGAACATCATGTGTTTAATAATCAAGTTCAAAGGCAGAAACTTGAGCAAAGCAGCATAACAGTATGAAAAGTACTGATCATTTTAATTCAACATGTATAACCAAATCAGAGGAAAGAAAATTAACATCAGAATGAACTGGCAGCTATTAAGTTTCTGTTTCAAGGCCAAGAAAAGGTTGAAGTAGAGATCTTTTACATTAAGGGGGGCTGTATGGAAGATATTTACTTTTATAGGAGCAGGCAAGAGCTGAAGAACTATAAATATATTAATAATCTTATAGGGAATTCAGAAACTACCCAGACAGTAGAGAGTAGGTGTATCTCACTGCCAGAGAGAGTAGTTAAGAATCAGAATTGCTTTTAGAGGAATGTTGGATAAATACCTGAGAAAAAAGTGAAATGAAAGGGACATGTGCAGGGTTTAAATGCTGGTATGAACCAGGTAGATGAAATGGTCTGTTTTGGTGGAATGTTACTAATACTGATGTTTTGTGATTTGATTAATGTTCATGGCTGATTCATTGAAGAGGCTATCGTAGAACTAGAGAATACCAACAATTTTGTTTTAAAGTTAGGGTGATGAGCTGTCAGAGGAAATGGTAGAAATGGGTACAATTAAGACATTGAAAAGATATTTGGACAGATACAAAGATAGAAAAGAGTTAGAAGGGTATAGACCGGGGGGAGAGTCATGTGATGGAGTAGTGGCCAGTAGGGGAATACCAGCCCTCTCTAGAAAAGAAGAAATAAAGTGAAGAAAATACAAAGTTCAAGAAATACAAAACATAACAAATAAAAGATAACGTTGTAGAGAAAAGAAAGAAAATGGCACCCAAGAAAGAAAAACTAAATACAACAGGGGAAAAAAAAGAAGAAAAGACGCCAAAAGAGAATGGAGAAGGCCTTACCTGCTTGAAGAAACAGGGAGCCGTCATGTAGAAGAGAGCCCGTTTTCAGAGGTTGGTGATGGCCCGCAGAGGCGCGACCCCCCGATCGCTGGACTGCAAAAATGGCTCTCTGAGCCAAACAAAAGTGCGCAACTGCACACGCTAAGGAGAAGGAGAACACCAACGGGAGGGGGGCTCAGCCGAGGAGCAGGCAAGCACAACGTGACCAGCTGAGAGATGCCCGACACCAGGGCTCTCAGCTGGAAGAAGAGGAAAGCAACAGGAAAGGGAATGAAAGGAAAGAAGAGCAGCAGCAGGAGGCCCAACAGATGAGTAGCTCAGAAGAAGAGGACCAACAGCAAGAAGCCAAGCAAGAAGAAGCCCAGCAAAGTGAGACAAACAATTCATCAGAAAAGTCAAAAGAGATACAGATACAAAGAAGAAAAGAAGACACAAACACAAGTACAGACACAGAAGGAGAGGAAGAAGAAGATCAAGATCTGCACAGAGAGATAAAACAGATGGACAGAATATGGATAAAGTTTTTTTTTTCAAGAACAAATGAGAGCATTGAAAGAATGGTTATCATTAGAATTTAGTGAAATTAAAAGAAAAATGAAAAGAACAGAAGATAAAGTGAATAGATTAGAGCTGGTCATGACAGAAATAGGGAAAAGAGTAGAGAATGTGGAAGAACGAGAAACGGCTGTAGAAATGGAAGTGAATGACTAAAGAAGAAAATTGGAAGAAAGTGATAAAAAAATTATAGAGACACAAGAGTTGTCAGCTCAGAAAATTGATATGTTGGAAAATTATAGTCGGTGAGGCAACATAAAAATAGTGGGCCTAAAGGAAGATGAAGAATGACAGATATGAAGGAATTTATAAAAGAATGGATCCCAAAGGTCCTGGGAATGACAGAAATGCAGGAAGGAATGGAAATAGAAAGGGCACACAGAACACTAGCTCTGAAACCACAGACACGTCAAAAACCAAGATCTGTTTTAGTAAAATTTTTGAGATGTACAACAAGAGAAAATATACTGGAGCGGGCAAGGAATAAAATTAGAGAAGATAATAAACCATTGGAATACAAGAGTCAAAAAATATTTTTTGTACCCAGACATAAGTTTTGAACTCTTAAAGAAGAGGAAGGAGTTTAATAGAGCAAAATCGATCCTATGGAAAAAAGGTTATAAATTTATGTTAAGACATCCAGCTGTGCTTAAAATATTTATCCATGGGGAGAAAAACAGACTGTTCTCTGATCCAGAGGAAGCACGAGAATTTGCAGAATGCCTGCAGGACAGAAGGAGAGATGAAGAGTTGTAACAAGAATGAAGAATGGCAATAAAATATATATAAAGGGATAAGGGGCAACTCAGAGGGTTGGGGGACATTTGGGGCTAAGGGAATATTGGATGTGGGAGTTGTTGAAGTATTTTATGTTTTAAATGTGTTGTCATACATTGAGTTTAAAAATGGGAAAACTGAGATGAAAATGGGGAAAAGGGGGATAGTGGTGGTGAGGAAGCGGAAATGAGGTGTAAACAGGATATGAGATGGCCATGTTGAATTATATGACTATAAATATTAATGGAACACATAACCAAATTAAACGGAAGAGGCTATTAAATTTACTGAAAAAAGGAAAAATAGACATAGCATTTGTGCAGGAAACATATCTAACTGAAGTGGAACATAATAAATTAAAGAGAGACTGGGTAGGGCACGTAGTGGCAGCATCATATAATTCAAAAGCTAGAGGTGTAGCTATATTAATTAATAAAAATGTAATAATCAAAATAGAGGAGGAAATAATAGATCCAGCAGGGATATTCAGAATTTTGGAATTTTCTCAATATATATGCACCTAATGAAGAGGATCAAAAGTTTATGCAAGATTTTTTTTTTGAAGATTGTAGATACACAAGGAAATATATTGATAGGAGGGGATTTTGACCTTAATTTGGATCCAATGTTGGATAAAACTGGACAAAAGACAAGCAAAAAGAATAAAGTAGCCAAATTTATGGTTAAATCAATGCAGGAAATGAAACTAATGGATATATGGAGGAGGAAACACCCAAGAGAGAAGGAATACTCATATTATTCGAGTAAGCATAAAACCTACTCAAGGATTGATATGTTTTTGTTGCCGGCCCATATTCAAGGGAGAGTTAGGAAAACTGAATATAAAGCTAGATTACTATCTGATTATTCACGGCCTATTATTAGCAATAGAACTGGAGGACATCCCACCAAGAACATATAGATGGAGGTTAAACTCCATGCTACTTAAAAGGCAGGAATTTAGAGAGTTTATTGAACGCCAAATTAAAACATACTTTGAAATAAATACGGAATCAGTGAAAGACAAATTTATATTATGGAATGCAATTAAAGCTTTCATTAGAGGGTAGATAATAAGTTATGTAACTAAGATGAAAAAGGACTACAATCGGGAAATAGAGAAGTTGGAAAGGGAGATGGTAAGTACAGAAAAGGAACTAGCAAAAAGGGATGATATAACAAAAAGAAGAGAATTGGCAGACAAAAATAAAATATGAAACATTACAAACGTATAAGGTGGAGAAGAACATAATGAAAATAAAGCAAAAGTATTATGAACTGGGAGAAAAAACACAAAAAAAATATTAGCCTGGCAACTTAAAACAGAACAAGCTAAAAGAACTGTATTGGCATCAAGGAAAAAGGACAAACAAATTACATATAATCCAATAGAGATTAATGAAAACATTAAGGAATTTTATGAACAATTATACCAAACTCAGAACGAGGGGAAAGATGATAAAATAGAAGAGTTTTTAGCTAAAATTGAACTGCCAAAATTGCAAGAAAAGGAACAAAACAAACTGATAAAACCATTTGAAATAGAGGAAGTACAGGATATATTAAAAAAGCTGCCGAACAATAAAACTCCTGGAGAGAATGGATTCCCAATAGAATTCTATAAAAATTTGAAGAGTTATTAATTCCTCGTCTCCTGGAAATAATGAACCAAATAGAAGAAACACAAAACTTGTCAGATTCATGTAAGACAGCAATAATTACAGTAATACCAAAGACGGGGAAGGATCCACTAACACCAGCATCATATAGACCAATATCTCTACTTAATTCAGATTATAAGATAATAGCAAAATTATCAGCAAACAGACTGGCTGATTGTGTTCCAAAAATAGTAAAACAAGATCAAACTGGATTCATTAAGAAAAAATGAACAGCGGATAATGTCTGTAAATTTATTAATATAATTCATGCAGTTCAAGGAAATAAGATGCCAACAGTGGCTGTTGCTTTAGACGCAGAAAAAGCCTTTGACAGGGTAGAATGGAATTATTTATTCAAAGTACTACAGAGGTTCAATCTACCAGAAAAATATATTAATTGGATTAAGGCATTATATAATGGACCATTGGCTAAGGTAACAGTAAATGGATATGTATCGAACCGATTTAAATTAAGTAGGTCAACTAGGCAGGGATATCTATTATCTCCCTCACTGTTCGCTTTAGCAATAGAACCATTGGCAGAACAGATAACAGAAAATAAAATAAAATGGATAAAAATAAAGGAGAAGGAGTATAAAATCAGTTTATTTGCAGATGACATCATAGTGTACTTAACAGAACCAGAAATATCAATAAAAGAACTAATAAGAAATTGAAGGTGTATGGAGAAATATCGGAGTACAAGATCAACACAAATAAAAGTGAAGTGATGCCAATGAGTAATGCAAATTATACAGAATTTAAAAAAGAATCACTATTTAAATGGCAAACACAAGCAATCCGATACCTAGGTATTAGGTTAGATAATAATTTAAGCCACTTGTACAAATTAAATTATCAGCCACTAATAAAGAAATTGCAAGAAGACTTAGAACATTGGAAAGAATTACCGCTAACGTTGATAGGGAGGGTAAATTGCATTAAAATGAATGTCTTCCCAAGGATACAATACTTAATTCAATCATTACCAATTTCCTTAACAGAGAAATTCTTTAATGAACTAAAGAGAATAATAAGGAAATTCTTGTGGAAAGGTGGTTGAAACCGAGGATAGCGTTAGATAAATTAACAAAGAGGTAAACCAAGGTGATTTGCAGTTACCAAACTTAAAAAAATTATTATAGAGCAGCACAATTAAGGTATTTATCAGATTTTTAACAGACAACAGAAAAACCAGACTGGACTAAGATAGAGCTAGATAAAATAGGGGAGAAGGTACCAGAACATATACTTTATAAGTGGGATGAAAAGCTGATACGATATAAAAGCTCACCAGTATTGCATCATTTACTCAAAATATGGAAGAAGATTCACTAGAAAGGAAAAAAACAAATTACCAAATACCAAAATTATTATTGACACAAAATCAGCTAATCCCTTTTACAATAGATAACCTTTCCTTTAGAGAATGGGAGAGAAAAGGAATTAAAAGAATAGAAAATATAGAATAACTCATGGTTCAACTGAAAGCCTATTTAAAGGATAAATTGGGAAACAGACTGAGATTACCAGAAGGAAGCAGCTTTGAATATGTGATTACAGACACAATGATAATTAAAAGATTTATAACAAATATGTACATCTAGCTGCAAGATAAGGAAAATGATGAAATAAGCTATAAACCCAAACAAAAGTGGGAAAAGGATTTAAACATAAAGATAAAAAATGAAACATTGGAAAAGTTATGTTTTGTAACTATGAAGAATATAATAAACACAAGGTTACGCATGATACAATATAATTCACACGTGTCAAACTCAGGCCCGCGGGCCAAATTTGGCCGCCGTGCCAGTATAGCACATGCACAGCTAATACTACAAATCCCAGAATGCTTTGCAAATGCGTTGGCGCTGGCCCGTCAGCCCGCTAATCGCCCCCACCTCCTCTCTTTACTTTCATTAGCATCTGCGACCTGTCGCCCAACTCACATGTAATAAACCCCTTACGAAAAATGGCCAAACGAAAGACAGAAAACAGGACCTTTCAAGACAGGTGGGAGGCAAAATCTGACCCCAGAGTTTGATGAACTTGCATCTAAGAAGAGATGCCAAGTATCTGGTTTAGACCCAGGTGCATCAGAGTAAATCACAGTGTAGCAAGCTAAGCTTGGATTATTATTTTCTTTGGTTAACTTTGGACTGTTCATAGTTGAAAGATTGGATTTTCATTGAAGCAAATCGTTATTTTTTTGACTTGTTGGCTTGTGAAAAAAGGAGCTTAAAGGCTATGGAGAAATATTATTTATTGAATATTTTATTTCTCATTTGTTAATGCTTCTTCTGGAAAGAGTTTAACCAAAACTATCATTAAACATTTCATAAGAAAAAGTTTAACATTACGTATGTTGAAAGAAGAGAAAACATGCAGATGTTGTTAAAAATTTTCAATAAATATTTAGTTTGGCCCACGACTTAGTCCAAGTTTTTAATTTTGGCCCTCTATGAATTTGAGTTTGACACCCCTGGTATAATTGGTTCTTTTCTTTGGCTTGGCTTCGCGGACGAAGATTTATGGAGGGGTAATGTCCACGTCAGCTGAAGGCTCGTTTGTGGCTCACAAGTCCGATGCGGGATAGGCAGACACGGTTGCAGCGGTTGCAAGGGAAAATTGGTTGGTTGGGGTTGGATGTTGGGTTTTTCCTCCTTTGTCTTTTGACAGTGAGGTGGGCTCTGCAGTCTTCTTCAAAGGAGGTTGCTGCCCGCCGAACTGTGGGGCGCCAAGATGCACGGTTTGAGGCGATATCAGCCCGCTGGCAGTGGTCAATGTGGCAGGCACCAAGAGCTTTCTTTAGGCAGTCCTTGTACCTTTTCTTTGGTGCACCTCTGTCTTGGCTCGCCATATAACATGATCTTGGGAAGGCGATGGTCCTCCATTCTGGAGACGTGACCTACCCAGCGCAGTTGGATCTTCAGCAGCGTGGATTCGATGCTGTCGGCCTCTGCCATCTTGAGTACTTCAATGTTGGAGATGAAGTCGCTCCAATGAATATTGAGGATGGAGCGGAGACAACGCTGGTGGAAGCATTCTAGGAGCCGTAGGTGATGCTGGACCCATGATTCGGAGCCGAACAGGAGTGTGGGTATGACAAAGGCTCTCTATACGCCAATCTTTGTGAGGTTTTTCAGTTGGTTGTTTTTCCAGACTCTTTTGTGTAGTCTTCCAAAGGCGCTATTTGCCTTGGCAAGTCTGTTGTCTATCTCGTTGTCGATCCTTGCATCCGATGAAATGGTAAACTGGTTGACCGTTTTGAGTTTTGTGTGCCCGATGGAGATGTGGGGGAGCTGGTAATCATGGTGTGGAGCTGGCTGATGGAGGACCTCAGTTTTCTTCAGGCTGACTTCCAGGCCAAACATTTTTGGCAGTTTCCACAAAACAGGACATCAAGCGCTGAAGAGCTGGCTCCGAAAGGGCAACTATAGCGGCAACATCTGCAAAGAGTAGTTCACGGACAAGTTGCTCTTGTGTCTTGGTGTGAGCTTGCAGGCGCCTCAGATTGAAGAGACTGCCATCCGTGCGGTACCGGATGTAAACACCATCTTCATTGTTGAGATCTTTATTGGCTTGTTTCAGCATAATGCTGAAGAAGATAGTAAAGAGGGTTGGTGCGAGAATGCAGCCTTGCTTCACGCCATTGTTAATGGAGAAGGGTTCAGAGAGCTCATTGCTGTATCTGATCCGACCTTGTTGGTTTTCGTGCAGTTGGATAACCATGTTGAGGAACTTTGGGGGGCATCCGAGGCGCTCTAGTATTTGCCAAAGCCCTTTCCTACTCACGGTGTTGAAGGCTTTGGTGAGGTCAACAAAGGTGATGTAGAGTCCTTTGTTTTGTTCTCTGCACTTTTCTTTGAGCTGTCTGAGGGCAAAGACCATGTCAGTAGTTCCCCTGTTTGCGCGAAAGCCGCACTGTGATTCTGGGAGAACATTTTCGGCGACACTAGGTATTATTCTATTTAGGAGAATCCTAGCGAAGATTTTGCTTGCAATGGAGAGCAGCGTGATTCCCCTGTAGTTTGAGCAGTCTGATTTCTCGCCTTTGTTTTTGTACAGGGTGATGATGATGGCATCACGAAGGTCCTGAGGCAGCTTTCCTTGGTCCCATCAGAGCTTGAAAAACTCATGCATTTTGGCATGCAGAGTTTTGCCGCCAGCCTTCCAGACCTGGGGGGATTCCATCCATACCTGCTGCTTTGCCACTTTTCAGTTGTTCAATTGCCTTATATGTCTCTTCCCGGGTGAGGTCCTCATCCAGCTCTAGCCTTCAGGAATGTTGAGGGAGCTGGAGCAGGGTGGATTCTTGGACTTAGCGGTTGGCACTGAAAAGAGATTGGAAGTGTTCTGACCATCGGTTGAGGATGGAGATCTTGTCGCTGAGGAGGACTTTGCCGTCTGAGCTGCGCAGCGGGCTTTGGACGGGGTGAGGGGCCGTACACAGCCTTTAGAGCCTCATAAAAACCCCTGAAGTCACCAATGTCCGTGCTGAGCTGGGTTCATTTGGCGAGGCTAGTCCATCACTCATTTTGGATCTCCCGGAGTTTGCGCTGAAGATGGCTGCATGCACGACGGAAGGCTCATTTCTTCTCTGGCCAGGACGGCTTTGCAAGTTGAGCCTAGAGGGCAGCTCGCTTCTTTGCCAGCAACTCCTGGATTTCCTGGTTGTTTTCGTCGAACCAGTCCTTGTTTTTCCTGGAGGAGAAGCCCAGTACTTCTTCAGTGGATTGCAGTATGACAGTCTTCAGCTGATCCCAGAGGGTTTCACGGGATGAGTCCGTGAGGCGGATTGCATCCTCGAGCTTTGCTTTGAGGTTTGCCTGGAAGTTTCCTCTCACTTTGTTTGTCTGCAAGTTTCCAACATTGAACCTCTTTCTGGGGGCTTTACTGTTCCTGGACTTTGGCTTGAAGTGAAGGTTGAGCTTGCAGCGAACCAGCCGGTGGTCAGTGTGGCATTCCGCGCTGGGCATGACCCTGATGTGGAGCACATCTCGTTTGTCTCTTTCTCGCACCAGGACGTAGTCCAGGAGGTGCCAGTGTTTAGATCGGGGATGCATCCAGGTAGTCTTCAGGCTGTCCCTCTGCTGAAAAAGGGTGTTTGTAATGACAAGCCGCTGTTCTGCGCAGAGCTCCAACAGGAGGCGCCCATTGTCGTTGCACTTGCCGACACCATGCTTGCCCATGATTCCTGGCCAGGTTTCTGAGTCTTTGCCGACGGGAGTGTTGAAGTCGCCAAGGATGACAACCTTGTCGGCTGTAGGGGTGCGTTGAATGAGGTTGCGCAGATCAGTGTAGAACTTGTCCTTTTCTGCTGGTTCCGCCTGGAGGGTTGGAGCATAGACACTGATGAGGGTGATGCGATGCTTGTTTTGAAGGGGGAGTCGCATGGACATGATCCGGTCCGAGTGGCCTGTCGGGAGGTTTTCGAGTTTGGAGGCAATGAAGTTCTTGACCATGAAGCCTACACCAGATAGGCGTCATTCATCCATAGGCTTGCCAGACCAGTAGAGTGTGTAGCCTGCGCCATGTTCTTGGAGGCTGCCTACATCTGCAAGGCGGACTTCACTGAGAGAAGCTATGTCGATGTCAAGTCTGAGGAGTTCATGTGCGATGAGGGCAGACCGACGTTCAGGTTGGTGGCTGTCAGCCTTGTCTAGCATGGTTCTGATGTTCCAGCATGCTAGCTTGAGTTTGTGAGCATCTTTTGAGGGGAGGACGTGGAGGGGGAGGACGTGGACCTGTCCTCAGGCCTGCGCAAAGGAGCTTTTAGGTGGAGTGCAGTGTGCGCAGTACTGGCCTCACCCTTTACACCCATGGTTCGTGTGCCGTGGGCCTCCGCCTGCTTCACTCTGCCAAGGCTGGGGCCACCGCCTTCCCCTCGCTTCTGCCCGGACCGGGGCCTTCGCCTGCCTCACTCTACCAAGGCCGTGGGCGCTGCCTCCCCCTCGCTTTTTACATTTTACACCCCAGTTACACAGCAGTAAGAAAGGGTGTGACTCGGTCAACCCTGTTAGAATCCAACCAGGTCCTTGACCTACCTCGGAGGTAGTTAGAGAACCCAATTAAACTTACCTAGGCCATGTCCACAGGTGATTTGCGACCAGGTATGGTTCGACCTAGGAGGGGAGGCAGGCCCTTCCAGCCCGGGTAAGAAACCTGCATAGGAGAAGGCCACTCCGATATAAAACCTACGACCCAAGGACCTCGCTGCCACGTCCCAGCTATAATTGGTTACACAGGTTATATATCACGCCCCAAAAGTTAAAAAAAAATGGAATCCAACATTATCAGATAGATGTTTTCGCTGTAAGAAGGAAATGGGAACAACAGTACATGCAATTTGGGCATGTGAGAAAGTGAAAAAGTTTTGGGAAGATCTAAATCAGATATTAAATAAAATCACAAAAAATAATATACCAAAAAATCCAGATATCTTTCTTCTAAGTAATATAAGAAGTAAGGAATTAGGCCTCAAACTGGATGAAGCACAAAAAAGATTTATTATGATAGCCTTAGCTGTAGAGAGCCTGAGAATACAGCAATGGTACATGGAAAGGAATAAGTATTCCAGGGAATACTTTCTTCCCTACTTCCCATCCTCTCTCCACTCTTGGAAAAAATAACATATAATTTAAAAAATACAGTCACATTATTTGAACAAATTTGGGAACCGTACATGGAACATAACAGAGAGGGCTTGCCTCGGACTTCGACCCCCTAAAATGATGATATTACAAAATGACTCGATCCAGTGTGTAAAAGTAGATGACACATTTTTCTTGTTTATTTTTCATTGTGTGATGACATTGTTTAATGGTTTTATTGTATTGTATATGTTGAATGTTTATTGGTTTTGGAGGGGGGTGCGAAGGGGCGAGGGAAAGTAGGGAGGAAAAAAAGGGGAGAAAATGCGACTGTATATTTAAGAGGGAAACGTTTGTATGTAATTTGGTTGATATGGTTCACAGTGTGAAAATTTTTTTTTAATTTAAAAGAAAGGATATGGGCCAAGTGTAGGCAAGTGAGTATAACTCAGTGAGGCACCTTAGTCAGAATGGATGAGTTGGGCCAAATGGCTTGTATCCCTGCTGCAATGCTTTTTTGATCCTTGAAAGATCATTGTTATTTCACACAGTTTGAAGCAAGTATGAGGGGTTGATGGTCTTTTATACCCTTCATTTGCCTGGCCTTGGAAAGGAGAATGGAGTGGGGTGCTGAATGAGCAGCTAATCTGCTACAACATATAAATGTATTGGTGAAGTGACCCACAAGCTATTCTGTTCAAATCCAACTATGGTGGGAAATAAATGTTGGAAATGTAATCTTGGACTAGATGGTTGGTAACTTAGTTCAAAACAAAATTAAATGACTTTTCCTTGCTTCGTAGCAATGGGATATCGAAGGCGCAGACCCGACATCTTGCCCAGCACTACGTCTTTATTTGAAGCATCCTCCTTAGCAACAACACATTCCTCTACTTCATTATTTCTAAATGAACCAACACCATCCGAAGGAACGGGAAATTCTTCAAACAGGTAAGAGTCTTCTTATTTTGTAGAGAATCTGGCCTGTTTAATCTTGTATTCTGCAAGTAGTAAATATACAAGAGGTGCAAAAATTAAAGTTACCAATTCATAAGGAATTTTCTAAACTGAAACATCTGTGCAAACATTGCAAGACAGTTTAATGTGAGCTCCATTGGTGATTCTGCAATAAATGTCAAGGAGGATACTGCATTGGTTTCATGTCTGAATTGACGTGAAATCCTGCTGTGTTTAAGATTGATTCTGAGGTATTTGTTTTTCTTTGCTGAGCAGATCAGTACATTATTATTCCTTATATTGCTTCCACTGCCAACGCTCATGACTGTCTTGAGATTGAGAGTTGCTGGTGGCCGATACCGGTAAATGTTTCATCTTTCTGTGAGTGTCCTTCACGATATATTGGCTTGTTACTTGATGTAATGATGTAAGAATTTGAAAATCAATTATTTCAGGTTAATTTTTAAATTGCAGAATGAAAACTTGGCAAGATTGTCTTTTCATGTTACTAATACTTTCTTCCCTACTTCCCATCCTCTCTCCGCTCTTGCCAAACATACAACAGGCACAACTTGGCAATGGCCTGCAATCTGTGCCTTGAAACAATATTCATTAAGACTTCTAAAACAAATTTGAAAATACTCATATCAATAGAAAGTTAGGAAAAGTAAATGTTGTTTTACAGTAGCTCGCTATAGAGCACTGGGTGACACAATGAGTTTAACCATATCCACTTTCATTTCCTAGATCTTATTTTGAATAAGTTAAGACTAATGGAGGTAGTATTTTGTCTGCATGTGTATCTAATGGGGAGAAATGGTTCTAATTACTTATGTGAGCACAAACTATTACACAAGGAGTGCCTTTATTTCTCATTTACACTTGGCCCACACCTTGGCACTTATCACAGAAACAATAAATTGTTTGCAAGTTAGATGAACAATGAAGAGAAAGAAAAGCCTAGTCTATTTATAAATGTGTATCCCAGCTATCAGAAGGGATATCACCACTTGAACTCAGCCCAATTCTTTGGAGAAGGAGGCAGTAAGAGGCTTCAACCAGAAAACAATAAATCTTTTGAGCGCTGCCAATCACTGAAAGGTAGACGTGAAAAAAAATCAAAGGAGCAAGCTAGAGTGAAGGACTTCAGGACTTCAGGAGACTGTATGGGCTACCTTCCCACTGCACCCCCCCCCCCCCCAAACTCTGGACAATTAAAGCTGGAGCTGAAATTCAGAATCAATGTGTGCTCATGTTCAGGGACTACAAAGAGCAACATCTCTTTGCTATTCCATATTGAATCCAGAGAACGGATTCAGAGAGTCAAACATTGTGTCACAAAAAACAAAAAAAAAAGTTATTCCACCATCTTGATGTTTCCTCCCTTTTGACTGGCCTGGACTTAAGTGAATCACACAAATCCATTCTATACGGTAACTTTTGTAGTGAACCTGAATGGTCAAATTTGATGTGCTCATTGGGGTGGGGTGAGGAACAGCAAAATGAAATGTGCTTGGAATTGTTTTGTTACACCCATAATTTGTGATCCTCTGCTAGAGACAGCAAAAGTTTCTTGCTGACTAGGATACCCAGTCAGTTTTAAGTGAAGTTACTGGAACAGAACTTTCTTTCGGTTTAATAGATAGAAATAAGAGAGGGTGAACATATTGATCACTGACTACAACCCAAACTTAACTGCATTTACCTCAATTGATGGTGATAATTGCCTTGCTGACATTAATTAAGGACACCAGTCCCAGATTATTTGGAGTCCATTGTCCTGGCTCTTATACTGAGCAGTTATTTGGCATCACACATAAAAGATGGCTTCACAAGAGACCTCTTTCACTGGGAAAATATTAATTCTTTCATATTGAAAGATTTGCCCTGTCCTTGACAGTCCAAGATAAATATCCTGGTGGTACTTCTAAGTGCATTATCACTATTTATTTGCTTTATACCAAGTGCTTTTATTTTGTTTTTGAAGTCTATGAAGCTTGAGTGTCAATCAAAGCTGGGGTTTGCCTGCTGCAGTGATTTATCTGTGTTTTATTATCATAATCAATACATCACATCATTCAAGTGCAGTAAATAACTAATTAGTGTGTATCAAACAAATTGCTTGAAAAGTCGCTTGCAGTCAAGTACTGAATAGGCTTTCAGAAAAATGCAAATGGTGATTGGCTCATTGTGTGTCAGCCTGTGGATAAAAGTATTTGTGCAATATTACTGTTCAAAAATTGGAGCCACAATCCATTCCTCCATTACTAAAGAATTGATAATTACTTCTTGTCCTTTTCTGTTATTTTAAATCTATTGTTCATGTTAAGCTTCAGCACTGTATTAAATAATGTCGAATTTCCATACGAATGCCGATGTTTTAGTTATTTAATAGTCGTTGCTATGTTTTGCTGTCAAGATAATATCCTGTCATCAAAATGGCATTTAGACAAGTGCGACAGATTTTAAATTAGATTGACGTCAATAAGAATGGGATAAGACGAGGGAATTCTCCATCAGCCGAAACATAACTTGCATAAAAGGAGGTTGTTGTTGGAGACTAAACACGTTAACCCCAGGACACTGCTCCTGGAGTTCCTTCGTGCACTGTCCAATAACCAATCATTTCCCGGCACATCATAAGTGATCTTTCTTTCATTGAAAGGTTAGAGGTGGATAATTTTGTTGCTGATTGCTGAAATGCAGAACTGCCCAGACAGTGAAGCAGCCCGTGCTTAATGCTTCAAGACCTGGAAAATATTTAGACATGGCCTGATAAAGATTGAGTAACATCTGTGCAGCACAAGTGCTAGATAATGACTATTTCCAACAACATAATGTTAAGTGACCTCTGTTTAACGTGTCGTACTTCCAGAGCCCCAGTTGGTAATATTTCTGGGAATTAGCACTGACCAGAAACCTTCTGGACAGGTTGAGGCTGGATACCTCTGCTTTGTCTCTCTGCGACCCATACCCTTTTCAGCATCCACCAAGGACAAGTCAGTGACATGGTGAAATACTCTCAATTTTCCTGGACAAATTCAGCTTCAACAACACGAGGAGCCACAGAGCTCCAACTGACAGCTCCAGCATACATTGTTTCCATCACTGGCATGTCTTGGTTTCCATGTATCTCACCTGCCACTCTGCCAGGCATCTTCAACATCTGGACCTCTACCAAACAGCGTATGTGGGAGAACATCATAACCTCTAGGTTTTCTGACTTGGAAATACACTGTTGTAACTTCATTGCCAATGAGTCTAAATCCTGGATCTCCCTGCGTGGCAGTACAGTGGAAGCACTTTTTCAGGGTACATTGGCTTGCCACCACTTTTTAGAGCACATTACAAGATGGAAGGCAAATTCTGGTCTTGTCTGGGACACTCACATCCTGTAAAGGAATGAAGAAAAATAATATGGTTTCTGCATTAATTATGGACAGTCAGGAAGCTCTCTAATGGTTATACAATGGCAACCCATGAATCCATGTAGGAGGAAGCCATTGGTTTGGATCTTGTGTCATGAACCACTGCCTTACAGCTTGGGTTTAACCCTGACCTTGAGTGCTGTCTGTGGAGCTTTGCAGCTCTCCCAGGGACTATATGAATTACCCACCGCCCCCATGAAAAATGTGAGGACTAATAGGTTAATTGGCCACTGTAAATTGTTCCTTGTGTGCAGAAAAGTGGTTGAATCTGGGGGGGGGGGGGGGGGGGGGAGGAACTGATGAGAATGTGGGGATAACAAAGATTGGTGTAAATGGGTGGTTGATGCTTGGGATTGACTCCCTGGGTGATGGGCTTGTTACTGTGCTCTGTGACTCTGAACGTGACTCAGAGCAGTGTGCCCATCAGTGCTTGCAGTATCAAGTACATTTGACCACAAATTCTAGAATCTGCTTTAACATAGGTATTTGGAAATTTGCAACTTGCTGTACAAAAACACCTTTTCCTGCATGAAATTTGGTGTGCCGCTGAAGAACTGTATTCATATAGATGCACTGATGTGAAATTGGGTGTTAATTTTATATTCAATAAATCACCAAGAAACCCAAGTCAGAGGGAGCAGATATCTTTGCTGCTCAACCAACCTGTTAAGTCTGATGTCCTCAAACACTGCAAAGCAGACAGCCTGGGGCCAAATAAATTCCTGGTGTGTTTTTATTCCATCTTATCAGCAGATAAGTGCTTGTGACAAAATGTTGCAAATACTCTTCCACTGAAACTGGGAAATGTTAGGTATATAATTGAACAGAAATTCATCCAGCAGATGTAAAAGTAAATTCAGGGAATGTTGAAGTTAATGAAATTAATTTTAGAAGCTAACTCAACACAGCAATCTTGCTATGATTTAGCCCACATAGGATGGATTTTCACTTCTTTCTTCTTCTTTGGCTTGGCTTCGCAGACGAAGATTAATGGAGAGGTAATGTCCACGTCAGATGCAGGCTCGTTTGTGGCTGACAAGTCTGATGCGGGATAGGCAGACACGGTTGCAGCGGTTGCAAGGGAAAATTGGTGGGTTGGGGTTGGGTGTTGGGTTTTTCCTCCTTTGTCTTTTGTCAGTGAGGTGGGCTCTGCAGTCTTCTTCAAAGGAGGTTACTGCCCGCCGAACTGTGAGGCGCCAAGATGCACGGTTTGAGGCAATATCAGCCCACTGGTGGTGGTCAATGTGGCAGGCACCAAGAGATTTCTTTAGGCAGTCCTTGTACCTCTTCTTTGGTGCACCTCTGTCTCGGTGGCCAGTGGAGAGCTCGCCATATAACACGATCTTGGGAAGGCGATGGTCCTCCATTCTGGAGACATGACCTACCCAGCGCAGTTGGATCTTCAGCAGCGTGGATTCGATGCTGTCGGCCTCTGCCATCTCGAGTACTTCGATGTTGGTGATGAAGTCGCTCCAATGAATGTTGAGGATGGAGCGGAGACAACGCTGGGGGAAGCGTTCTAGGAGCCATAGGTGATGCCGGTAGAGAACCCATGATTTGGAGCCAAACAGGAGTGTGGGTATGACAACGGCTATGTATACGCTAATCTTTGTGAGGTTTTTCAGTTGGTTGTTTTTCCAGACTTTTTTGTGTAGTCTTCCAAAGGTGCTATTTGCCTTGGGGAGTCTGTTGTCTATTTCATTGTCGATCCTTGCATCTGATGAAATGGTGCAGCCAAGATAGGTAAACTGGTTGACCGTTTTGAGTTTTGTGTGCCCAATGGAGATGTGGGGGGGCTGGCTGATGGAGGACCTCAGTTTTCTTCAGGCTGACTTCCAGGCCAAACATTTTGGCAGTTTCCGCAAAACAGGGCATCTGAAACAAAAAGGAGTGAAAGGCAGGAATAATCAAATGAGACAAGGGGGCATGGTGAAAGAGTGTAGTCATGGGGCATTCACCAAAAAGAGGGTAAAAGGAGGTGTACGTCAGACCACAGTCCCATGTATTTGAAATTGTTGAACTTGAATCTGAGATTTGAAGACTACTGTGCCTCACTGGAAACTCAGATGTTTCTTGAGTTGAGTTAAGCTACATTTGAGCACGAGCTGATCATATGGGATAGGTACAAGTCGCACTAATTACTAGACCTTCTAATCAATTGTCAACCAGCTCCTGCAGACCTTCAGCAACCAATTTCCACAAAAGGAAGGGTGTTGCAATGAAAGGATTTTTGAAATCAAATTCTGAATATGGTCTGCATTCTTGCAAGCATTAGTACTTCCTGAATCCTGACTATTACATTGTGTGGTATCTCACTGCATGTGAAGTGTCAGGGTATCTGTCTCCACTTACCAACCTCCATCTCAATCCCCCTTCCCCCATTGATTTTGTATGCCACATTTCACTGACATGCTTGTTGGATGCAGTTTTGTTATACACCAACTAGAGGCATAGAGGACAGAATGCCCTATCTTGTGGCCATATCGAACTGTTTTGTTCTCTTTATTGACTTCCCGCAACAGTATTCTTAAACTCAAATATATTTACAGTTATATCTTGTTAAAAAATGCCCATTCCATTCATAGCCCTTTAATTTGTCATATTAAGCCACGGTTCTTTCTTAGAATAAGACAGCACCAAGGGTGTGCAATAGAAGTAGTGGTAACAAAAGAAGACAGCAGTGGAGAGTTGAAGTGGCAGGAGGTGGGTAAGAGATGAATGTGGTGATACACCACTAGCCTACTTCAGGGGGCAACCTGTGTACCTGCAGAAGAGCACTGGAGGACAAGGCAACTACCGACCTGAATGAACCAAGCCCCTCCCAGTCGGCTGCCAATCACCATCCAGGATATAAGCTAGATCCAGCCCCTCGAGGTCAGTCTCAGAGCTTTGCACAGCACTCTCACAGCTAGCTCTGTGGAAATTTCTGAAGAATAAAGTCTGTTAAACAGACTTTATGTTTTGTGTCTGCTTTCTGCTCGATAGCTTATCACAATGAGCAAGCAGGGAGCTGTCAACAAGAGCCATCAGAGTTGTAGTTCACATTTTCTCCAGGATGAAGCAATGCCAACCAATGTTCCCACTTGGGAGAAGTGGACAAAGAAATATAAAGGCATAGAAGCAATACAGAAAATGTGTAACCATAGGAAGAATGAGAGAGACAAAAGGCTATTTTTTCAATCCCTTAGATCCCAATGTGCACTGACCTTCAAATTTACTCTACATTGTAGAGTAATGTAGAGCAAAAGAAAGAGAACTTTTGTGTTTTTTTTATTGAAGTAAAACTGTTGAAGCAACCGATGTAATAGCCAAATGTAATTTTGCTCCCTCACTTGTCTCCCTATTTGTTGTTTTAGGACCGGGCAGATGATACATGTCTTGCAGTAAATCCTAGCATTTTTCTGTTCAGTGCTAACCCACAGCATCCTGGCTTTGAAGCTCATCAATTTTCTTTCACCATGTTGAGTCACAATCCCAGATTTGCCCACGTGGCAGCAATATGATTGGAACAGCCAGGAAATAGCACTGTTCAATTCTGCAGCAGTTGGAGGAGGTGGCTCACTAGCACCTTCTAAAGGGCATTAGGATGGGCAATGAATACTGGCATTGTAGTGATGCCTGCAACCTGTCAATGGGTAAAAGAAGTTCCTATGAGATATATCTGAGGAACTGCTATAATGTTTTGCCTATTTTTAATATGCACTTATAAAGTGAGGCAAAAAATGTTTTGGAAAACCTTTGGATGATGTCTATAGCCTCTGTGCTTGTCCTTTGTGGTTTGCCTGAAGAAATGTTTCAGGACTGTTCAGAATAGTTTTCATGGATCTGCCTTTCTCATGAATGCTAGAATGATTCTGCACTTAATGGACCTGTCATTTTAAGTTAACTAATGAGGGATTATGGTATCTAAGCAGTGGATTATTCTGTTTCTAATCCTTGTGCCAATGCTGCTACGGAATGTTCACATCTTTTGTTACAAAGTGGCTCATCTGACATTCCTGATTATGTAACTTTTTGTGAGATTCTTTATTAGATTTATTTTTTAAACCCACGTCCATCCAGTTTTCCTCTCCTTGTTATTTTTTTCTAGATTTGAGTAACGAATTATTAATTTTGCAGCACACATTTGATTGCATTCTCTTGTGACTTAGATTACACATAGAAGTTGGCATCAGTTTGGTACTCTGATAGCAAACAGAAATTCCTGGTGCTTTGTTTTTGAAGGCAGCTGGTGCCATGATACAAAGGATCATCTGTTGGGTTTGTACAGTACTTGGAAGAATAAGTGTTGAGTTTGCAAACTTGCCCATTCAACGATAAGATAAAGAAGACTAGTCAAGAACAACATCTACTGTGCGTACTTAGATGAAGGTCTATTCACTGTATTTCGGAACCAGAAAGGGCTTCCTGGAATAGTAAAATGATATGGTTTTAGTTCTGTGTAGCTTTGAATTATCCTGCAGATTTAAAGAATTATGTGTATCTTTAGCCATACAGGAGTAAAAAGAAGCATTCATTAAAGTAGAAAAATTGCCAACCAGTTGTTGTTGGCACTAGATTCACTAGTTTTAATTTCCACAATTACTAAAATGCCATCTTTTATGACAACATTGTGAATGACATTGATAAATTAGATTGCAAAATCTCTGGCTGCACATGTTTTGAGTTACGATAATGATAAAATTTTTATTGTTCTACACCTACAATGTACATAAACCTGAATGAACATACATGTTCGACTGTAGCAAGTCAGAATTTCAGGCAGACATACATTGTGCAATGTTTATGGCAATAGACCTATAATCCTAACTGAAATGTGTGCTGCCAAAGATTTCACATTTCATCAAATACTGCAACTCCGTACTGTTAGGTAAAACATCATGAGATGGGAATGTGCAGGGCTGTAACAAGATGTGAATGCATCCTTGTACTTACAAGATAAGAGAGACATTGATGGATTGAGAGGCAGGAAGCTAGCAGGGAAAGGATAGCAACAGTTTTAGTCATTGGACAAGTAATGATATGATGATGTTCTAAGCACATATCCAAGGGTATAAAAAATCACCATTTTGCTGATAACGGCAGAATGCATTCTCCGACTAACATGTTTAGTTGCAAGTGTTACAATCCGGTAATAAAGAACAAAGAACCCTGATTTCGACTCAGTCTGGTGTTTGTCTCACTCATTCATGAACAAAGCAGACCTAACAGTACCCAAAATCCATATGTAGTCATTAGAAATTTTCAGTCAGCAATAACAGGCAAACAAAAATCCACAAGAGCCATTTTAGGATAAATTGTTGGCTGAGATCATTTAGTTAGTAAGGTTTTTTCTTATAATTTGATAAACTGTGAATTACTGTATAATGTTTTAGTTATTTTGTCAACCTAAGTTATTACAGTGAGCAGGTGTAAAGAACAGCACTCATTCATAGCTGATCATTGATCAACTTTTTTTAATGGGTATTTTTAAACCATCACATTCAAACATTTCAAAAATAGAAAACACTATAGGTCAGGCAACATCTGTGCAAGGAGAAACAGAGCTAATATTTGAAGTCAAAGGCTCTTCAACAAAACTAGAAAAGTGAGAAAAAAAAGTTAGTTTTTAAGTTGAGTTGGAGTGGCATGGATAAGAGAAAGGAAAGATCTGTGGTGAGGTGAGGTGAGATTGCCACATTGATTCTGCTGTCAACACAGATATCTGGTTGTCATGTGTGTGTGTGTGTGTGTGTGTGTGTGTGTGTGTGTGTGTGTGTGTGTGTGTGTGTGTGTGTGTGTGTGTGTGTGTGTGTGTGTGTGTGTGACTTAGAACCAAAAAGAATGGTGGAAATCTGGAAGAGTTGGTCAAGAGATAAAATGAAATATTACAAATGGATCAGATGAATGCAGAACTGGCCCAATGCTGATACATACAGAAAGAAGTCTTCAATTCAGGATTTAATCATAAAGGCTACAACATGCCTAGGAGGAAGAGGGGATGCTGTTCTTCAAGTCTGTGTTTGACTCAATGAAAGAGTGCGAGAGGCAACAAGCAGATAGGTCAGGATGAGGTGGAGAATTAAAGTGTCAGGCCATCGGAAGTTCATCACTGCAGAAGACTAAATTCACAGTGATGACCCTGAGGTTCCAGTTCCCTGTCATTCTTTAAACCTCTCTCCAATCCCACTGTGACCTTCTGCACTCTCCCTGCGTAACCCAACATAGGCTTGAGGAACAACCTCGTATTTTAACTAGACACATTGCAGTCTTCAGGAATCAATATTGAGTTCATCAATTTTACTTGCTTTTTCAGATTGAACCAAAACTGGCTTGGTCTACTGTTGGGTGACCCATCAAAGTTTTTCTCTCATCACACGATTTGCCTGGTTTTATCATCATTCTTTTGGCTTCATGTCTGACCTGCTTTAACGTATCCATATCCCTTTGGTCCATCTCCCTATTAATCTCCAAGAATATTCCCTTTGTCCTATCCACCACTTGCCTGGCAACTTTGTTGTCTCGCTTTTCCTTTCCTAACATAACATAACATAACAATTACAGCACGGAAACAGGCCATTAGGCCCTTCTAGTCCGCACCGAACCAAACACTCCTCTCTAGTCCCACCTACCTGCACAATGACCATAACCCTCCACCTTCTTCTCATCCATATACCTGTCCAGCTTTTTCTTAAATAATAAAATTGACTCTGCCGCCACTATTTCTCCCGGAAGCTCATTCCACACTGCTACCACTCTCTGAGTAAAGAAGTTCCCCCTCATGTTACCTCTAAACCTCTGCCCCTTAACTCTTAACTCATGTCCTCTTGTTTCAATCCCTCCTACTCTTAACGGAAATAGTCTATCCACATCCAATCTGTCTATCCCTTTCATAATCTTAAATACCTCTATCAAATCCCCTCTCAACCTTCTACGCTCCAAAGAATAAAGACCTAATCTGCCCAATCTCTCCCTGTACTCGAGATGCTTAAACCCAGGAAACATTCTGGTAAATCTTCTCTGCACTCTCTCCACTCTGTTTATATCCTTCCTATAATTAGGCGACCAGAACTGCACACAGAACTCTAAATTAGGCCGCACAAACGCCTTATACAGTCTCAACATCACTTCCCAACTCCTATATTCCATGCAATGATTGATAAAGGCCAGCATACTAAAAGCCTTCTTCACCACCCTATTCACGTGAGTTTCTACCTTCAGGGAACGATGTACCGTTACTCCTAAATCCTTCTGCTCTTCTGTATTCATCAATGCTCTCCCATTTACTACGTAATAAACAGTTCCTGACTTTTAATGTTAACTGTTTCTTTATCCATAGATTGCATAGAAATAATGTTTCAGGTCAAAGACACTTTGGTAATTATTATTCTCTCTCTGCTCATACTGACTGTTTTTAATTTCAGATTTCAAGCATCTGTAGTTTTTGATTTTCATCAGCTACATCTAAGTTAGTACATTTTAGATTTTATGAAAATGAATTATATATTTATTGGTTCTCATATCTGGTTTTGTCTACTCTTGCTTTGTCAGTGCCACTCTGTGTATTAATTTCAGCGCAGAAGGAGCCATTTGCCAATCAGTATTTGCATTTTCTGATCAACATCTTAATCTGCAATAAAAACAAAAAATGCTCGAAAAAGTTAAAAGTTGTTGAGACTAATATCACTTCTCCATGCTCTTACTCCTATTATCCTTATAGATTTTTGCACCTTGAATGTCATTCTTAAAAACTCCTTTGATCATCCTATCAAGCAATGAGTTCCAGATATAAACTTCAACCCCATGGGTGAAATGTTTTTGGTCATAAATTCTCCTATAATTTTTCAACCTAAAAATCCATGTTCCATGTTAGTTAACTATAAGGGGAATAATTCATTCCACCTGGGCCTCATTTATTTCCTGTACCACAACAAAATTTCCCCTCCACATTCTCTGTTTCAAAGAGAACAATCTTGGCACTCCCTCCACATTGAACAGAGAAAATTAATGTCTCTTTTAAATCATTTTGAATTAAATTTAAACCAACTTTGAAACATGATCAAAGACTTTGCAGTTTCAGATAGATGGTTCATTTCCGCCCCTCTACAAATTCACCCTGATGTTCACACAGAACCAAATGCATTTGGTTATTAAGATGTGTATAAATCTTATGCAATAATGGATGCCAGATTATAAACTCTGCAATCTCTCAGAGATGTTGGCAAAACACTTTTTTGTTTTAATATAATTCCAGGGAAGGAAATCCAACTAGCTCCACGGTGACTTTGGAAGATAGTGCAATCTGTTTAACTTTGGAAAAAAGTACACTTGAAATAGAAAATGATGACGATTCTGATTTTGACATTCGTTTGGTAAGTACCAATGGATATGAAGAGTCTAATTCATAGGAGGCTGTGTTTTCTCATTATTGCTGCAAATGATTTAAGACAAAAATGTGATTGAATCTTAAATACCGTACATTCATGATATCAATTATTTATATTCTGTCTTTTGTAAATCATACTGATAAATAGCTTGTACTCAGACCTCTTTTATTTAATTAATTATTTGGTCAATTGGCATTAATTTACAAAATGTCAATGTGGGTAAATGGTTTGAGCATAGATTTCCAATTATTTTCTTTCTAGTTGCTATTTTAATTATGAAAAGTGAACTAAAAGATCAATGGTAGCTCTGCAAAGTAACTTTTGTTCATTGTGTTTTAGTTCATTGTCAAGTTATTCATTTTGGATTTATTCCAATGTGGGCACTTAGCAACACTTTCTGCTTAAATGCATCGTGACCTAATTTGCGAAGCAGGTGGTAAATTAGAATTAATACTTGAAAATACAGGAGCACTTCTGAATTGTTTGGCTTAATTAGACTCCTGTGAGCAAGTAAATTAAATAGTGACAAAGTTACTATTAAAATCAATGAGAGGTGAATGAAAATTATTTACAATAAAGAACAACATCAAATTTTTAATCTTCCACAAACCAGTTGTGAAAAATTCGGATGTTTAAGCATTCAAAGTTGATTTTGAGCTTGCACTTACATAATCATCACATTCCCATTTAAAGTCTCCTCACTTAAACTGTGTTGCCATGGAAAAATATATTTTCTTGAAATGAAGAATGACAATATAATTGTAGCATAAAATGTCATACATTTTGCAGTCTTAATGTGCAACATTACAGTGTAGACTAGAGACATGAAAAGAATCTAGCATTTCTACAAACAGACCATTAAGAACATACAATATAGGAACAGAAGTAGGGCATTCAGCCCCTCAAACCTGCTCCACCATCCAACAAGATCATGGCTTATCTTCTAGCCAATTTCCTGACCTGTCTCCATGTCCTTTGATTCCTTTAATGGGCAGAACTCTGTTGATTTCCTGTCAGGAAAAATGGTGCTGGTGACTAACGGCGACTTTCTGCAAGCTACAGAACCACCGTTACTTAACCATATAAAAATCTGGATTTGTGTTTTGAATGCAAGCATTGATTAAACTTCAGCAGCCCGTTGGAGTTGGAAAATTTAAAAGATTTGTATCTGACTATTGAGGAAGTATCTCCTCATCTCAGCCCTTATTTTGAGGCTGTGAACCCTGCTTTTACATCCTTTGGACAAAGGAAATAACCTCCCTACATCTACCCTATTTGTGTCTTTCGTTCCTGTGAAATTTAGAGCAGAGGTTCATCTACTTAATCATTGCTCACATGAGGAATTACTAATATGTACAATTTAGCCTCCCTTGCTTGTGGAGGGAGACTAAATTGTACATAATACTCCAAGCATGATCTCATAAAGGTGCTATATAATGGCAGTGTCATCCTTGCACTTGCAGTCAAACCTTCCTGCAATGTACTAATACTATTTCCCTTCTGAAATGCATGGTGTATCTACATGTCAGTTTTCAGTAGCTTGTGTACAAAGACATCAAGATAGCTTTGACCACATTCAATCCCTCCACATTCTGTGTTTTTCTTCTGAATTAGACAACCGCATTTTTTCCATGCAGTACTCCATTCTACATGATGTCGCCCATTCGAACAGCTTGTCCATATCCCCTTGAAGCCTCTGGATCCTCATAACTGCTCATGTTCCCAATTAATTTTGTGTCATCATTCAAGGTGGAAATATGATATCTGATCCATCAAATCACCAGTGCAGATAGATATCTTCAGCATCTCACTGCAGCAGTCCACCGTCCTTGCAAGTTTTTTGACACCTACCATCATCCTGGTTCATAAGAGGGTGACAATAACAGGCCTCAATGACTATCACCCATGGCATTGACCTCCTCTATTATGAAATGCATTGGGCGTCTAATGATGGAACTCATCAAAGTGCATTTCCCAGAGATACCACGTCCATTTCATTTCCACTGATGATGCTGTAGCCTTTTCTCTCTATTCTGTACTGACCCACCTGGAGAATTATGGCTCATACACTAGGCTGCTGTTCTTCAACATCAGCTCGACATTTAGTACGATAATTTCCCAGAGGCTAGTGGAGAAGCTGTCCTTGCTGGGACCCTTCTCTTTAAATGGACTCTGGACTTCCTCATGGAAAGACCACAAACTCTCTGGGTTGGTAGCACCGTCGTGCTGAGCACTGGCTCACCTCAGGGCTATGTGCTCAGCCTGCTCCTGTTCAAACTATTGACCCATGATGGGTCCAAACCTTACAGTGTCATCAAATTGCTAGATAATAGTACTACGAAGAATAGGTGGAAAATCTTGTGATATGGTGCAAGTGTAACAACCTGAGTCTCAATGTGGATAAAGTATACTTGATTGTGGACTTAAGGAGGACCAGTACAACCACCCTCCAATACACATTAATAACTTGGTAGTGGAGAAAGCGCATGACATCCTGTTTTGCGGAAACTGCCAAAATGTTTGGCCTGGAAGTCAGCCTGAAGAAAACTGAGGTCCTCCATCAGCCAGCTCCCCACCATGACTACCAGCCTCCCTACATCTCCATCGGGCACACAGAACTCAAAACAGTCAACCAGTTTACCTACCTCGGCTGCATCATTTCATCTGATCGACAAAGAAATAGACAACAGACTCACCAAGGCAAATAGCGCCTTTGGAAGACTACACAAAAGAGTCTGGAAAAACAATCACCTGAAGAAACACACAAAGATCAACTTGTACAGAGCCGTTGTCATACCCACGCTCCTGTTCGGCTCCAAATCATGGGTCCTCTACTGGCATCACCTAAGGCTCCTCGAACGCTTCCATCAGCGCTGTCTCCGCTCCATCCTCAACATTCATTGGAATGACTTCATCACCAACATCGAAGTACTCGAGCTGGCAGAGTCCGCAAGCATCGAATCCATGCCGCTGAAGACCCAACTGCGCTGGGTGGGTCACGACTCCAGAATGGAGGACCATCGCCTTCCCAAGATCGTGTTCTATTGCGAGCTCTCCACTGGCCACCGAGACAGAGGTGCACCAAATAAGAGGTACAAGGACTGCCTAAAGAAATCTCTTGGTGCCTGCCCCATTGACCACCGCCAGTGGGCTGATCTCGCCTCCAACCGTGCATCTTGGTGCCTCACAGTTCGGCGGGCAGCAACCTCCTTTGAAGAAGACCGCAGAGTCCACCTCACTGACAAAAGACAAAGGAGGAAAAACCCAACACCCAACCAACCAATTTTCCCTTGCAACCCTGCCTGCTTGTCCCGCATTGGACTTGTCAGTCACCAACGAGCCTGCAGCAGACGTGGACATACCCCTCCATAAATGTTGGTTATATATCTTTGCTTCCTATGGACCTGCTGGGTTCCTCTAGCATTTTTTACTACAACCACAGCATCTGTAGACTTGGATGTTTCACGTCACTATTTTCAAATCGCCTTTGTTGATCAGAGATAATTGGATTTAGTCAAAAAATAATTAAATAATGAGAAAGTTCGGTTTTTCAACAAAAATAATTTAAATGCATTTAACTTAATTCACAGGCAATATTGATTAAAATTAAACAAACACTTGACCACACTTGCCATTTTAAAGAAGGTTAGAAATTCTTTGGAGCTGCACAGTTAACCTAGTGGTTACAGTAGCAACAACCCAGCTTTGAATGCGGCACTGCCTGTAAGAAGTTTCCTCGGGTCCTCTGATGTCCTCCCACCCTCCAAAAGCGTGGTGTTTGTAGGTTAATTGGCATAGTTGCGCAGCACAGGCCCATGGGCCAGAATGAATTGTTACTGTGCTGTATCTCTAAAAAAAAGTTAAAGTTTTTTTTAAAAAGTGAATGCAAACAACTTGGATGATTTAGCCACAGTGGGTTTGGAGCTGAGGGGCCAAATACAAAGTGCATCAGGTGCCTTGGCTGATCTAGGGCAGAGCAAGAGATCAAATATGCTTCCATACACACTGCAACGAGCCAGTAATATTCCAAGGACTCACTAGCTGGTCACTAACACGATCCAAATTCAGTGAATTATATGTTTTGCAATTTGAACAATCCAGCTCTCCTTAAAATGTTTGAATATTTGTATGTATTTTCATTTTTGTATTTTTTTTAATGTTCAGTAAATATAAGGGAACAGCTTGCATATGGATGGTGCTTTTGGGATTTTTTAAACTGAAACATCAGCCATAAAATAGCAAAATAACTGTTCAATTTGGGAGAGTTAGAATATAGACTTTATTAAAATTGTCTTTTTCATTTGTTGCTTCAACTGTTGTCTTCAAGATGCTGAATTTAATTAGTGATGAGTCTTCATTTTGTCGTAACTAAAAATATTTGCATTTATATAGCACAAATGTTGTTACATATGAAATATACCAACAGTAAAAATATTAAAATATCTTTATTGAAATTGCACCTTTAGAAACAAGGTCATTACTTTACCAACCACTTCTTTTCATCTATACTATTGCCTCCATTTTTAAAAAAAGTTCTATTGCTATATGAAGTCCAACTGAATAAGCCATTAATGGATGAAAAGAAACGGAGCCAAGTGCCTGCAAGATTATCCACAAGTATGAATGGTGCCTGTTCAGGTACAGAATCTTTCCTGTCCTCTCTAATGGGATGGTGCCTGTGCCATGGGAATAGTAGTGGTTTCTTTTCATCCAAGTAAGTGAAAATTGTGTGACTGTCCACATTAGTGTAAATGGTGCCAATGCCAAATCCTCACTCAACTAGGTGGAATGGCACCTCCATTTTCCTATACAACAGTACCTCCAAATTAAATAGAAATTCATTGGCTGTAACACATTTTCAAACACTGAGATTGAGGAAGATGCTTTAGGATTGCAAAACGTTTTTGAAAATCTCCTCTCACCTTTCCAATCAGTGCTGTAGAAACCTGCTGGATGACTTGAATACTCTGAGCTGCACCTTCAGCTGAGTGTGTAAACAATTAGGGCCACATAGGACACTGGTTCCCCCCTGCCCACCCAACGACACTTTTTCCCAGTAAGTAACTATCTTTTGGCTTGAGCATTTTGAGTTTATGGAGGTAATTTGTAAGTTGCATGAAATGCCAAGGTTAATTCCTCATTGAGTCTTTCAGTTTGAACACTTGGCACTTCAGCACTTCTTCCAGAGTATCTTGTTCTTCAAGCTACTGTGCTGAGTGGAAGAATGTCATTTGCTGTTGTATAGAAATGAAATCAATGTACATGAATTTCTCCACAGATCAGGCAGCATCTTCAGAGAGAGAAATAGAACTGAAGTTTCAGTTTAATATCCAATCATCATTTCTGATTTAATAATCTCCATAATGTAAAGTTGGTTAAGGGATTTATATTAACCAAGGAACCTCCTTGGAAAAGTCCACTGCACCATTTTAAGCAACAGCCAAAGATCTTGGGATTTTCCTCTGACATTTGAGAAGACAAATGGATTCTCTTTAATATCTCCTCTGAAAGACTGCCTCTCTGACAGTACAGCACTCCCTTGTTCTAGATTTTCTGCACAAGTCTCAGTAGATCTTGAACCAACAGTGTTACTGTTTCTCACTTTATAATTCTCAAAGAACAAAGAGCAGGCACTTTGGCCCACATGCAGTGCCTTCTATAATGTTTGGCACAAAGACATAGTTTTCCTTTATTTGCTCCACAGTGTTCCATTTGTAATCCAATAATTCACATGTGATTAAAGTGCACATTCCAAATTTTATTTGAGTATTTGTGTACATTTTAGTTTGATCATGTAGAAATTACAACACTTCTTATACATAGTTTCCCTTATTTCAGGACTCCATATATTTAGGACATAGCAGTGGTGTGTATATAGTGCTTTATTGCATATCCCTTGCATGTAATGGCTATTTGAAGTCTGTGATTGATAGATATCTCTTGGTGCTGATGATAACCATCTACTGCAGCCATTTTCAGCTCCTGCTTGCTTCAGGGGCTTGTCCCATTAAGTTTTCTCTTTAGCATATGGAGGGCATGCTCAATTGGATTTAGATTGGGTGACTGTCTTAGCCATTCAAGAATTTTCTAGTTTTAGCTTTGAAAAACTCCTTTGTTGCTTTAGAAGTATTGTCTTGCTGTAGGATGAAGCGCCGTCCAATGAATTTGGAGGCATTTGCTCGAACTTAAACAGGTGTTTCTCTACATCTCAGAATTAATTTTGCTACTGCCATCAGGGTTTACATCATCAATGAAGATCAGTACACTAGTACTTGTGGCAGCCATACATAACACCCCCACCACCATGTTTCACAGATGAGGAGGTAAGCCTTGGATCTTGGGCAGTTCCTTTATGCCTCCACACTATGCTCTTACCATCACTCTTGATACAGATTAATCTTAGTCTCATCTGTCCACAGGACATTTTTTCCAGAATTCTGTAGGCTCTTTTAAATATTTTTTGGCAAACTGTAATCTAGCCATCTTGTTTCTATGGCTAACTAGTGGTTTGCAACTTGCAGTGTAACCTCTGTATTTCTTTTCATGATGTCTTCTGCGGACAGTAGTCATTGACACATCCACACCTGCCTCCTGAAGAGTGTTTCTGATCTGACTGACAGACATTTGAGGATTAGATGTGATGAAATGCTTTGAGAGTTTGATCGTGGCCAGAATTAACATGTAACTAAACAAAGGACTGGACCCACTGCAATTTACCGATCGTCACCATCACTCCACTACAGATGCAATTTTGCTGGCTTTCCACTCAGCTCTGGATCACTTCAAACAGCAATTCATACATACAGCTGCTCTACATCAACGACAGCTCAGCCTTCTACACCATTATTTCCTCAATGCTAGTCAACGACCTCAAAAACCTGGGCCTCTGTACTCCCCTCTGCAACTGGATCCTTGACTTCCTTATCAGATGGCCACAGTTGGTATGAATTGGAAGCAACATTTCCACCTCACTGACTGTCAACACAGGCTCACCTCAAAGATGTGTGCTTAGCCCACTGCTCTACTCACTATACACCCATGACTATTAGGCCAGGCACAATTCCAATGCTATCTACAAAATTTGCCAACAACACCACGGCAGAATCACAAAGGACAATGAGAAAGCATAGAGGAGGGAGAGAGATCAGCTCGTTGAGTTGTATCACACCATCAACTTTGCACTCAACGTTAGCAAAACCAAGTAGATGATTGTTGGCTTCAGGAGAAAGTCATGAGAACACAAACCAGTCCTCATCAAGGGCTCAGTAATGGAGCAGATCAAGAATTTCAAATTTCTGAGTGTCAACATCTCTGAGGATCTATCCTGGAGCCTCCATGTCAATGCAATCACAAAGAAGGCTCGCCAATGGTTCTATTTTGTGAGGTGTTTGAGGAGATTCGGTATGTCATCGAAGATTCTCACACTTCTACAGGTGTACCTTGTCCGTATCAGTGTCTGGTACCGCTCAAGCCAAGAAAATACTCCAGAGGATTGTTAACTTGGCCTGCGACATCATGGGCACCAGACTTCACTCCTTTGAGGACATCAACAAGAGGTGGTGTCTTAAGAAAGCAACCTTGATCCTTAAGGATCCCCACTACCTAGGCCATGTCCTCTTCACTCTGCTTCCATCAGGAAAAAAGGTACAGGAGCCTGAAGACAAGCGCTTAGCAGCACAAGGACAGCTTCTTCCCACTGCTATCAGATTACTAAATATAAATGAATCAAAGATGCTGCCTTTCTTTGACTTTTCGTGCACTACTTTTATTCATTTTGGTGAGGAAGTTTTATATGAATGTTTGCAATGTGATGCTGTCACAAAACAAATTTTTTGACTCATTCATGACAATAAATTTTGATTCTGAATTCTAACATCAGCAGTGGAAGTCTTCTTTGGCCAACCAGTCCCTTTGTGATTACTAAGCTCATCAGTATGCTCTTTCTTCTTAATGATGTTCCAAACTCTTCATTTTGGCAATCCTAAAGTCTGGATGATCTCTCTTACTGTTTTGTTCTTGTTTTTCAGCCTCTTAATGGCTTCTTTGACTTTCATTGGCACAACACTGCTCCTTGTGTTGAAAAATGGCAACTACAGACTCCAAAGGTGATCAAAAGCTTAGAAGCAAGCCTAGTTCACTTATACTTGCACCAAGGAAGTAATTAAACATACCTGAGTACTCACAAACACTTGTGAAGCCAAAAGTCCTAAACATTAGGGTGCCCTGAAACAAGGGGACAATGCGTAAAAAAAAAAAGTGCTGTAATCTCTAAATGGACAAACCAAAATGTGTACAAATAACCTTGAATAAAATCTGGACTGTGCGCTTTAATCACATGTGAATTGTTTGAGTACAAATTTACTGTGGACCCCAGGGGCAAGTAAAGGAAAAAAAATTGTCTTTGTCCAAACATTATGGAGGGCGCTGTATCTGTGCTGAACATTATGCTCAAGTTAGTCTGCTGCTTGCCTATGATGCAAATCCTTGATTGCCTGCATATTTATATGTCCGTCACGAAGCCTCTTGAACATTGCTTTAGTATCTGCTTCCAGCACTACACCTGGCAGACCACTCCAGGCACCCACCACTCTCCCTGTGTGCAGAAATAAATAAAAAGAATTGCCACACACGTCTCCTTTAAACTTGCAGCCTTTCATCTTAAATGCTTTTAGTAGGTTACCTTTTTACCCGGGGGAAAAAAGATTCAGACTGTTCTATTGTCTATTATCAGATTGTCTCTCATAATTTTATAAACTTCTATCAGGTTTTGTTACAGCCTCTAAAACACCAGAGAAAATAAATGAAATTTGTTTAACCTCCCCTTGAGGCTCATACCCTCTAATCCAGAGATTTTATGCCTCTATTTATTTGCTTTACACAAGGTAATAAATCATGTTAGGTTTGTGATTTCATAGCTTCTGTTTAGAGGATGAACTAGATTAACATTACAAGCTACAAAAATATCGACTACTGAAAATTATCTTTGCACTGTTAATCTGCTGTAACAACACAAGATGCATTGAAATGTTCTTGTACTAAAAACCATGAGCACTTAAGCACTCAAAAATGAACATTTTTTTTCCCGAAAGTTATAATTTGGTAATATCAAGAATGTGTGAAGAGAAGAATATCAAGAGAAAGGTCAAATTCTCTATTGATGATACTTCTGGAAGGAATCATTAAATATTGCTGCTTCTATTTCACTGCACAAAAGGTTGTTACACTTTAGGACCAGGCGATCAGCATTTCCAGTCCTTGCTAACTCCAGGACTGCGATAACCATCTAACCATTTACGGAGCGGAAACAGGCCATGTTGGCCTTTCGAGTCCGCACCGGTTCACTGATTTTGTGCGCCCTCTTCAGGCATTGGTGATTTTAAGTGTAGTATATCTTTGAGAATTTTAACATCTATCCATAGTTACTCTGTACTTTGGATGTGAAATCTCATATTAAAATATTCAAAAACATTGGCTGTGTGGGAGAAGCCAGTGAGTGGCCGTGGACAATTACTTGATCCCAGGTTACGACTTTTTCTAATGCTCGTACACTTCTTGCACATGCATAATCTTTCCTTGCCTTCATGGGTGTACAGTATGGAAACAGCATGGCAAATGAAACAATTTTCCTCAAGGGTAAAATTTAGATCATGGTGGTAGACTCATTTTACTGCTCTTTGCTTTCATTCTCACACTTCTGATGAAAATGGCTGTTTAAAGACCAAATTAAACTGAACATCAAAAGCTAGTATTGAACCACCCTACCATACAAGTACCTGGTTTTGAAGTAATTTGGGCAAATGTTTAAAAAGAAAAAAAATGACCGTCTCTTGCACAAGCAGGACCATATTATCGAATTTAAGTGCGAGTTAATTTTGTGTTCAAGATTTAGAAATCAATGGTCGAAAACTATTTCCAGACTGCCAGAGCCTTATCAAAGTGACTTCAGTACAATGGAACCCTGTGCTTGTGTGTAAAGACCTTGACTTTTCCTCCAGTTGCATCCTGGTACACATGACTATTAGGGTGAAGTCCAGGGAAGGGCTGCCACCTACTGGGAAATGGGATATAGGAAGGTTATTAGATCAGCTGATGCCAGATGTACAAGAAGCCATAAAGATTGTCCTTTGTATTTTACACACTGGGAAACCAACCATTGAATAAACCATTTCCACTTGAGGCAATGCAGCCTTATTCATGATAAAATCATTGTTTAAGAATTATTTGACCTGATGATTTGACATGGAACAAGAATATCAGAAATCTGACCACTTTTTCCTGTCAAATTAACTGAAAACAAGCAATTGCCCAGATCCCAAAAGTGTAGCTTGTCCCAGGTTGTGGAAGAATGGCATTTATGACCTGTTCTGTTATGAACTGGAGGGCAGAAAAGGGTTCAGCATGTCAGATACTGAAAATATAACTCAAATATTTTACATTTGTGAATGACTATAATGGAAACAGTTACATTTAATTCTGCACATCAATCTCTCTGAGATTTTATCAAATGCAAATACACCATATCCACTCATTCAAGTGCCTTGCCATTCAGCATAAGCGATCATGTCTGTCCGTCCATCACAATCTCTGACCTTCCGAATTGTAGTTGTAGCCTCTTCTTCGGTGAAGGTTCCATCTTTGAGCTGAGACCGTTGTCGATGATAAGATCATGATTATACAAGGGAAAAATACTGAAGTGGTTTCCCATTACTGCCTTCAGTTGCAGTGTCCTTACTGGATAGGTAACCCTAGCCATTGATCATCAGATTCATCTGCCCAGTGTTTTTAGTTTTACAACCATAAATTACAATTTATAGAATCTGCTTGTAAAAACCATCCACCATCTGCAATTCATGGTTTCAGGTGTCCCTAATTGGGAGGCTAAACAGGTTCTAAACCTTGCCCAAGCGTGACCTGTAAGCTATCGGACAGGAGGAGTGGCTTAAATCTCCTTTTGCTGAGCAGTTGTGTTGCACTGACACTGATCCATATCCCTTATCTCTTCAATGTGTTTCATCTTCAAAAGCATCATGGTTCCAAATATTTCAGAGCTCTGTGGAATCAATCATTGGAATGTTTGGATACTGGGTAAAACAGAGAATGCAGGAATGTGGAAGAAAGGGGTGGTCATTTAGAATGGGGAAACACAGAAGAATGGTCAAGTGTTCTACATCTTCAACTCCATCCCTCTTCTACAGTGTCCAAAATGTTTTCAACCTTTATCTTGAATATCTGCATCCCAATGGCATGCAAAAAATACCCAAGACTTTGAGCATCTGAAATGGTAAGCTCTAGAGTACATCCCCAATCATGAGAAACATCCTGTCACCCTTGCAAGACATTTGAGAATTTCGTTATCAGATCAATATTCCACAAACATTGAAATATAATGTTGACATTTTGTGGTTCAGGGGAAAGGTATTAATTAAATGAATCATTTTAAATTTTAACCTTTTTTTTAACTTACACAGAACTGCATCCCATGAAGGTTATTGCAGCATTAGAAACCTTTAGTACAACTGCCTTCCTTAAGAAGATTTTTCTTTTTAACCTAGTAAATCGACTGGATGAATTTGTTGGACGGATGTCAGCACAGACAGAGTATAAACCCAGCCTAAACATTCCTCCACCACATGGACAGGAGACATACTCTACACTCCGGCTAATTGAAGAATTAACACAGAAGTCCTGTTTATAAAAGAGAGAATTGTATAACCTCAGTTACGTGCCATGGACCTTGTCAACTGACATTAAGCAGGCCAGGATTCCAAAAGAACATTTCACACTTCAGCACCAAGTCTATGTTGCTTGTTCTACAAATAGCTCTTTATTTTTTTCATTTTTGTGATTCCTCCCTGGGGAAAAAAAATTCAGCATTTTTACTGGTTCTGAAATTCTACCAGATTTCTATTTTGTTACTTTGCTGGTTTTGATTGCATACATTTCAGAATCTGGAAGTTTTAAAAGAAAAAGGTTTTTCGGATGCCAAAAACACTTGTGCCTGAAGCGTGAGTGTTAACTTTTCTATTTTGTTAAATTTCCTAAGAAGCAATCTTTTAACCAGTGTATGGATAAAATTGTCTACTTTGTACTTGCATTGAATTGCAATGTTTGCACATGACTACATTAACAAATATTCCAGAAACTGTAGTTTCACTTATCTGTCAGTTTAAAAAAAGTTTACAGAAATGTATACACCATCTCAATGTCTATTTTAAATATGACAAAGAGTCTATTTTAATGAACTCTTTCTGGGAGGTCTTAAAAGTATCTAAATAAATATCTTTAAAATTGTATGAAGTTCGCTTGAGATGCTTCCTGCAGCATAATTAATATTCACTTAACAAAACTTGTGTACAGGAATTAAATGTCAAATCTATGTTCTTATGAGTTATTATAATGAATGGCTTGCTGAAATTTATGCTGCATTATATGTATGTAAATTATATAGGACAGGAGTTTTGTTGCCATTCTGAATTACTGTAAATCTTTCTGCAAGCAATCATATTCCGATTATTTAAATGTTACTTTATTGTTGAGCATTTATTTATTTAAATTGGTCTTGCTGCAGCCATTTTTCTGGTAATGGGAAGATTCTTGGCAACCCCTGGTGGATGTGGTTTAGCATTGCACAGCCTTAAGGGCAAACTGAACTAGTTTCACATGCCAATGTTTTGACTCAATTAGAAAGCACTTAGAAAGAAACCACCAGCAGAGAATAAAAAAAAGTTAACAAAACTACAGAATTGTTCTTTTTTAAAAAAAAATTTGCCACCTCCCATGATTTGCCTTTCTTGGTACAAGTTGAGAACAAAACATGAAGAATGGATTGCTTTGCATCTTTAAAAATTAATTCTGCCTTGGAGTCCAGCTGTGTTTTTAAAGCATAGCCAGAGGGAGAAAATGCACCTAACAAGAAGGTAAGTGTCTGTGAAATGTACTTTTTGATAGCCATGGCCAGTCCTTGATGTCATGGAGCTGTGGCTCCAAGGTTCATGCCAGATGTTGTTGAATATTCATAGACTACTTTGGCAAAGGGGTTTGAAAACAGAATGATACTTCCCATCCACCCACTTCCCCACTCCCTATTTCCCATCCCACCCACTTCTCCCCTCCCTAGTTGTAATCGCACTCACTTCTCTTCCCCCACCCCAAAATCATGTGAGCAAGAATTGAACCTAAAATAGTGTTTTAAAAATGTATAGCATCCACCAAATATCAGTTGCTGGTGCAGTTTACTGTGCTACTGATGAGCCTGTGTTATTCTGTATTTATATAAAGGATACAAATGTGCTTCAATATGCAACATTACGTGATGTGCATGGCAGTATAAATGTGGAACTGCAAACTCAAGGTGCTACAACTGTTTGCTTGCTCTATGCATATCTACACCACCTCATCCCACTTGTCCTCATATTCACTTTGGAAACAAAGCCATCTTAAATCTAACATCCATTTTAGTTGTGTCCTAGACAAAACAAGTGGCTCTAATCTACCTGCAATGAAGGACACTAGGGTGCTCATTTCCTGTCTCTAACCCACACAGCACCAAATTGCTTGGATAACCTGTTATCTTGACATTGTACTGTCAGTGGATTATCTATCTATCTATTTATTTATTTATTTTACTATGTTTTCATTTGCATTTGAAATTAGTTCCACTTAACTGTTTTGCACATACCATTTGGGAATATTTCACTGTTGCTTCTCATAGCCAATATAAGAATAATTTCTGTTGCCCTCTAGAAGTTCCAAGATTTCAAAGGCTTGTCTAATATGTAATGGATGGCTGAGTGTGAATACATAGATTCAGTAGTCCACGTAGATGTTGCGATGGTCACATGACAATTTTTAAAATTGCATCTGACAAATGGTATAAATTCCATACAAACTTTCCTCTCTAGATTGCTTCAGTCTTGTCCTCAGCTGTGTCCAGGATCTGCAGGCAAGGACACTGCTTCACTGCTCTTGCTATGGCAGTTAAAAATAGTTGGCCATAACTGTAGAGGAACCAAAGCCATTCTGAAATTTGTCACAAAGATTATTTGCAGGGAACAGCTATAACGTGAAAACCTGGTGTTTTCAAGAATGAATTCTAATGTCAATTATTATAATTACTCTTTCCATTCATTCCTTTTACTGATGATGAATGATACTGAAAGTTGTTGACTGCATTACTAGTAAACTAGCTCTAGTGTGAGGCAGGATTGGTAATGTGACTGTAATTAGAAGGGACTGGAGTTGGGAATGGTGAGACCCATTTTCAATTGTTTTGCTACTAATCCAGGAGTTAAACAGAATCTTCCCTAGTATCTGTCATTGAAATGCCCAAAACAATGTGTAAAGATGATTAATTTCAAGTTATTTACTACACTAAGGAACTTTTTCGCTGTCAGGGGTTCAAGAAAATCCATGCAATCTCCCCAAAGCTGGAAAGAACAAAGTATAACACCCATGTTGCACCTTCATGCAATTGTAATGGCAGGTACAACTGGTATATTTAAAATAATTCCTCAACAGAAGCATAATTTGAGGTAAATTCTGTTTCTTGTAGTGAGCTTGAAACCCTTCTTTAAGGACCTGGTTTGGTTAGTTTCTGAAATGAACTAAAAATTACTCCTGATGTGAGCGGAAGCTGGATTCTCTGAATTATTATATCAGGAACACAATTAGTAAGATGCAACATATGTTCTAAGAAATAACACTTAACAGTATTTGTGCAGACAACCTAGAAAATGGCCACATTCACAAGATACTCCATCTAGGACAATCATACATTTTCATGACTCACTATCAGGCAGCACCAGATTACAACTAGCCGACCCTGATGAAGACATGGACAGCACGGTTAGCTTAGTGGTTAGCACAACGCCTTTACAGTGCTAGCGATTGGAACCAGTCCAGGGTTTGAATTCTGCACTGTCTGTAAGGGGTTTGTACATTCTCCCCGTATCTGTGTAGGTTTTCTCCAGGGGCTCCAGTTTCATCACGCTGTTCAAAATGTACCAGGGGTGTAAATTGGGCTGCATGGACTTGTGGGCTGAAATGGCCTGTTACCATGCTGTATGTACAATTTTTTAAATTAAAAGAACTTCACTCGCTTGCAGTTAGGGGTTACATCACCTGAAACAACCTGTTGAGAATGCAGAATCAAAGATGTCCTCAGACAATTATTTAAAGCATTTTCCTTAGGTGAAAAAGTCATGCTAATTGTGTTACTGGGTTAAAAAATATCAAATCACACCAACAACTGGGGAAAATTAAATTGTTAATTAAATATATCGATTGAAAATCTTGCATTAACAAAGGTCACTATGAAACTAAATAGCCATAAACTGAGTTGAATAAAAAAACAGAAGGAACTCTTCTATCTTGAGAGATGATCTGACATGCATCTCTAGAATCACAGAATTTGGGTCAGCTCTTCAATGTTCTTTGAAGCAATCTCGCAAGCTACTCAATTCAAAGGATGAATAGCAAACACATGCCAGTGACATCTACACTCTATGAAAACATGATTAATACCAAGCAAAATGTAGTTTGAAGAGCTGAAATGTTAAGAATGAAGAACAGTCAAACTTATGAATGTGTGACCTAAGTATCTAACTTCAAATAGATGCAATAGTTTACTTTTCTGAACACGCCTTGAAATAAATTCCATTTTCTGAAGTCTTTGTCTCATTTAACTTTCTCCATTTTCCATCATATTTGCCTCACAATGGTGTGGTGGACTAGATTCTAGCCAGAATTCTAGCAAAGCACAAAATATCAGGAAACTTCAGTTTTAAGCATCCACAATATTCCACTATTGTTTTATTTAAACTCAACGATTGCACTCTGATGATGCTTAGTTTTTTTTTTAATTTAAAAATGAATTGCAAGTATAATTTTCGGTGGGTATGGAAGCACGCTAATTGGGTGTTAGCAAAATCTGAGTACAGACCAGCATTGGAGTTTACATCTATACCCTCTATATGCCCACCGCCCTTTCTGCAATGTTGGAGCAGAAGTTCAAGTGTTCATCAGTAATTGGAAAAACACTGGCCTTGACCCTAGAGGAGCTGATCTTGAGGCTTCCATACCTTGTTTGCAGTGGTGACGTTATGCTACACAAGAATCGCGGAAATAAGCATGCAATCGTGCCCACTGAACCAGGACACACGCGAACCCTGAGTTCAGCATCTACGCATGCGTGGGACCCGCGCACAAACCCTGTGTTCAGCATCTACGCATGCGTAGGACCCACCCACATCGCAGGAGGGTCTGTTCCACGCGTGAACGTAATTCCGCCCACAGTTGTCCATGCAATCCGAACGCATGCGTAGATCCTCGCTGCATTACGCCGGGGCATCCGGCTTTGCCGCGCTTGAAGTAGCGTGAACGTGCCCTTAAGGCGGTCCATCCCTATCCAGGTTTTGTTCGGGGGCACCCGATGAGATCGTTAGCCTGCCGGTAAGTATGGCAGGCCTTCTGAACCGGAGCCGGCTCTGTTGGTGTCCACTGATCTACCGGTGCATTCAGTTCCCGAGGATAAGCGACGTCCGGAGGCTACGGCACGCACTCCCGGTGAGTCCCACTCCAATTCCCTCCCCCTGATGTCCCTTTGCGCCTGCGCAGGCCCGCTCTCAGCCGGTGGTCACCAGCTCCAACGGCAGTTTATAATTTGAACTGCACCTGGCGCCCGACAATCTCACCTGCTCTGTTTCCCCGCCCTCCTATGTTCCCTCGCATTCTTATTGGTTATCTTTGGTCTTATTTCCACGTGATTGGCGGAAGACATGTCCATCCAATAAAATCCTTCACACCATTGAACCTTCCTTTGGCAACTCGCCATCAATTCCACCCACTCTATCCTGTGCTTAACTGTCATTCGTCCTCTTGAGTCACATGACCTATTATTGCCAATGACCGACATATTTCTGCAACACTCGTATTAGTTAGCCTTTTACCCCGACTATAGCAATGATTAGCACATCAGTCAGCTGCAATCCGCCAATTATTATAATCACAACAGCTCAGGAGGTAGAAGGTGAAGCTGTCACCTGAAATAGCCATCTACAACAAATAAGGAGTCCATTGCATTTCTACATGTCAGTGTACATAAATAGTTTTGTATATGAATGTTGTAGGTTAACTTGTTCAACTTTATCATACGATTGCATCAGCGTTCTCCGGTCCATGGCATTAAACCCTAAATACATACAGACAAATGCACACACAATTAATAAATAGAGTCAGTGGGTTCTTTAGCAGTTCAGTAGTCATTCAGCGCTCTCATTGACCATGGAAAGAAGCCTAGTGGTTCTGGCTGTAATACTTTTGTATCTCTTCCCCGATGGGAGTAGCTGGAAGATGCTGTACACAGAGTGGTAGGAGTCCTTGCAGATTTTGTAAGCCCTCTTTAAACACCAGTCTTGGTAAATCACATCACTAGGTTGGAAGAAGATCCCAGTGATCCTCTCTGCCACTGTTATTTGACCTCTGATCCAATGCTCTATGACAACTGTACCACACGGGTGTAGTTGGCCAGGACACACTCGATAGAAAATTGGCAGTTACATAGAGAGGTTGAATCCCAATGAGGACAGCTTCTCCAGCAGCCTCTGGGATTAAATGCCAAGCTGATGTCAATGAACCACAGCCTGGCATATGAGGCATCATTCTCCAGGTAGGTCAGAATAAAGGGGGAATCCTATAACATTGCCAGTGAACCAGTTCCATCTGTAGGCGAATTGAAAGAGGTCCAGTGTCTCTGGGATGTGTGTTTTGATACGTTCCATCACCAGATGCTCAAAGCATTTCAAAATAGTGGAAGTCAGGGCAGTAGTCGTTGAGGCCTGTTAATGTCACCTGTTTGGTACTGAGATGATGATAGCTGCCTTGAAACCTGCAGGAACAGTGGACTGCTACAATGAAATTTTGAAAATCCCCATAAAGACTTGCATCAATTGGTCTGCATAGTCCTTCAGTACTAGACCAGGTATGTTGTCTGGTCCCACTGCCTTGTGTGTGTTCACACCCTGCATAGGATTGTCCTGAACTTGGCTGCAGGGGGAGATGGAGCTCTTTTTTGAATTAGCCTGTTCTTCACGTCGAACCATGTAAAGATGTTCAGTACGTCTGGAAGGGAGACATTGTTGTCTTTGACAAGGTTGTCTTGTAAACTCTTAATTGTTTTGATATTTTACCACATGTGCCTCCTATTACCGGTGTTGCGCACCTGACTATGATTCTCTCTGTGTACCCACGCTTTGCCTTCCAGATTGCACAAGAGAATTCGGCTCTGGCTGATCTTAGTGCCAACTTGTCTTCTGTCAAACTGCTTGCAGAAGAACCCTTCCAGTTGTAGGTTACTGAATACAGATGAATACAGATGTGGGTACAATGACATAAAAAACAACATTGGTAAAATTTGGAAAGGGGTACACTGAAGGAATTTGAGGAGCTAGGTACTAAATTTAAAAGCAGAAACAAAATGGTTTCTGGGTTGCTACCTGAGCCATGTGCAAACTGACACAATTGTTAAAATTCAGGAATTAAATATGTAGCTAAAAGAGTGGTGTGGGAGAAGTGGGTTTGAATTTGGGGATATTGGTGCCAGTATTGGGAAAGGAGGGAGTTCCTGCGATGGGATGGAATCCATCTGAACTGTGTGGGCCCAGAGTCCTTGTAAATCACCTCACTAGGGCGGTGGATAGGGCTTTACACAAAATAACAGTAGTTGGGTTCAATAGATTGGAAAATTATGGATTGTAGCTGCGCACTACTCGAAAGAAACACACACACACACACACACACACACACACGAGTGCAGTCAGGTTTATCTCTGTTTAATTGGGGGCTCAGGCTCAACTTTTATATCTTTTGTGTTCCCGCCGTTTACCCCTTTTTACTGACACAATGCATAAATAAAGTGGGTTTCCAGCATGTGGGTACCCTCTTGCATGACAATCCTTTCTTCCCTGCACGCTGTCCCTGTCTGTTGGCTCTGCAGTTGGGCTAGTGCCATTTTGGGGTCGCTGGCCCTTAAGCTACCCATCTACCGGTTCACTTGCGAGGGCCAGTGCTGCTGCGTGGTCTGCTGGCTTTTAGGTGCACTCACCATCCAGAGCATCGGTTTGATCATCACAGGATAAAGTTAAAGGAATTGAGAATGACGGGGGTGGGGTGGGGGGGAGTGGCTATGCTGGGTGGCTGAGCAGACATGTTGTTCTGAGCTCGCCAAGAAAATCCTCTAAAATTTACTATGTCCTTAAATATCAGCGAAGCTGATGGTGAAAGACAGTGTAAATCAGATATTTAAGGTCATAGTAAAAATTTATTTTTGTTTAGTGGTCATCTTAATTTTTATGGTGAAATGTCAAAGTTTTATCCTATCTACATCTTAGGGAGCTCAGAGAATGGAAATAAGGATCTGAAGGTACAGCTCAGTAGAATGCTGGTATAATGGGCGTAATGGCATCAATGGGGGGAGATCGTTTTCAAGATGGCGCTTTAGGGTGGGGGTTTTTCTTCTTCTTTCTCTCTGAAGGCTTTTGCGGGCTTTTCTTTGCAGGCCTTGGGGACTTCCTGTCTATATCACCACCAGGGCGGAGGTTGTATTATTTTTAGGGCAAGGTCACAGATCATGAAACGGTTTACATACTTGTAAATTTGCACAGAATTTTTAATAAGTTATTATGGATAGGTCATTGAAGTTTGTAAGTTTTAATGTCAACGGTTTGAACGGGACGGTCAAAAAGAAAATAATACTCTCATATTTAAAAAAGATAAAAGCTGGCATAGTATTTCTCGGAAAAAAAACACATCTTACTAAAGTGGAACACGACAAATTGAGGCGATTCTGGGGGGGGTGCAGGTCTTCTCTTCCTCATTTCTCAGTGGGCGTGGCAGTTTTGATTAATGAGAATGTCCCAATTGCTGTAGAAAATGGCTCCATGGACCAAGCGGGTAGATATGTAATGATAAATGGCAAACTTTGCTCAGAATCATGGACGTTAATGAATATTTATGCCCCAAATTATGACGATGAGGTCTTTATGAAGGACGCATTTTTAAAAGCCACAGAGGGAAGGAAAAATATATTGATTGGAGGGGACTTTAATTTTTGTTTGCATCCAATTCTAGATAAATCAGAAAAAATGGTAACAAGAGCCAAGGCAGCTAAATTAACTCTCATATATGAAACATTTAAACTTGATGGTTGTATGGAGGCAGACTAACCCTAAGGAGAGAGATTATTCATTTTATTAACAAAAACACAACTCACATACCAGAATAGATTTATTTTTGCTATCATTGAGTCTGAAAGATCGGGTAGTAAAAACTGAATATTTACGTGGACTGCACTCAGATCACTTGCTGCTAACCTTGGTAATACAATTATCAGAGAAGCAGGAAAATGAATACAGATGACAATTAAATAAGATGTTACTAAAAAGGGAAGATTTTAAACAATTTACAAAATAACAGATTGAACTTTTTTGTGAAACTAATTTGGAATCAATGGACAGTAACTTTCTAATATGGGATACATTAAAGGCATATTTGAGAGGACAAATTATTTCATGTGCAAAAAAGATTAAAAGAGAATTTAATGCGGAAATAATAAATTGGAGATGGTGTGGCAGATGTAAGTTATGGACATATGCCATCATGTTGAAATAGAATGAATAATGAGAACCCGCCTCAGGTTTCAGCCAGAGAAGAGTAAAAGCCTTCATTGATGTGCTGTCAGACTTGATATAGACAAACAACAGGTGACCTGGCATCATGACATTCACGTTGAGTAGGCCAGTGCTTCTCCATAGACCTACAGGTGCTGCTGAGTCACTATGCCTTGCCAGTAGATAGGAACCTGTTGTGTCTAGCTATCATGAGTTTGGAGCTGTTACTGCTGGTTCTGGCCACTCCCCCTCCCCCCCCCCCCCCCCCCCCAAGCATACCGCTACAATGGAAATAGGGGAATTAGAAAAGGAATATCAAAGGACGGGAAATACAGGCAAATATAGATCACTGGAAAATAAGAAAATCCAATACAACACCTTACAAACATAAAGAAAAGACTACGTTAAATACAAAGCAGAAATGCTATGAATTGGGAGAAAGAGCGCATAAAGTATTATGGCAACTGAAGGCTGAAGAATCAGCAAGAGCTATAAATGCTATACAAAAGGAAAATGACACGATTACATACAATCAAAAAGACAAATGAAGCATTTCAACAATATTACAAAAAATTATATGAATCTGACTCGCTGGGGGATGATGCTGAAATAGATAAGTTCTCAGAGGCAGTTGAACTCTTGAAGTTGAATGATGAAGACAGACAGGAATTAGATTTACAATTTACCAGGGAAAAAATTGGAGAAACATTAGGGACGCCTCAAACTAACAAAGTCCCGGGCAAGGATAGATTTCTGGTCGAGCTTTATAAAGAATTTAAAGAGCTGTTAATGCCCCTGTTTATGGATGTAATAGAACAAGCGGTGAAAACCCAGAAATTACGGATTCCTTCTCAACAGCAGTAATTACTGTGTTGCCCAAAAAGAACAGAGATCCTATGAAAACTTCATCTGATCAACCGATACCTCTTTTGAATGTAGATTACAAAATAATAGCAAAAGCATTAGCAAACAGATTGGGACAATTTTTACCTAAATTAATTCACGTAGATCAAGTAGGATTTGTTAAAAGGAGGCAAGCATCAAATAACTTGTATTAACATAATACACTTAGCTCATTCACGGAAGGTCCCCTATGTAGTAGTATCTCGAGATGCAGAAAAGGCATTTGGCAGACTTGAGTGGCCTTTTTTATTTAAAACATTGGAAAAGTTAGGTATTGGATGAGAATTTATAATTTGGTTTAAGACTCTATACCAAAATCCATAGGCAAATATAATAACTAATAACCAGATATCAGGAATGTTCCAATTAAGCCATTTAAGCAGGTATGGCTGCCCCCTTTCTCCAGCACTGTTTGTTATGGTGATAGAACCTCTGGCAGAAATGATCAGGGGTGATCCTAAAATTAAAGGCTTCAAAGCTGGATAAGTTCAACACAAGATTAGTTTGTTTACTGATGATATATATATATTTTTTTTTAATATATTGATATATATGTCTGAACCCGGAGGTTCCATGGAGAAATTACAGGAAATATTAATAAAATATGGGAGAGTATCAGGATATAAAATAAATATGGAAAAAAAGTGAACTTTTACCAATAACTAACCAAAATTATGAGCGCTTTAAAACAAACAGTATGCTTAAATGAAAAAGTGATGGGATTAAATATTTAGGAATCATGCTCGATAACAATTTGAACAATCTATATAAATTGAATTACTCTCCCTTATTGGCAAAAATAGAAAAAAGATTTGCAGAAGTGGAAGGACCTGCCTCTGACCTTAATAAGAAGGGTTCAAATGAAGATCATACCAAAGATCCAATATTTGCTTAAAAAAACCATATGTTTTTTAAAATAAAATGGTTAGGCAATTTTTATGGAACAATAAAGTGCCAAGGATAGCACTGGACAAATTGATGTGGGGCTATAAATCGGGGGGGTTTAGGCTTTCTTTTATGAATCAGAAACACCGAATTGGGTACATATGGCGCTACACGGGTTGGAGGGAAGCATCATTTATTTATTTATAGGTGGAACTTGAAACTAATTAAGAAAAAGTCTTCTAATCCTATATTAATTCGTTAGATTAGAATATGGCAAGACACCAAGGACATAATAGGAAGGAAAAGTGGAATTTCTATAAGGGCTCCATTGCTGCCTATAATAATGCAAAATAAGATTTTAAATATTTGGTCCCAGAAGGGGATTAGATATATTACAGATTGTTATAAGGATGGAATTTTAATGTGATTCGAACAAATGAAGAAAATATATGATGTCCCAAATGGCATCTTCCTTTGCTATCTGCAATTAAGAGCTTTTATTTAAAGAGAAATTGGGGGAAACAATATGACTCCTTTGGGGTCAAGTCAATTGGAATGCAAGGAGTCACGTGATGGAGTAGTGTCTGGTAGGAGAATACCAGCCCTCTCCAGAAAAAAAGAAATAAAGTGAAGAAAACACAAAGTTCAAGAAACACAAAACACAACAAATAAAAGATAAAGGTGTGGAGAAAAGAAAGAAAATGGCACCCAAGAAGGAAAAAGCAAAAACAATGGGGGGGGAAATGGAAAAAAAAAGACGCCGGAAGAGAAAGGAGAAGGCCTTACCTTCATGAAGAGGCAGGGAGCCGCCGTGGAGAGAGGAACCCGCACCCTGAGGTTAGTGGCGATCCCGTAGAGTCATGACCTCCCGACCGCTGGACTGCAAAAATGGCTCTCTGAGCCAAACAGAAGTGCGCAACTGCGCATGCACGAGGAATCGCGCGTGCGCAATGCGCACACTAAGGAAAAAGAAAACACCGACGGGAGGGGGGCCCAGCTGAGGAGCGAACTTAGTGCGACCAGCTGAGAGATGCCCGACAGCAGGGCTCTCAGCTGGAAGAAAAGGAAAGCGACAGAAAAGGGAGTGATAGGAAAGATAAACAGCAACAGGAAGCCCACAGATAACTAGCCCAGAAGAAGAGGACCAACAGCAAGAAGCCATGCAAAAAAAAACACCCAGCAAACTAAGGCAAACAGCTCAACAAGAAAGTCAGAAGAGACACAGATACAAGGAAGAGAAGTAGAAGACACAAACACAGGTGCAGACACAGAAGAAGACCAAGCTCTGCACAGAGGAATAGAAGGTAAAATAGATGGACAGTATATAGATAAAAAAAATTTTCAAGAACAAATGAGAGCATCAAAAGAATGATTGACATTAGAATTTAGTGAAATGAAAAGTACAGAAGCAAAAGTGAGTAGAATAGAGCTGGTCATGACAGAAATAGCGAAAAGATTAGAAAATGTGGAAGAACGAGAAATGACTGTAGAAATGGAAGTGACCTAAGAAGAAAATTGGAAGACAGTGAAAAAAAAGTTAAAGAAACACAAGAGTTGTTAGCTCAGAAGATTGATATAATGGAAAACTATAGTAGGCGAAACAATATGAAGATAGTGGGCCTAAAGGAAGATGAAGAAGGCATAGATATGAAAGAATTTATAAAAGAATGGATACCAAAGGTCCTGGGAATGCCAGAAATACAGGAAGGAATGGAAATAGAAAGGGCACACAGAACACTAGCCACGAAACCACAGCCACAACAAAAACCAAGATCCGTTTTAGTAAAATTTCTGAGATACACGACAAGAGAAAATATATTAGAGAGGGCAAGGAATAAAATTAGAGAAGACAAAAAACCATTGGAATACAAAGGTCAAAAAATATTTTTTTACCCAGACATAAGTTTTGAACTCCTAAAGAAAAGGAAGGAGTTTAACACAACAAAATCGATCCTATGGAAAAAAAGGCTATAAATTTATATTAAGATATCCAGCTGTGCTTAAAATAGTTATCCTGGGGCAGCAAAACAGATCTGGAGAAAGCACGAGAATTTGCAGAACGCCTGCAGGACAGAAGGAGAGATGAAGAGATGTAACTAGAACGAAGAATGACAGCAAACTACATATGAAGATGTAAAAATAATGTATAAGTAAGAACTAAAGAAGGGAAAGAAAAGGGAAGTAAGGGGAGAAAAAAAAGAGGGGAAAAAAGTCAATTGGAACGCATTTTATGGGTGGGTAATATACCTAAGTTTATTACTCAAATTTATTTTACCCTCCAGACGATGGGAAAAACCTCGGAATTCATAGGTCCAGGAAAAGATGGGAAGCAGATTTAGCAGTGAACATATCAGAATATTCCTGGGCTGAATGGTGCAAAGAAGGGTTAACATCAATTATTGATGTGAGGTATGGTTTTGTACAATACAATTTTCATCATCAATTATATTTGACGCCGCAAAAATTACACAAATTAAAGCCTGAAATGTCCAACAAGTGTTTCCGATGAGGAATAGAAGAAGGAACATTTCTCCTTTCTGTTTGGTCCTGTGTGGAAGTAAATGTTTTCTGGCAGGAAGTGTCAGAAGTGTTAGCTAAGATTACAGGAGTCAACTTCCCCGGCAATTTGTTGGGGAATTTTATAGACATCAGTAATCATTTAACTGAGTTCCAAATCTCATTTACACTAATTGCATTGGTGATAGCTAAGAAATGTGTAGCCATCACATGGAAATCAGATTTCTCTGAAGAGATAGATATCAGAAATGGACAGATGTCTTCCTATGGAAAAGATTACTTACAATTTAAGAAACAAACACGATACATTCCTAAAGACCTGGTAACCATATTTGAACTTTATTGGTACACAAATGTAATATTGCTGCTGTAAATACGTGATCTGTCCTCAACCTTGTGCTATTATTTTTACTAGTAAAATAGACTGTGAACCTCGGCAGTAGACAGAAAGATTCTGTACCTGTTTATCCTGTTTAAGTTAAGGGAAGGGGGGCTGGAAAGTTTGTTTTGTTTTGGAATTTTTATAATGGTCTGTTTTTTATATAAATATATATATATATATATATATATATATGTAAATTATACTTTCTGTATTTTTATAAAAAAGAAAGAAGAAGGTCTATACATTTATTTGTAAGTGGTATATCGATTATTTTGGTATATATATATATATATATATATATGTAAAAAATGTATAAGTGATATGTGTTTGAAAACCAAAAATAAAATATAAAAAAATAGAATGCAGGAGAGGTTATTGAAGTTTCAGAATAAAAGATAAGACAAAAATTTTAGAAAAGGTAAACTCTGGCAAAACAGAGACAAATATCGGGTTAGTGAACATGGGACTGAATCCTCACCTTGTAAGAAATAAGGTAGATGAGCTTAAAGCACAGTTTGAAATTGTCAGCGTTGTGAGCATAATAGAGACTTTGCTGTAGAAAGAGGATTACAACTGAGCTAAACATCCAAGGATGTCCACTCTGTTGAAAAGAAAGGCAGGTAGACAGAGAGGGTGTGTGTGTGTGGGGGGGGGGTTCTGTTGGTTAAAAAAAATTAAAAATCCTCAGCAAGAAGGGATCTCTGATCAGAGATGTAGAATCCTTGTGGGTAGAGCTGAGAAACTGCAATAGTAAAAAGACCTCAGTGGGAGTTACTTACAAGCCTCCAAATAACAGCTAAGATGTAGAGTGCAAATTGCAACAGGAGTTTGAGAAGGCATGTAATAAAGGCAATGTCTCAGTGACCACAAGGAAAGAGGCAATTGTAGATTTGCTGCTGTGCAGTGAACTAGATTTGATTAGGAAGCTCAAAGTAAAAGAACCATTAGGAGGTAGTGATCATAATATAATTGAATTCACTATGCAGCTTGAGAGGGAGAAGCTAAAATTGAATGTGTCAGTCAAGGTAACTATGGAGGCATGAGAGAGGAGTTGGCCAAAGTTGATTGGAAGGGAAGACAGTCAAGCAGCAATGGCAGGAGCTTCTGGGAATAATTCTAAAGACACAGAATTGTTTCATTTAAGAAGAAGAGGGTAGGGTGAGGCAACCGTAGCTGAGAAGGAAAGTCAAAGAGAGCCAAATGCAAAAGTAAGGTCAGAGAGTATTGCAAAAATTGGCAAGAAGTCAGTGGATTGGCTAGCTTTTAAACACCAACAAAAGGCAACAAAAAAAAACAATAAGGGGAGAAAAGATAAAATGTTGAAATTAGCTAATAACATGAAAGAATTTTTTCAGATCCAAATAGTAAAAGAAAGGTAAGAGTTGACATTGGACTGCTGGAAAATGATGCTGGAAAGGTGGTAACGGGGAACGAAGAAATGGTGGATGAACTGAACAGGTATTTTTGTGTCAGTCTTTCCTGTGGAAGACACCAGTAATGTGCCAGAAATTTGAGAGTTACAGACAAATGTGAGTGTGATCGCTATTACCTAGGAAAGGGAGCTTGGGAAGCTGAAAGTGGATGTCACTGAGACCAAACTGACTACACCCCAGTGTTCTGTAAAAAGGAACAGAAGAGATTGTGAACGCATCAAGAATTGCTAAAGTCATACTGAGTCAGTTCATTTCGTTGTCTTCTCCTTCTGTCATTTTAGGTGGTGGAGGTCCGTGGTAGGATTTCTCTATTGTGTTTCATGTATGGTTCCCATATTTGTTCGAATATTGTGATGTTATTTCTTAAGTTATATGTTATTTTTTCGAATGGAATACATTTATTTATTTCTATGTACCACTGTTGTATTCTCAAGTTGTCTTCTAATTTCCAGGTTGATATAATACATTTTTTTGCTACAGCTAGGGCTATCATAATAAATCTTTTTTGTGCTCCATCCAAATCAAGTCCAAATTCTTTATTTCTTATATTACTTAGAAGGAAGATTTCTGGGTTTTTTGGTATATATTCTTGTTCATTTTTATTAAGTGACGACATTGTTTAACGGGTTTAATGTATCATATAGATTGAACTTTGAATAAATGGGAAGGGGGGTGAGGGAGGGAAGGGAGGGGGGAAAAAGGGGAGAAAATGACTCTGTATATATTCAAGAGAAAAATCTCTGTATGTATTTTGGTCAGTATGGTTCATAATGTGAAAAATAAAAAATTTTTAAAAAAAGAATTGTGAAAGTCAAATAGTTCCAGGAGTGGAAAATTGCAAATGTCACTCTTTAAGAGGGGAGAGAGGCAAAAGACAGGAAACTATAGGCCAGTTAGGTTGACTTCAGTGGTTGGCAAGATTCTAGAATCCATTATTAAGAAAGGGATTTTGAATTACTTGAAAGCACAAGATAAAATAGGTCCCAGTCATCATGGTTTCCCTCAGGGGAGATCTTGCCTGACAAATCTGTGGGAGTTCTTTGATGAAGACAAGCAGGACTAACAAAGGAGAGTCAGTGGATGTTGTTTTCAGAAGACTTGACAAGGTGACACACAGAAGGCTACTGAACAAGATAGGAGCCCAAGGTATTATGTGAAAAGTACTCATGTGGATAGAAGATTAGCTGATTGGCTAAAGGCAAAGAGGGAAATAAAGAGAGCCTTTCTTGGCTGGCTGCCATTGATATGTGGTGGTCCGCAAGGGTCAGTGTTGGGTCCAAGCTTTTTAAAAGTATTTTATGTTTTGATTTTCCAGACTTATCCAAATCCAATAAAGAGAATTTTACATTGTCTTTTTACAGAGTCGTTATTTACACCTCCTTACACCCTCCCCTCCCTATCCCTTAAATTATACAAATACTAAAATATAGAAACACAAACATGCAAAAACCACTTAAATACTGACAAAGACAACAATCCTCCTCAAAGCTACCTCTGGTATTAAATAAAAACAGGTAGGGGCAAAAACACACTTCGTCTGTGCCACATTCCCCATTTCATATGGAAATGATTTACATGATGGGATTGATGGCTTTGTGGCCAAGTTTGCGAGTGATATGAAGATAGTTGAAGGGGCAGGGAGTGTTGAGGAAGCAGGGAATCTGACCTAGAGACTTGGATAGGTTGGGAGAATGGGCAAAGAAATGGCAGACAGAATATTTATATGGTCATCCACTTTGGTTGAAGCAATAACAAAGTGGACTATTTTCTAAATGGGGAGAGATTCCAAAAGCAGAAGTTCAAAGGGACTTGGGAGCACTTGTGCAGGGATTCCTAAGATTAACTTGCAGGTTGAGTCAGTGGTAGGGAAATTTCTTTGGCTTGGCTTCGCGGACGAAGATTTATGGAGGGGGTAAAAGTCCACGTCAGCTGCAGGCTCGTTTGTGGCTGACAAGTCCGATGCGGGACAGGCAGACACGGTTGCAGCGGCTGCAGGGGAAAATAAATGCAATGTTATTATTCAAGAGGATGGCAATATAAAGGCAAATATGTCATGCTGAGACTTTACAAGATGTTGGTTAGACCACATATGGAGTATCTGTATTACAAACAGTTTTGGACACTGTATCGAAGGAAGGATGTGCTGGTATTGGAGAGGGTACATGGCACTGTGTAAATTTATACTAATGGTGGTATATTTTGCAAACCTCTGTTGCTGCAGCAAACAAGATTTTTGATGCATGTGTACATTGTACTTGTGTACAAGTCAATTAATACTTTCACGCTCATTTATTCATATACAAGGAATAGACTGGGACTGCATTCTTCAGAGTTTAGAAGGGAGAATCTCATCAAAATGATATTCTAAAAGGGCTCAGTAGGTTTCCTAGACTTGAATGGGGTGGGAGATGTGGGTGGGGGGGGGGGGAGATGTGGGAGGAAAAGAGGTGTTACATTTGAGAATAAGGGAGTAAGCTATATAGATCTAAGATGAGAAATAGCCGTACTCAGAGGATAGTGAATCTATGGTATTTTCCAACTTGGTCGTCTGTGGGGTAGTTATTTTATTCATTCAAAATAGAGATTGATAGTTTTTATGGGGTTTAGAGATAAGGAAATGGAAATGGTGCAAAGGTAGATTGGCCATGATCTAGATGAAATATGGAGTTGGCTTAAAGAATTGGATGGCCACCTCCTGCTCCTTTTTTCTTGAATAATGCTTCCTGCCCTCTTTACTTGATTATGGACCCCATCCTCCCCATTCTCTCAAACAGGTTAGGCCACAATGGGAGGAGTAAAGTGACTAATTCAAATCAAAGGAAACTATTACCAAGGTAAAACATGATGGTCTGCACATGCCATGGCTGAAATAAAAACACAATGCAGTAAGTCAAACTACTTTAAGTAGCAAAGGTACATAACCAACATTTCAGGTTCAAGCCCTTCATCAACATATGAAAAAATGTTGCCAGGCACCTGAACATAATGATGGGGGGAGGGGCAAGGGAAGGAGCACAGTCCCAAAGGCAGGAGGTAATAGCTGCATAAGGGAGAGAGGACGCACCTTCAAATAGGGGGAGGAGGGATGGCTCTGTGAATGGAAGGGAAAGAAGACAAAGGGAAGGGAGGGAGAATGGACAATAGACTAGCAGAAACCGGAGAAGTCGTTGTTAATGCCTTCTGGTTGGAGAATGCCCAGATAGAAAATTGTGTTGCTCCTCCATTTACAGGTGGTCTTGTTGGGACAGTACATGAGAACATGGACACACATGTCAGCATGGGAGTGGGGCGTCAAATTAAAGTGGTCGGCCTCTGGGAAATCCCTGTCACTGATGTGGACAGAGTGAAGGTTGTAGAGAAGACCACAACAGGAACACCGGATGCAGTAGATGACTCCGGTGGAAACTCAAGTCAAGTGTTGCTTCAGTTGAAAAGACATATCGGGCCCAAATTGATGGTGAGGGAGGAAGTGTGGGCACAGGTGTGACACTTTCTATGGTTGCTGGAGAAGGATGGGAAGGGTTAAGTGGACGAAGGATTCACAGAGGGAGTGGTGGCTACAGAAGATGGAAAGGGGAAGATGCAGCTGGTGGTGGGATCATATAGGTGGCGAAGTATAATGTGTTGGATGCGGAGGCTTGTAGTGGTAAGTGAGCACAAGAGGAATCCTCTGTTGCATCTGATGAATGGGAAATGGAGGGGAAGCCATGTTTGTGGAAGGATATTTCAGATTACCTGGACTGGTAGACCTCCTCTTGGGAATATATATGGTGGAGACAGAGAAATTGGGAGAAAGGAATAGAATCCTTGCAACGGACTGAGTGTGAAGAAGTGTAGTTGAGGTAGATGTGTGAGTTAGTGAGTTTGTAAAATTGTCATTGGAAAGCTTGTCTCCCGAGATGGAGACAGAAAGATCAAGAAATGGGCGAGTGTTGATGGAGATGGACCAGATGAATTTGAAATTGGAGTGGAAGTTGGCTGCAAAGTGAATGAAGTTGAGCTCATCATGGATGCACTAGGCAGCCCCAATGTAGTAGTCAGTATAGCAGACTTTGTCTGTGTAAACTTGCGGCATGGTTTGCTCCGTGAAGCCCAGAAACAGGCAGGCATAGCTGGGATCCATGTGGGTACCCATGATTTGAAGAAAGTGGGATGAGTCAGAGAAGAATTTATTAAAGAGCGAGAACAAGTACTGCCGGGGGGGGGGGGGTGGGAGGTGATGGAGGAGGGTGACTGGTTAGGTCTCTTGTTAAGAAAGAAACAAAGACCTTCTGCATCAGGGGTGGAGATGTAAAGAGATTGGACATCCATAGTGAAAATGAGGCAATCAAGTTCAGGGAATTGGAAATCGTTGAAGAGATGATGGAGGGCATGTGAGGTATCGCAGATATAGGTGGGGAGGGATTGGTCCAGAAGAGAAAAGATGGAGTCACGGTAAGACGGTGGTAGTTCAGAAACAGTGGGTCTACCCAGATAATTGGGCTCGTGTATCTTGGGTAAGAGCTAGAACCAGGGATGGGAAACAATGAGGTTGAAGGCCTTGGGAGGGAGGTGGCCAGAGGTGATGAAATTGGAGATAATGTTGGAGATGGTGGCTTGATATGCTGTGGTGGGGGTCCTGTGGAAGGAGAAAGTTGGAAAGTAGGAGGAGGTCATCATTGGAATGGGCTGAGTCAGAGGGAAAAGCCTCTGGCTCAAAGGGCTTTGGCGAATAGTGGCTGAGATGTTGGTGCAGGAGTTAAAGACCAACTCATTTGAGGAACAAAAATGTTCAGCAGGTAGGCCCAGGTAAGGGCAGGTTTTATATATCATATATTTTTTCTTCTAGTTATAGACAGTTGAAATGGCAGCCAGGTCAGGGGAATGCTCCTTTTGCGGAATGTGGGTTGTCAGGGGACCCAGCGAGAAATGCATCCAGCTACAGCTCCTGACAAGCCAAATTAAGTAATTAGATCTGGATTTGGATGAACTCCAGATCATTAGGTAAACAGAGGGGGTGATAGACAGAAGTAACAGGGACACTGTCACACCTTGGAGGCAGGAGGAGGGTAGATGGGTGACAGTCAGGAGAGGGGAAGGGAACAGGCAGGCAGTGCAGAACACTCCTGTGGTTGCTTCCCCTAAATAACAATAAGACCATTCTTGATACAGTGGTGGAGGGGGAGGGGGGGAGGGAGGAGAAGGTACCAGGAACAAGTCATGGCAATCACGTCTCTGGCAGAGTGAAGGGAGAAGCGGTGAGCTGTAGTGATAGGGGATTCCATAGTTAGGGGGACAGATAAGAGGTTCTGTGGAAGGGATCAAGAATCCCTGATGCCAGGGTCTGAGATTTCTGAGATCGATTTCATGGCATTCTCAGGAGGGAGGGTGAGCAACCAGATGTGTAGGAAAGGTGAGGAGGGTTCAGGGAGTTAGGACTAGGTTGAATGACAGGACCTTTGGGTAGTGATCTCAGGATTGCTACCTGTGCCATGTTCCAGTGAGGTTAGAATTAGGAGGATAATGTAGCTTAACATGTGGTTAAGACATGGTGTTGGAGGGAGGGGTTCAGGTTTCTGGATCATTGGGCTCTCTTCCAGGGAAGGTGGGACCTATTCCAACAGGACAGATTTGCTAATTCTGCTCCGGGGGGTGGGGGGGTTTAAACTAGATTTGAAGGAGGATGGGAACTAGAGTGCCAGAGTAGATTGAAGAGTGAAGCAGCTAAAAGATTATGTGAAAATTGCATGTAACCTTAGAAGTCAACGGGTACAAGGTGGAAATGTTCTCAGGTGTATCTATTTCAATGGTGGAAATGTTCTCAGATGCATCTATTTCAATGCAAGGAGTATTTTAGGAAAGGCAGGCGGATTTAAAGCATGAATTTTCACATGGAATTATGACTTGGTGGGCCATTAGTGAAACTTGGTTGTAGGAGGGGCAGGACTGGCAAGTCATTGTTGCGGGCTTCCATTGCTTCAGACGCGAAAGAGCAGGATGGATGAAACGAGGAGGATTGGCATTGCTTGACAGGGAAAATATCACAGTTATGCTCAGGCAGGACAGCCCAGAGGGCTCGTGTACTGAGGCTATATGAGTGGAGTTGAAGAACAGGAAAACTATGACCAAACTTGTGGGGTTGTATTATAAACTGCCCAGTAGTGAGGAATGGAGGAACAAATCTGCAAAGAGGTAGTAGATAGCTGCAGGAAACATAAGGTTGTGATAGTAGGAGATTTTAATTTTCCACATATTGAATGGGACTCCCAAACTGTAAAAGGGCTGGATGGCTTGGAGTTTGTCATTTGTGTTCAGGAAAGTTTTCTAAATCAATACATTGATGTACCAACTAGAGAGTGCAGTACTGGAGAAGGATAGGTATGAGACTTGGGTTGAGATTCTAAATTGGAGAAACGTCAATTTTGAGGAAGTGAGAAAGGATGTAGAATGTGGGGATTGGAATAACTTGTTTTTGGGCAAGGATGTGTGAGGTAAGAGGAAGACCTTCAAAGGTGAAATTTTTAGAGTACTGTGTTTGTTTCTGTTACGATTAAAGATAAGTTAGCAGGCATAGGGATCCTTGGTTTTCAAGGGATATTGGGGATCAGGTTTGGAAGAACAGAGAGGTATATAGCAGGTATCAGCAACACAGAGAAAATGAGGTACCCGAGGAGTATATAAGACGCAAGAAAATCTCAAGAAAGAAATCGGGAAGGTTAAAAGAAGGCATGAGGTTGCTTTGGCAGACAATGTGAAGGAAAAGTAAAACATGAAAATCTGTAGGCTCCATAGTTGAAGTAAAAACACAATGCTGGAGAGATTGTGAATATATAACTTGCGTTTTGGGTTTGAGCCCTTTATCAAGGTATGGAGAAATGTCGGCAGACATCCGAGTAAAAGTGTAGAGGGAGAAGTGTGGTTGCAAAGGCAGTAGGTAATAGGGATAAGGGAGGAGGGGACAGCAGTAAGCAAGGAGAGGTGAGATGGCTGGGTGAGTGGGGGGGGAGAGAGGAGAGCTGGTTAGCAGAAACCAGAAAAGTCTATGTTAATGCCATGTGGCTGGAGAGTTCCCAGGTGGAAAAATCAGGTGTTGTTCCTCCAATTTACGCGTGGTCTTCATGAGATAGATCATAAAGCCATGGACAGACATGTGAGTATGAGACTGTGGCACAGATCTGAAATGGTTGGCTACTTGGAGGCCTATCACCAAAGGTGCTCAGTGAAGCAATCTAGTTTGCGCCCAGTGTCTCGATGTGGAGGCCACAAATGTGAAGGAAAATCCTATAGGTTTCTTCAGTTATATTAGGAGCAAGAAGAAAGTAAGGGACAAAATTGGACCCCTTGAAGATCAGAGTGGTTGGCTGTGTGTGGAGTCGAAAGAGATGGGGAAATACTCAAATGAATTTTTGTCAGTATTCACTCAAGATACTGGCACAGAGATGAGGGAAGTAAGGAAATAAGTAGTGAGGTAAGGAACCTCTACAGATTAAAGAGGAGGAGGTGCTTGCTGTATAAAGCAAATAAGTGTGAATAAATCCCCAGGGCTTGACAAGATATTACCTCAGACCTTGAGGGCGGCTAGTGTTGAAATTGGAGGGGCTCTAGCAGAAATCTTCAAAATGTCCTTAGCTACATGTGTGGTGCTGGGGGATTGGAGGATAGCTCACATTGTTCATTTGTTTAAAAAAAAACTCCAAAAGTAACCCTGAAAATTATAGCCCAATTAACCTGATGAAAATATTAGGTAAATTATTGGAAGGTGTTCTAAGAGATGGGATATACGGTACAAGTATTAGGATAGCCAGGAACTGATTAAGGATAGTCAATATGGCTTTGTGTGTGGTAGGTCGTGTTTAACCTATCTTACAGTTCTTCGAGGAAGTTACCAGGAAAGTTGATGAATGGAAGGCTGTGGATGTTGTTTACATGGATATTAGTAAGGCCTTTGATAAAATCCCACATGGGAGGTTGGTCAGGAAGGTTCATATGCTTGGTATTCATGGTGAAGTAGTGACCTGGATTTGACAATGGCTGGACAGAAGCCAGAGAGTGATGATGGATGATTGCTTCTCAGATTGGAGGCCTGTGTCTCAGGGATCGGTGCTGGGATCATTGTTGTTTGTCATCTATATCAATGATCTGGATGATAATGTGGTAAATTGGAACAGCATATTTGCAGATGACACTAAGATTGAAGGTGATCTGGACAGTGAAGAAGGTTTTTAAAACTTGCACAGTGATCTGGACCATCTGCAAAAATGAGCTGAAAAATGGCAGATGAAATTTAATGCAGGCAATTATGAGGTGTAGCATTTTGGAAGGGCAAACCAAGAAAGGTCCTACTTGGTAAATTGTAGGGCACTAGAACAGAGGGATCTAGGAATACAGGTACATAAATCCCTGAAAGTTGTGTCATAGGTAGATAGGGTTGTAAAGAGAGGTTTTGGCATTTTTTTTGGCCTTCATAAAACAAAGTATTGAGTATAGGAGTTGGGATGTTATGGTAAAATTGTATAAGTCATTGGTGACTTGGAGTACTGTGTCACCTAAATACAGGAAAGGTATCAATAAGATTGAAAGAATAAAGATAAGATTTACTAGGATGTTACCCAAACTTCATGAATTGAGTTACAGGGAAAGGTTAAACAGGCTAGGAATATATTCTCTGGACCATAGAAGAATGGGGGGAGATTTGATTGAGGTAGTAATTCAAATTATGAGGGGATAGACAGAGTAAATATAGGTAGGCTTTTTCCATTGAGGATAGGTGAAATACAAACCAGAGGACATGAGTTAAGGGTGAAAAGTTTAGGGGGACTTCTTCACACAGAGTGGTGGGAGCATGGAACAAGCTGCCAGCTCAAGAGGTGAATGCAGGCTCAGTTTTAATGTTTAAGAAGAATTTGAACAGGTACATGGATGGGAGAGGCATGAGGGGCTATCAAATGGGTGCAGGTTAATGGGACTAAGCAGAATAATAGTTTGTCACAGACTAGAAGGGCCGAAGGGACCTGTTTCTGTGCTGTAATGTTCAATAGTTCTTGGTGTCTGGCCACAGTGAGGTAGAGGTCAGTGGCCAGAATGGATAAACTGTTCCCAAGAGTGTATGGCACCTTGTCCTCTGAATACAAAATTGCTTTTGGCTCTGGTGCAATGAATGCCACACAATTCCATACCGATGGTTGGTGAATAGCTTTTAGGTATAGCTGACGTCCCTGGTTTGCTGAGACGAGGGGAGGAGGGGGAGAGAGAGGGAGTGAAAAGGGGGTGGAGAGAGAGAGGGTGAGAGTGAGTGAGAGGGGAGAGACAGAACGAAGAGGGAGGGGGAGAGAGAAAGAGTTGGGAAGCAATAGAAAGAGTTGGGGAAAGTGAAAGAGAATTGAGGAGAGAGTTGGAGGGAGAGAAAGTGAGTTGTAGAGAGAGAAGTTAGCGGTGAGAGGTGGGGGAATGGAGCGAGTTGGAGAGAGAGGAGAAAGAGTTGGGAGAAAAAGAAAGTGTTGGGGGAAGGATATGGAAAGAGAGAGTTGGGGAGAGAGTTTGGGGAGGGAGATGAAGGGAGAGAGAGGTGGAGATAGAGAGTGTGTCAGGGACAGTGTGAGAGGATGTGAGAATGATAACTGGGAGGTCCCTTTCACTGGTATGCACAGAGTGAAGATGCTCAGCAAAGCAATTCTGTCACTGGTGCAGTCAGAGCAAGGTGCTCAGTGAAACGATTCTGTCACTATTTGCTTCGCTGAGCACCTTTGCAGCAGTGACAGAGACTTCCCTGTGGCCACCCATTTCTGTTCTGCATCACACTCCCATTCTCACATGTCTGTCCATGGCCTCATGTACTATCCCACCAAAACCACCCATCAATTGGAGGAGCAACACTTGATTTTCTGTGTGGGCTCTCTCCAGCCAGAAGGCATCAACACCGACATCTGGTTTCTGCTAACCTGCTCTCCTTTCTCTCTCCCATCCCATCCCTTCCCCCTGTCATCTCTTCACCTCCTTCTCTCTTTATTCACCGAGCCATCTTTGTTTGCTGCTGTGCCCTCCCTCTCTTCTCCACCTATTACCTCCTGCCTTTGCGACTATACCTCCCCCTTACCCTTTTATTGGACGCCTGCCGACATTTTTCCAAACCTTGATGAACCATACAAGCCCGAAACATCGATTATGTATTTTTATCTTTGGTATATGAAGGAACAATAAGCAACTTCTCAGCTGTATTTTGTCTACAATTGTGTGCAATTTGGTATTGTCCTAAATGGTGCCAGCTAACTCATTAGTGACTTAAGATTGAGCTGGAGCATTGTCTTTTTTCTGTGATGCATTCAGGGCATACAGTAACCTTTCGACAGTTTGAGAATGATTTTATAAATACTTTGTTGCTTGTATATGCAGGTTGGACGATTGAGTAAGAGGCTCTGCATCGATTGTGATTGAGGCTGGTGAATACTAGAAAAGGGGAATTCTTCATAATGATCAGCTGAATAAATCATCAGCGTGAAAGTCTTTTTTAAACGTTCAAGTCTTTGTTAAAGTTATCAATTGAATGAATTTTTATCTAAGAACACGAACTTTATTCATGCTCATATTTTGTCATGTTATCTTTTGCAGAACATTCAATATTTCCATTCAGAAAGATGTTTAATGCTTCAAAGAAAAGAAATCCATTCCTCATTTTTTAGAAGAATGGAAAATACAAGGTATCCCAGAGTGACTAAAGGTTTTGTGCTTTGGTGCATGCTCATGGTGTTTGGACAAAATGTGTGTATGCAGTGTGGGTTGTCTGTTCTCACAGTGTGTTTGTTGTCCATGTGCATGTGACTAAATATCAATATGGATTTCATGTGAAAATGCATTCTGTACATATTGAATGTGTGTAGTTTCTATGTGCATTGTGAGTTGTAGATACCTGTAATTTATTCAGTTGATGGTTCAACTGGTTTTGAGTCACATAGTTGGTGATTAAAGCATAAATTAAGTTGGTTGGTATTGACTTACCCTATTTGCAAACATAATAATGCCAGGACATTTGGAAGAGAATAGTGTAACTTCAATATACTTAATTGTTTAGCATTCATTGTTGTTCTTATTTGGAGTGTGAATTGGAGAGGATGTGTACAGTTTGAGATATCAAAAAGCTCTCACAGTTAATTTGAAGGCCAACATTTCTAATCTCCTTCCCATCTTGCTTCTATGATCCATCTCCTGTTCCCTAATCCTAGTAAAAACTAACACCCAACCTCTCTTACAAGTTAAACAGGAAAGTCTACATATGCTGTGATTGTCGTGCAATACACGAAAGTGCTAGAGAAGCTCAGTAGATCATGCAATGTCTAAAGGAAGCAGAGACATATTACCAACGTTTAGGACCTAAGCCCTTCATAAAGATATGAGCAAAAAGCAAAAAAAGGTGTTTCTCCAGCACTTTTTTGTATTGCATGACAATCACGGATCAATTCAATACAGCTCAACAAGTTCTACACATGCCATGATGCCAAATACTCCTTCTGTTGGCTTTTCCTCCGTGCCCACTGCTACAACCAGAATTCTCCAACCACCCCGCCCCCCCACTACAGATGCCTTCTTTCACTTTAAACTTTCTTCCTTCTCTTGGACACCTCGTTCTGCCTTTCTTCCTGCTCTGGACCTTGAGGTTTCCAACTGCCGCCGAGACTTCAACCGTTTCAACTTCACTACTCCCCTCACCTATTTCAGTCTCCCCCCACAGAATGCCTTGTCCTCCATTCTCTCATCACTAATCCCAATCCCGCAGACAAAGGTAGCACTGCTCTGATCTGGTGCACTGACCTCTATCTGGCCAAAGCCAGATGACAACTCTCAAACCCTTCCTCTTACTTATCCCTCCAATGGGACCCAAGCACAACTCATCAAACCACTGTCTCATGCACTATCTTTGAACTCTCACTTCTTGTCATCTCCCTAGCACGGCCTCCATTGTTTCCCAACCCCACACTTCCCGGTTCTACCTCTTACCTAAGATCCATAAACCCAATTGTCCCAGCAGACCCATTGTTTCTACATGCTACTGCCCCACTGAACTGGTATCTGCTTACCTTGACTTCATTTGAGCCCCTGGTCCACTCCCTACCCACCTACACCCACGAAACTTCACATGCCCCCCTCCCCATCACTTCAGCAACTTCCAGTTCCCTGAACTCGACTACCTCATCTTTAACATGAACATCCAATCACTATATACCTCCATCCCCACACCAAAGGCCTCAAAGCCCTTTGTTTTTCTCCCAACAATAGTCCCAACGTGTACCTTGCCACCATCATATAGCTGGCAGAATTTGTCCTCACCCTCAATAATATCTCCTTTGATTTATCCTACTTTCTTCAAGTTAAAGGGATAGACGAGGATACCCACATGGGCCCCAGCTATGCCTACCTTTTGTTGGCTACGTGGAGTATTCAATGCTACAATCCCTCACAGGCAAGGTCCCTCAACTCTTCTTCCGCTACATCGATGAATATTTTAGTGCTGCCTCATGCACCCATGTTGAGCTCGTCGACATTATCCACTTTGCTGCCAGCTGCCACCCTGACCACAAATTCACGTGGTCCATCTCCAGCAACAGTGTTCCCTTTCTCGATCTCTCTGTCTCTATCATGGGAGATAAACTCTCAACAGACATCTTCTACAAACCCACCAACTCCCACAGCTATCTTGACCCCTGCAAGCATGTCATTCCTTTCTCTCAATTCTTCTATCTTCGTCACATCTGCTCCCAGGATGAGATTTCCATGCCTGATCATCAGAGATGTCCTCCTTCTTCAAACAACATGGCTTCCCTCAACCACCATCAACTCAGCCTGCATGCACATATCCTCCATTACTTGCATATCTGCCCTGACCCCCACGCAAAAAGGTCAGGATTGCCCTTGTCCTCACCTATCACCCAACCAACCTCTGCATTCATCATATCTTCCTCCATCATGTCCACCACCTACAACGTGATCCCACCACCAGACAGATCTTCCCTG